>NC_092749.1:108374448-108681948 GCF_047496795.1 Chiloscyllium punctatum
ACTGTCAATCATGGATTGTAGCAGGGTTGAAAATGTTTTTTTTTATTTTACAGCAGGGTGTAACAACAACCTGATGAAGAAAACCAGATTGTGAAGCTACCAATCACTCCTTAATGGAAGGGAAATCTGGGTAACATATAGTAGGCAGGATCAGGGACTGAGGCTCAATGGTTTCGACCTTTGCTATCTGAGACATGTCCTCAGCATGTCTTTGCAGGACAAGATCATCAACCTGAGAGTTGTGGACTCTAAATTTAGTCAGCGTGCATTTTTTTAAAAATTGATGACATGCAATGGCTAGGCTGTGTTCATTGGATGAGTAAAGCCATAAACCCAAAGACCTTCCATACAGTGAACTGGCCATTGAGTCATGACCTGCTGGATGTCCACACCTACCTTTCAAAATCACCAGCAAACAAGAATTGAAGGTGCAAACATCAGCACATAAACTGCAACACAGTCACTGACAGCAGAACCCTCTGGAAACTGACTGTTCGAAGGGATGAGAACAAACCAAAACACTCACCTGGTAGAGAGCACGGCCCAGATAAAAATTTGTCAGCAAATTCTGATATTTCTGAGCTAGCTATCTTTCGCATCAAATGAAGCTAAGACTGCCTTACTAAAGTGAGACTTCTGAGTTACACCAGATGATGTTTAACACAAAGTTGACAACCAAAGATGGCAATGGCTAGCACAAGGGGACATAGCTTTAATTTGAGGGGTGATAGATATAGGACAGATGTCAGAGGTAGTTTCTTTACTCAAGAGTAGTAGGGACATGAAACGCACTGCTTGCAACAGTAGTAGACTCACCAACTTTAAGGACATTTAAATGGTCATTGGATAGGTGCATGGATGAGAATGGAATAGTGTAGGTTAGATGGGCTTCAGATTGGTTCCACAGGTCGGTGCAACATCGAGGGCTGAAGGGCCTGTACTGCGCTGATATGTTCTATGTTCTAAGGTGCAAATTATCTACTCACAAGATCAAATGATGCCATGGAAGATGTGGAAAATGTACCAATACTTTCAATGCTGCCATAGGTCCATCACATCAGCAGAATATCATACACTTTAAGCTCTGAGAGCACATGCATATGTGAACTCTTAGTTTATAGTGCTGCTTGTGGTTTGTGTTATGTGGTGAACTCAAACATTGCTGATTTTGGCTGAGAAACTGCCAGTGAATTTTGTAGGTTGAATTTTCTCCTTGGTCTTAGTAACCATGTGTTTAAAGCTACCCAAATAAATTTTAATTTTAACAAATGTTGATGTATACACGTGTTTGCAAGAAATAAAATGGTTTGTTATTATTGTTAGTATTATCCTCATTTACTTGTGTAATGCATGATTTGTCTGGAGAGCACACAATACAGTACTTTTCACTGCATCTCAGTACAAATGACAATGACAAATCAAAACAAATCAAGGATGTTAGTGTTATCCAAAAGGCCAGATTGCACTCATGTACTAATGCATTGCATGTCTTTAATTATTGTGCTAAAGTCTTTAAGTTCTGTAGAAATATATTTTAAAGCAGTTGTTGCCATTTTTCAGCTGGTTTAGCTATAGATTTAGATGGACTGGAAACTACATTCAAAATGCATACAAAATGTCTCTTGTATTAAATAGAGGTTACTGTGATGGGCAATCATCTGGTCTAAAAATAGCCTGTGACCACCTCATCACAGGATCTAATATTAAACACAGATTGTGACATTTTTATCGTCGGAAGTTTAAAAAAAAAGGATATTTTAAGCACAACAATGCATTCCTTTTGATCACAAACTTCTGGAGCTATCTTTGTATCCCCGTTTTTTGTTTTCTAAAAGCTGCTTAATTGATGCTTTGAGGAAGGATTGCTGCATCAGACTTAGTTTGCTATTACAAATGTTTCTAAAAGAGTTGTAGTGTTCTAGTTGAATTACTTACAAAATTCTGGCTTCATTTACAACACCTCTATCCTAAATGGAGACTGATTAAGTTTGAGAGCATAGAGGAAAATCACAAGAAATACATCCGTATTAGCTCAGTGATTGCTTGGACTTACATTCTGTGTCATGTCCTTTGGCTTTCCTTACAACAGCTTCCCTTTGTGGCTTATTTCCAGCCTGAGGGAGTTTACATAATTCTTTCAGTAGAATTTTCAGCAGTTCCCACAGTGTCTTTCAGTATCAAGGGCTGACTCATACTTGAGTCTTATAATTGAACAATTCTGCATCTATTTTGTGTGTTCGTTTCATGTTTTGTTTTGATTTAGAGCTACTCTGGGGAATGGGGGAAGAGAGAAACACTCACTTATGACCTACCCAGACTGTGATCATTGTTTTAAGAACTTGTGTTTGTTAACTCTCTCAGCATTGCCTCGGCACAAACACTGTAACAAATGTACAGTGAGGCAAAATAACCTGTCACAAGTTTTACATTTAATGTTAAATTTGGGATTACTGTGAGTGAGTAAGCATGCTGTGCATGTCTTTAATCTGTAATAGTATCAGAAATGGCATTTTCACTCACTAAATGAGAAATGTGTTTTGAAAGTTTGAAAGACCAATCCAGTAAAGGAGAACTTGGGAATTAATGTGGGGTCAGTTTGATAAACCTGTTTTACATTAGTATAGTTACACTTTTGGACGATTTATGATATCTTACATAGAAATATACAAGTTTGAATAGTATGACAAACAATATAGTGTAATATGTTATGTTTCAACAATCAATGACCCATTATATGACATACAAACAGTGAACTTCTCTTGTGTTTTACTGATTTTGTTACACATTAAGAAATTAAGTCATGCATCACTGTGCGTTTGTGATATTGTTTATGCCTTTGCAAGTCTTAAGAGCTGCCTTCACCTTTGCATTATTTCAGAAGTGCTGTCAATAATTAAATACAGATACGCCCTTCTCTGGAGGCACATTGGTACCTGACAACATTGTGGTGAGATATGCATTATTTCTGTGTTGTTCCTTTTGGGCCTGAGAGACATGTTATTACACTGGTCAGGGCCATTACCACACGCAATAATCGAATCAAGGGCTCCTCCATCGAGCAAAAAGGATCCTGCATTAATGGAGTATGCGCAATTTCAATCCACTTCAGAGGAGACATGGATCAGCAGCACAAATCTTTTAATTTGATGCTAATAGGCACTGAATGAATAGTCTCATTTGGAAAGTTTATGCAGCATGTCTGGTGTCAGAAATTACAATTGTTATACTGATGCATGGGATGCTCTTTTGTGATAGCGATTGAAACAGAATGGACATGCCTGACTTTGTTCTGCATACATCTAATGATTTAGCATACAATGTTTACGCAAACACTGTACAATTGAGACTAACAGTTTAAGAATGTGTTGAAAGTGAAAGCAATAATTACTGTTGAAATACACTATTTTGTCTTCAAAGATACCTGAATAGAATGTTTTTTAAAAATCTACTGTTACAGTAAACTTGCTTGTTAACCTGTGTCTTTTCAAATAATATAAAAGTGAACTTTAGGATCAGCTGCATTATTGTACTATATCAGCTGGAGCTGCGGTGTGGCATCCAGCCAAATAAAGCAGATTCAATACAGTACAGCTGGTGCATTACAGCTGATGCTTAAACCTGATCTCAGCTCTCAAGTTTAGGTTTATAACCACCATACAAGGTAAAATGCAAAAAAAAGTTTGATGGATTAAATAATCCATGTTAAAGTCATTACATGAACATTCTGGATAGATGAAAACAATGTTGCAGGAGCTATTAAGTTTTTGTTTCTACTGTCTTAAAAAGGCACAATTTTGCAATCATGTTTGATGATTCCAGTTCTCTTAAAATGCAAGCTGCAAAATGTGATTTTTATGAACCCAAGCTACACTGTACCCAGGAGCACTTGATGTTCACAATGGGTGACCTAAACAGAAAATGTTTTATTTCCCAGTTAGTGATAATATCCCTCTACCCAATGAATGCAAAAAAGAATGATATAGAATAAGCAAGTTTTTGTGCAGGTATGTATACTTTTTTTAATGAGATTCTGCATTTCTTTAATAGGGTATTGAGAATGGAACCTCCGAATACTTCACTGGTGGTTCAGAAATGAAAGAACTTTGCGATGTCTCTATTTCAATACAGAAGAAGAAAGAAGCCTTGAAACACATGTATGTATCACCACCTAATTAAACTGAAAACTTTGCGCCCTGACTATAAAGCATCAAGTGTGTTGTCACAAAATAATAAGTAAATATGCCAGTTTCACAGATTAAATTTGAAATATGTTGTGCTGGCAGTCACTGGTAATGCTCACTTTGATTACAACTGTACAACGTGCTTTGAAATATTAGTAGTTGATGTATTCTCTTCCATGGGAAGAAATTCCTTTCAAGCCTCTAGCCGCCTTCCTAATCCATGTGGTAATTTAGAAACCATGAAGAATCACAGTTGTAATGCTGACATCTTGCTTCCCAGATTATCCCAGAGGAAGCTATAATCCCAGCACCATCCAAATTCATACATCTTCCATTTGTACTAGTGACTGCCATACATTATAGGCTGCTATCTTTAAAAGGCTGTAATTCCAGTTGTCAGTGAGAAAACTATGAAACCTAATGGTAAAGACATCGTCACCTCATCCAGATTGAATTAGACCAGTGATTATTCTGTGACTTTTTTGGGATTTTTGAATATATTTGGCTAATGAAAAGGATACAGTCATGTTTGATGCCAAAATGTTGATTTAGCATACCTGTTCAAGGTTAGAAATCCTCCGATCTGAACCTGGGAGAGAAATTAAATTTAAATATTCATTAACCAGACCATAATTTTTTTTTTCCCTGATGATTATGTATTATCAGGAAGTCAATAAATGAGGTACTGCCATCAAATTTCAGCACTGTAATGCTTTAAAATGACCTGTTGAGGTTTGCACAAATCAAAAGAAGCGATTTCGTAGCAGGTTTGATTAGTTGCTGTTCAGGCCAACTCCCAGACAAGGGGTGTGGCCAGGAATCGAGCCTCAAATTCTTACAGAATAAGAAGAACAAAGACTCTTTTTGAGAGTTCAGTTGATGAAGTCCACTAACCAAACAGGTTATCTAAAGAAAAGAGCCATGAAGGTCCCTCCTCCCTCATCTGATCTACAATGCATCAGCCCACCAACTTGGATGGAATCTTTCATGTTAATCTTACTCTCACAGCTGACAGTTATTTGGAGCAAGTGATGCTTTGTTACATTTGATACTGGCATGTGTTCTAGAAAACTGCTTGACAATACATTTCTGGCCTAGTTTTGCCAAGTTTCTCGATCTTCAGAAAGATTAGGGTATGAGGATAGGTGCCAAAAGAAGGAAGACCTTTTATGTGACTCATAGACAATCAATAGGACTGTCCACCCAGAAGAATGTCTTCAGCAGAGCGCTAAATTTGTAACGATCCTCTTCTGCAATGGCCATCAATTTGACGAAAAGTTAATTCTATAATGTGATAATAAATTCTGCAAAGTATTCATTTACCAACTCAGCTATTAATAACTTGCAGACCAAAACCCAAGCGTCCTTTTTCTTGTTGATTATTTTAAGAGGTGTAATAACAGATTGTAGTTAGAGCTAGCAGTAGCCCAATCAATAGTACATTGGGCTCAATAGAAATGGCTGTCACGAGGGCTCATTCAGAAAGTTGGGAGGTATGGGATACAGGAAAATATGGCTGTTTGGGTACAGAATTGGCTAGCCGAAAGATGACAGTGACTGGTAGCAGTTGAACAGTATTTCACCTGGAGCTCATTGACCATGGTGTCCTGCAGAGATCTATTCTTGGATCTCTGCTCTTTGTAGTTTTTATAAATGACTTGGATGAAGAAGTGGAAGGGTGGGTTAGTAAGTTTGCTGATGACACAAAGGCCGATGGTATTGTAGATAGTGTCGAGGGCTGTTGCAGGCTACAACAAGATGTTGACAGGATGCAGAGCTGGGCTGAGCAGTGCCAGATGGAGTTCAACCTGGATAAATGCGTAGTGATTCATTTTGGAAGATTGAATTTGAATGTTGAATACAGCTTTAGAGACAGGATTCTTGGCAGTGTGGAAGAACAGCAGGATCTTGGGGTCTACATATATAGATCCCTCAAAATTGTGTCACCCAAGTTGATAGGGTTGTTAAGAAGGCATATGGTGTTTTGGCTTTCATTAACAGGGGAATTTGAGTTTAAGAGCTGCGAGGTTTTGCTGCAGCTGTATAAAACCCTGGTTAGAAATGAACCTTCCAGCTCAGCAAGCAAACCTACAACCAAAACCTCAACCTGAGCTACAAATCTTCTCAAAACTGGTTAGACCAGACTTGGAATATTGTGTCCAGTTCTGGTTGTCTCATTATGGAAAGGTTGTAGATGCTGTAGAGAGGGTGCAGAGGAGATTTACCAGAATGTTGCCTGGATTGGAGGGCTTGTCTTATGAAGAGAGATTGAATGAGAGCTAGGGCTTTTCACACTGGAGAGAAGGAAGAGAGGTGACTTGATAGAGATGTACAAGGTATTGAGAGGCATAGATAGAGTAGATAGCCAGAGACCTTTTCCCAGGGCAGAAATGGCTGTCACAAGGGTTCGTAATTTTAAGGTGATTAAGAGGAAGGTTCCTAATGGGTGCGTGGAATGCACTGCCAGCGATGGTAGTAGAGTCAGAGATATTAGGGACATTTAAGTGACTGCTGGACAAGCACATGGATGGCAGTAAATGGTTGGGTGTGTAGGTTAGGTCGATCTTAACAACATCGTGGGCCAAAGTTCTAAATTGAACAGCTAGTTATTGGGAACTAACTAATTTAGACAAACTGCTGGTATATTGTTGAGCAAGTTTCTGGTTTCCTACAGCCTAAAAATAAGTTGGTGTCTTCAATAGTCTAGACTATGATACTGAAAGCTAGTATAAAATTGCTGAGCATCTCTCCCCTCTTTTAAAATGATTGTCACTTCCCCCTTAAAAGAAATCCACATTCCAAACCGACTTCTATGAATGACGTCCACTCTGACATTGACTGTCATGTGATTTCCTTTCTCTTCCTCAATCTTGCAATTCTTTTTCTGTCTTCCTTTGCAGTGATACCTCAGGAATCCCTGAAGAATTTTCTTGGCCTTTCCTTTATATGCTGTCATGTGGTGATGCTATCCACAAGTGTGGAGTTAACTATACCCTCAAATGGTTCACTCAATCTTGTGATCACATCTGTGTTATTAGGCTTCACATTCTAAATCTAGTCTTGGATGAGTCATGACTTCCTTCAGTATAACAACAAAAAGACTGAACCATGATTTGCTGTACATTTCAGTTGGAGCCTAAAAGAATAAAAGATAATCTTATTGAAAGATATCAGTTTCAAGGGGAGATGGCATAGTAAATGCTGAGAAGATAATTCCCCTTCTGGGAGAATCTAGGATGAGAGGGCACAGTTTAAACATAAGGGGTTTTCCATTTAAGACAGAGGTGAGGGGAAATTTCCATTCTGAAGGTTGTTAGTTTCTTGCAACACGTTTCTCTCAGAGTAGTGGAGCCTCAGTGAAGGCTGAGCCATTGAAATATTCAAAATTTGAATTAGACAGATTTTTGATATACAGGGGAGTCGAGCACTGTGGAATGGTGGGATTGGGGTCTGATCTGATCAAATGGTGGGCAGGGCTCATTGGGTCAGATGGCCAACTGCTGCATCAATACTTTTAGTTCTTACATGACTTTGTTCATTTTGGTTCAGTAAGACTATGCGTTTCCTTTACCTGCTGTTGGAACCTGAGCTTCAAATCCCATATTCTTTATGTCATCACCACTATTTACTTTCACTAGTGCATGTTTGGTTCCCTCTGTCTTGATCTTATCCCCTGTAATATTGAAACCATTGTGTGTTATATTGGTATCTCCAGAATCAATCACTCCAGTGTTCTCTTTTATGGTTCCTTTCATTTACATTTGTAAACATTCTACTCTACACTAGACTATGCTACATTCCTATTTATAGCTCTACCATAGTTCTCGAGCTCCAAAACATTAAACTTAAAATTGTCGTCCTTGTCCTCAAGTTCTTTCTTGGTCTTCTGCTACCATACCACTGCAAGCCTCTCCAAATTTACTCTCCCTCGTGCATTCTTAAGTCTTCCGACCCTGGCTGTCAGATCCCCCTGCCCCACACACCCCACCTCTCTGGCCTAAGAGCTTTCATTTGCTAGGCTCTTCTGTCTTTCAGAAAGCTTAACTTTTCTTCTAAGCCATTAATTATTGTCCCTAATTTCTCTCCCAACTCCATGTTCTGTTACTACTTTGTGAATTGCCTTGGGACATTTTCAATGCTAAAGGCTTTTTCTTGTATTGCTATTGATAGAATCCCAGGCTGCAGCACCACAAGCAGGTGAAACTGTAGGTGAGAACTTTGTCAATTGCTAGTAGACTCAACTGAAATTCCTGAGACCGGGAATAAGCTTGTTCCACACCACATTTTTGAGATCTTGAGCAAGTTAAATTTTGAAGTCTTTTATCTTTACCAGAATCAGCCTTAAGAATGTCTATACAGGAACATAACATTCTGCTGCTTCATATTAAGTATTCAGAGTACTAAAATATTGGAATTTCCAATTATGGCCACAAATAAAGACTCAAAGCGTTTTTTTTAAATATGTTTTCTGTTTAAAGAAGTATTTTTAATAGAAGGATTTTTTTTTGGTTCATTTCAAAAACAAGCTTTCGCTTGTTAACCCCACAAAATGTACTTCCTGCTTTTGCTTTTGTACTTAATATAAAATTTATGTGAAATAAGTATTAGTTTGCACAGCTGGGAACATCTGAATTATGGGCACCAAAAATAATTAAGATTGACGTTTGGATAGTTTCGGGGGAGTTTTCGCAAGCATAAAATAATTAAATGAATGTTTTCCATCTGGATGACAATGGATACCTTAATTCTTACGGGAAATTCTATGTTTTTCAGTGTTGAAAAGTCTTGTCACACGAAAATCAGAAATTTCAACAAATCTGAAGCTAACACTTGCTTGCCAAAAGTATTGCACACTGTAACAGAAGATGAGCAGGATGTAGCCCAATCTGCTACAGGTTTCAAGCATGAGATTCAGGATATAAATACTGGAAGAACAGAAGATTGTATGAACTCAGTTCAAAGCAAGTTATTACTTCCTGTCATAAAATTGGAAAAATATATTAACAAGAGACAGCCAGCTCAAGAGAACTGCCAACAACAACCTCAATCTATTGAACAGCTGAAGACAGGTTTGAAAGGCACAGTGGGCGGTAATGAGTCAGCACTGCAGGATCCTAAACAAAGTGAAGTAAACACAAAAATACCAATGCAGCGAAGGAAAGACTCCTGTTCGAATGAAGCAGATAGTGCCAAGAAGATTGTTTTAACAGAGACTTCAGCAAACCTCTGTGAGATTACAATGGAAGTGAATTCTCTCGAGTCTTTAGGAAAACCACCTGTGAGAAAAAAGCTTTTAAATCATAATTCGAATCGTAAAAGGTCAGTCAAAGGTAAACCCAACAGGCTTGACCCCTCAAAAGAAATTGGAGGTGAGCCATTGTTTTCATTAGGCAATTCTCCCCAAGACTTTTGCTTCACGGATAAACATAAAAAGAGAAGATTAACAACGAGAACCAAACAGATTAGAAAGTCAGAGAACGCGCCTTCAAGTCCTTCTGACTGGAAATCTGTGAAATCAGCAAAAGGTACAGCATCGGTAGAAGTTGAATCTGATGTGGAAAATGTGCCAAGAAAATCTAGACTTCGAAAGCCTAAAAAGTCTGGAACTGCCAGGAATTAAGTTGTCATGTGACAGTCATTAATTGCCATTGGAGTGTTTGGATAAATGAGGTCATTTTATAAAAACACATCACTTTTAAAATAATTAAGATGCCAGTGGCTTTGCATATTCTGGGCTCAGACTTGTCATTTAATATTAAATTCATTACAAATGGATAACTTGTCTTTTAATTTTAATACATTTCTCTCTTTATAACCTTGACTGGCAACTTGAAAGCTCAGTTTCTTCGCACTTCTGGTCCTTTGTAATTTGGTGTTAATCCCATTAATGATTTAACTTAAAATATTGATCAGAATCCATTTGTAAATTATCTTAAAATGACTATTTCCTGTCTTAGTGATCTTCATATAAGTTCAATTCTTAAGCTGTTTCCTCCTTGTATTTCATAATAAAGTTAAGTAGATCTGTAACACTTCGTGCTATTGTTCAGTTTTCACTTTACATAAATTTCAGACTCAAGTGGCTACCAGCTCATTTTGGTTTTCTAGTCTGATGGTGATTTGATAAAATGAAAAGTCAGGATGGGCTCAGTGACATTACAGCATTCACTATTTAAAATAGCCTGTCACTTTAGATATCACTAATTGTTTAATACTACAGTGACATGAGGAAATATTTGCCTGTATGATCTAGATTTCCACTTGCTAATTACTGTTACGCACACATTGTGATGATTTATTCATTTCAAACAGAGATCTAGCTTCATGAATCAAGTAGCTATCACTAGTAAATGTGGGAATGTTGATTAGCTTTGGCCTTGAGGTTCATTAAGGTGATTTCCTGTCACTTTGTCACCAAAATAATTACTTTTGTCACCAATTTGAGCTTTACTGGTTAATCACATTGGAGTTTCCCGATATAGTTGGATTCTTGCCATAGTACTTGATGTCTAAACACAGTAAATGCTAATGTTGACAGCATCCCTCCTCAATGATAGAACAAGTGCCAAATAGACTAAGAATTCATCCTCTTGCATCGATGCTAATATGGTAGTGTGCAATATGTCCGGAATAGCCTCCCAGTTCTCTTACTTACAGATAAGAGGTAGCTGAAAAGTCAACTCTGGCTGAGGGGACAGATGGAACTGTAACTCTGATGATCATCCTTTTTGATGTAGCATATTTATAAATAGGAATAGGCAAGTTTTTCTTATCTATATTTTTGACTATGTTTCATCTTTCACTGGCTTTCAGTAATAATGTAATTTTTTCAAAAGGCAAATCTTTTCTGCAGGCATCTCTGAAATGCTTAGAAACAGTAAGTTTAATGTTCAGTATTGTTTCAGAAACAATAAACTTTAAACCTTTAAAATCCAATGATGCCATTTAAGCATCAGTGCACAAAGAGGACTTTTTAGTCTGTTTGGCATCTTTCCTTTAATTGAGGGGGGAATACTGTCAACCACAAGAAAATATTAGAACAAATAATCAAATGCTTGGCCAAGAGATTTTAAGGAGGAGTGAGATGTGGATTTTAAGAGTTCAAGAGTTTAGGGCTCAGTGGCTGGTTGATATTGGGCTGGTTAAAATCAGGGATGTATAAGAGATCTGTAGGGTGAAGGTGATGGAGGCAGTTCCGAACAAGGATTTGAAAATAAGGGAAATGCCAGTTCTGGAACGATGCTAGGTTCGTGAGCAGAGTGATAAGTTGGGTGGACATGGGGCAAGTTTGAATACAGAAATCAGAACTTTGAATGAGTTTATTTATGGAGGGTGGAAGATGGGAGACCAGCCAGAAAAGTATTGGAACAGTCAAGTATAGAGATAACAAAGGCATGAATACAGTTTTCAGCAGGTGGTAAACAGAGTCGGGGGTCAGAGGTGGGTGATGTTATGGGGATGGAGTGGATACAGGGTTGGCACATTATTCTCAGGTACTAACATATCTTGTTGTGATGTGCAAAAAATTTACTGAGCCAAACCATACAACACAAAATCAGAACTGTCCTCCTACATCGAGTCATTCATACTAACATCAATAAAATCTCAGTTTAAAAATAAATCAAATTGATTTGTTCTTTAAGGTTCATATCAGTATTATAAAAAGGCAAACATATTTTAAATTTATTAAGGAGAGTACTGCTCCAGACTTTAGTTTAACCACAGCAGAATTTTAATCATAGAAATTATAGCACTGAAGACCATTCAACCCGTTGAAGCTCTGCCAACTGGACATACATAAAGCCATTTCACTAACTTTTCCTTAACTTTTCATGTCCCCTTCTCAACTTCCTATAGCTGAATTAAAATGGGAATGTCTCCCTCAATAGCCCCTTGTGGTAAAGATTTCTAAGATCTAAAACCATCTATTGGAGCTAGTGGATTGGGTTTTAAGAAATCCCCAAATTGGTGTTCTCTTGATCCTTGTTCGTCACCTAGGAAGCATACTCAGTCAGCTCTATGGTTCACTTTCTGCCCCATAGTCATCTTTCTATTTCCTAGTTCTTATATACACATATATTGCAACGATACATGCTGTTTTCTTCCTTGTTAAAGAAAAGGCTTATTAGAATAGAATAGAATCCCTATGGTGTGGAAGCAGGCCATTCAGTCCATTGAGTCCACACTGAACCTCTGAAGAACATCTTGCCAAGATGCATTTGCTACCCTATCCCTGTAACCCTGCATTTCCCATAGCTAATCCACCTAGCTTGCACATTCCTGGGCTATGGCGATTTATAATGGCCAATCCATCTAACCTGCACATCTTTGGATTGTGGGAGAAAATCGAAGCACGTGGAGGAAATCCATACAGACACGGGGAGAATGTGCAAACTCCACACAGACAGTCCCCCAAGGGTGGAATCAAACCTGGGTCCCTGAGGCAGCAGTGCTAACCACTGAGACACTGTGCCGCCCCACGTTTTTACTGTCCCACGATTAATATTCCCTTTTTGTAAATGTTAGCTAATTTTGTCCTGTATTCCAAGCATGGATATGAATATTAGTGGCAGTAACTGATCTAACTAAATTTTGTAGGCATGCAACTTGGGAGCTTAACAGTTTGTGTAAAGGTTCGGCCTCAAAAAGAAATGCTCTGGTCTCAATGTTCTGTTATTTCAAGGAGATCAAACATCTGGTATCTACTTAACGGATCACGTTTGGAACATGAGAGAGATGTATTCATTTGCTCAGATGTACAACTGCTGCTGAGCTGGTCCAGCATATTGACCCACCACCCATGAGCATCATGACTGAGGTCCAAATATCTAATTGCTCTTTCCATCATATGTTACTTTATTTGTTTGCATACCTCTGTATTTTTGATATTATTGGCCCAGAGACATTCTGACAAGTTACTTGGCAATTGAATTTAATGTAATGCTTGGACAGTTACAACTTCAGGTGTTTCCACTAGACTTCTTTCCATTAACTTCTTTATGTCATGGGAACACTTGACTATCCAATAAGAACAGTCAAAGACATAATTGTCCATTTAGGTTAGTTTGACTTGGATCTAAACTACCTGTACTACTTGCTCCCCATTTATAAGAAAATTAGATTAATTATTTGGATCATTTCCTTCCAGAGCTAATGCACCAGATTCAGTTCCTCATAAATACAAGGGAAAAAAGTTCTGTCAGACAATATTGTTTCTGTTCTCAGCCTGGGAGATTGTGAATTATTTTTAGTAGTTTGAGCTGTGACTCAGTTCTGCAAAAATTATTAATTTTGCCAAGTAATGATTTCATAAGGCAAAAGACATACTAACAGTTAGTTAGTTTTGGTATTTTCTCATGAATTTCACATTTGTGTTACTCATACTCTGGCCAACATGTTAAAGGGGGTTCTGTAAGCAAGCTCTGAAAATGTGAGCTGAAAGTTGAAGATGTGAATTTCTTTAACACCAAAACAGATCTGTTGCACCTAGAAATGTAACCTATCTCTTTCTCTCCCAGCCCCCAAGAAAGATAAACATGATGATTGAGATTTGGCGCATCTACTACATCCATAGCTGATTAAATCAGCTTCTGTTTCAATTAAGCAATTGTAAGACCATGAGACCTTAGTGCAGATTCAGCAGAGTCACACATTTTCAATTTTTTTTAAAATCTGGCTTTCTTTTTGATAGTTAGAAATTGTTCAGTTTTACCCAAGAGATGTTATTACCAAAGAAGCAACATGCTGGAACCTCATATTCCTTAAGTCGTGGATATCTTTTAACATATTTAAAACAGCATTAAAATTGATGTTGAACTCTTATTTCTTTCTCCAGCGACGCTGCCAAACCTGTTGAATCTCTCCAGCATTTGGTTTTTAATCTGGTAAAGTTAGTGTCTCGATTTCTGCGCATGGGTTACTGACCAAATTGCAACATAAGTCGACTGCCTCCCTCACTACCACATCTGTTCTGATGATTTCACCATCTTTATCAATGCTCCTGATTTGTCTTCAAACCAAAGATACATAGAGGATGCTAAGGCTCCCTTTGTGCTCATTTTTCACCTCCTCCACTTTGACTGGACTCCACCACCTTCAGCTTGATTCCACCATCAAACACCTTTTTTCCTCCTCTCCCTTTCAGTACTTTACGAAAGGGCCATTCCCTTCCTGATAATTTGCTCCAATGCTCAGATACTCTTTCCCAAGGCACCTTCCCAAGCAAGCTCACAAAGCTGGAAACAAAACATGATGCTGAACTGAAATAAGCTTTGTTTATTAAAAATCCACATTTCATCTTTCACCCTAAAGGCCCTTCAAGAGAAATACCAATTTGGTTGTAGTTCTTTCAATTTAGCATTCTGTACTCTGTGTTCATGATGTGATATCTACATCAGGGAGACTAAATACAGATTTAGGTGATAGCTTTACAGAGCATCTTCGTTCAGTCTGGAAGTGTGATCACAAGCTTCCAGTCACTAGTTTTAATATCCTTCTCACTCTCCTCTCCATCCTCGATTTCCTACATGTTTCAACATAGACTCAGGGAACTCGACTTTCAATTAGGAATTTCAAAGCATTCCTGATTCAACATTAAGTTCAATGATTTCGGTCAAAATGTCTACTTCCAGCATTTAAGGCAGTAGATGTTGGTAATGGTTCTGTTATTCCCATTTACACTTCCTCTAGACCTATCTATTGTTCCTTGTTCTGTGACCATTTGCATTGTACCATCATCCCTTTTGTGATTTCATCTCTCCTGTTTTCCACCCTCCATCAAGAGTTTGAAAATGTTACCAATGTTGACATCAGAAGGTTCTGATGAAGAGTCGCTGTACCCGAAACATTAACTCTGATTTCCTCTCCACAGACACTGCCAGACCTGCAAAGTTTCTCCAGCACCCACAATTCTCTGTTTTATTGACATCATTAACGTTTTCAATTGATGCTTGCCATTGCTGGCACATGCATTGATTGCATGCAGTTATTGATGTGCCGACTGCTGAGTATGAGAACATAGAATAGTACGGCACACTACAGGCCCTTCGGCCCTTGACGATTCTTGTGTTGAGGACATTACAGAGACTGTGAAGCAATTTTGACCCAAAGTTGAATTTTTTCAGCATTCTGGCAAAGAGTCTCACATTGAGCGAAATAATCAGTAGAACATACAACTGATTCTGAGTGTGGTGCTGGAAAAGCACAGCTGTTCAGGCATCATCTGAGGAGCAGGAGATTTGGTACTTCAAGCCAAAGCCCTTCAGGAAAGAGGCTTGTCGGCCAAGGGGGCTGAGGGCTAAATGGGATGGGCTGAGGGTGCTCGAAATATCGATTCTCCTGCTCCTCAGATGCTGCCTGACCGGCTGTGCTTTTCCAGCACCACACTCTCGAATCTGATCTCCAGCATTTGCAGTCTTCACTTTCTCCAAGTTGAATACACCCATTCTGTCATTTGTATCAATAAATTTGCTTTAGTGAAGAAAATATGTTTTTCTGCAAAGAGTTGCTGAAGGTTTATGAATCTTAAATGATTAAGCCTTCCAAGAGTAAAACATTTCAGAGAGCTTGACTTGGGGGAATGCATAATTGCTCCAACTGGCGATGTGATTAATCAAAGAATCTGCATGTCCTGTCAGCCAGTTTTATGTACAAAGTTTACTTATTCTATTGGCAGTCACCAAATATGTACAGAATTACAACTTAGCTCTGCATATTCTAGTGCCTTAATTGAGTTAGTGGGATACTGCTTTCACTGAATTTTGGTGTGCTTCCTTTTTGAGTTTTGCTATTTATTATAGCATCATAGAGATGTACAGCATGGAAACAGACCCTTCGGTCCAACTCATTCATGCCGACCAGATATCCCAACTCAATCTAGTACCACCTGCCAGCACCCAGCCCAAATCCCTCCAAACCCTTCCTATTCATATACCCATTCAGATGCCTTTTAAAATGTTGCAATTGTACAAGCCTCTATCACTTCCTCTGGTAGCCCATTTCTTACATGTACCACCCTTTGTGTGAAAACATTGCCCCTCATGTCTCTTTTATATCTTTCCCCTCTCACCCTAAACCTCTGCTGTCTAGTTCTGGACTCCTCCATCCCAGGGAAAAGACAGGAAGGAGACCAGAATTGCACGCAATATTCCAACAATGGCCTAACCAATGTCCTGTACAGCCGCAACATGATCTCCCAACTCTGATACTCAATACTCTGACCAATAAAGGAAAGCATACCAAACGCCTTCTTCACTATTCTATCTACCTGCGACTCCACTTTCAAGGAGCTATGAACCTGCACTCCAAGGTCTCTTTGTTCAGCAACACTCCCTAGAACCTTACCATTAAGTGTATAATTGCGCTGTTGTGCTTTTCCAAAATGCAGCACCTCACATTTATCTAACTAAACTCCATCTGCCACTTCTCAGCCCATTGGCTCATCTGATCAAGATCCCGTTGTAATCTGAGGTAACCTTTGCTGTCCACTACATCTCCAATTTTGGTGTCATCTGCAAACTTACTAACTATACCTCTTTTGCTCACATCCAAATCATGTATATAAATGATGAAAAGTAGTGGACCCAGCACCGATCCTTGTGGCACTCCACTGGTCACAGGTCTCCAGTCTGAAAAACAACCCTCCTCCACCGTCCTCTGTCTTCTACCTTTGAGCCAGTTCTGTATCCAAATGGCTAGTTCTCCCTGTATACTTGACCCAGTTTATGACATCCAACTTGAGGTGAGCCCAAGAATGCTTAATGCTGTGTGGCACATATGGCAAGAAATAACATAAGCCGCAATTCCACACATCCTCACCCAGCTGCTTGGACTTGCAGCTGGTTTCACACACTGCCCTTTTAAATTGAGTTGCGTCACTCCATTTGAAGAAAAATAGCCCGACTGAAGTTACAAAGATCCTCCTTCAGCACATCGTGCCACTCCACCTGCCACATCAACAACCTTCAATCTTGTAAAGATCACCTTGGTCAAACAAAACTCAGTGGGAAGCTAGGAAATTGATAATAAAATCCCAAGTGCGAGCATAGGATATTTCTGAATTATTTTGAACGTTCCATCTTGTATCTTTTTTTAATAATACTGATTAGATTTGGTTGCTGATTCTCTTATGCTGTGATTTATTTGTTGGTGTTGTTTGGAAGCAATCTTTAAGCAGATGGGTAAGTGATTTTAAGATACATGAGAGCTAGAGAATGCTGGAAATGCTCAGGAGGACTGCTAGCATCTCTGGAGAGAGAAAGAGAATTAACACACAGTGGCTGCTATGACTTCTCCACAATTACAAATTTGGCTTTTAAATATTAACTCTCTTCCTCTGTCCACAGATGCTGCCAGACCTACTGAGTTTCTCCACCATTCTCTTTATTTCAGATCTCCACTATCCGCAGTATTTTCCTATTGGATGTGTTTGTAGCCAATGAAATACAAGTAAACTTTGGAGGGATGATTAGGATAAAATGTAATATAAATGGCCACCGAATCATTTTGTATCAAAGATCTTCCTTTGTGCTTACTACCCGATTGTGCTGAACATTGTTAAAAAAACTAAGATGATTCTCCAATTGGGGTGGCACGGTGACTCAGCGGTTAGCACCGCTGCCTCGCAGTGCCAGGGTCCAGGGTTCGATTCCTGCCTCAGGCAACTGTCTCTGTGGAGTTTGCACATTCTCCCTGCGTCTGCATGGGTTTCCTCCAGGTGTTCCGGTTTTGTCCCACAGTGCAAAGATGTGCAGGTTAGGGTGGATTAGCCATGCTAAATTGCTCATAGTGTTCAGGCATGTGTAGGTTAGGTGCATTAATTGGGGTAAAATGCAGAGTAGTAGGGGAATGGGTCTGGGTGGGTTACGCTTTGACAGGTCGGTGTGGACTTGTTGAGCTGAAGCTATTTCCACATTGTAGGGATTCTGTGAATTCCTAAATAGAAATAAAGTATTTGTTTTCAATAAACAAGCTAATTTAGCTGCAGTGGATAGAGAAAAAAAAAATGCATGTTTGATTTGACTGAAGCTACAATTACTGCAATGCCAACTTTACATGAGGAATATTTTACTTGAGGGGACTTTGGATGGTTTCACTTGCCATTCAGATGTCATCGGTGTAACTGTACATGTGCAGATGGATTGTGGCAGCCATATTTCATGGTGTCACCTATTTCCTGCATTAAGAACGAACACTGTTTCCCTATAAATAAGAGAACTGGATTTAAAAACGGTGAGTAGTTTATGTCTTCAAATACAAGAACTTCTTAAGTGAGTAGAAATTTAGGTAATTTGTAGGACTTTTATTTTAAGAAGGTTTCTTAATGTTGTGTGATAATGTTATTTTGGGAGCCTTTCTGAAGGGAAGAGGAATAGATGGAAGTGACCGTACAAGAGGTAAGAAGCTTATTTAGTTTATGGGGAAGAGAAAGTTAGAATTTGTTTAATAAATATAAAATTAAAAATGGTATGCACTGAAGTGAACAGGATGAAAAACAAAAATTATGTTAAAAACCTTCAAAGAATTCAAAGTATCCATTTTTGTAGTGACAGCTCAAGTAAATACAGAACTCAAACTGCTCCTGATAACTGGTACCTTAATACAGTAACTGAGTTCAAGCAGCTTGAAAAGCTAAGACCCATTACTGTTCCTGTCTTTCAGCATTCAGAGATAGTGTCAATCACTGAAGTGTGGAACTGCCCAATGCTGCTGGCAATCTCATGCTAATATTTGTATCTTGCAGCTTTTAGAATTTTGTATCAAGTTTGCATATCATAAAATTCTTCACCTGTGATCTCAGTTTTGTTTTTCTTTCATGGAATTTAGGAAATGCCAGCAGGACTTACTCCAAGTGCCCTTGAATGGAATATAGAACATAGAACATAGAAGAATACACCGCAATACAGGCCCTTTGGCCCTCGATGTTGCGCCGATCAAAGCCCACCTAACCTACACTAACCCACTATCCTCCATATACCTATCCAATGCCCGCTTAAATACCCATAAAGAGGGAGAGTCCACCACTGCTACTGGCAGGGCATTCCATGAACTTACGACTCGCTGAGTGAAGAACCTACCCCTAACATCAGTCCTATATCTACCCCCCCTTAATTTAAAGCTATGCCCCCTTGTAATAGCTGACTCCATACGTGGAAAAAGGTTCTCACTGTCAACCCTATCTAACCCCCTAATCATCTTGTACACCTCTATCAAGTCACCCCTAAACCTTCTTTTCTCCAATGAAAACAACCCCAAGTGCCTCAGCCTTTCCTCATAGGATCTTCCTACCATACCAGGCAACATCCTGGTAAACTTCCTCTGCACCCGTTCCAGTGCCTCCACATCCTTCCTATAGTATGGCGACCAAAACTGCACACAATACTCCAGATGCGGCCGCACCAGAGTCTTATACAACTGCAGCATGACCTCAGGACTCCGGAACTCAATTCCTCTACCAATAAAAGCCAGTACGCCATATGCCTTCTTCACTGCACTATTTACCTGGGTGGCAACTTTCAGAGATCTGTGTACATGGACACCAAGATCCCTCTGCTCTTCCACACTACCAAGTATCCGACCATTAGCCCAGTACCCCATCTTTTTGTTACTCTTAAATGTGTCACAGAATATGTCACAGTTCAGTTAAGAATGAACCACATTACTGTGGGTTTCAAGTCATATGTAGGCCAGATCTGGTATGGGTAGCAGGCTTCCTTCTCTGAAGGACATTAGTGAGTGGACAGATTTTTGCAATCATGGTCTCCGTTTCCTGAAACTAGCTTTACACTCCACGTTTATTAATTGAGTTTTAAGTTGCTGAGCTACATCGGGATTTTATGTCCTATGTGAAACGAACCACCTCGATTGATCAAACAGCCTTTCCAATTCTGAGCTTCCTGACCTTTGTACCAAAGGGACAAAACTGTGAACCACTGTTATGACTGGGCGCCTCTTCAGAGAAAGTACAAACTATAGCTATGACACCATACACCTAATTCTGTAATCTCATCTGCAAAGGCGTACAACAGGTGTTTGCAGTTTCTATTGCTGAACTCTAGATGGTAGAATGGCCAGTTTACCCAAAAGTCAGCACATTAACTTAGCACAATTCATCCAACTCTTCGACTTTTATTGGATGGGATTGACTTGTTTGCATCCATTTGATTCTGAACATTTTTTCCGGTAATGCAAAATTTTTCACTCTTGATTTGCCCAAGCAGAGGTAAATTTTATCTCTGATTCAGATAAAATTCAGCTTAAGCCACCACTGCTACACCAGGAAGAACTGCAACACTCCCTTTCGTATGGTCAGATCCTGGCTCCTATGCCAACATTAGCAGCAAAACTCCTATTTATGAACCCAATCCATTCGGAAACCTGTGCGACTATACCAAGTAGACACTTATGGTCTGCTGAAAAATGAGGCAGAATATAAATGCTTCCAAGAGAAGGCATGCTGAAACCAGCCAAATTATCTCTAAAGTATGGCACAAAGGGAAATGGCATATCAAAGACAAGGGCAAAGACTTCTTCAAGCACAGGGTACTGCGTGTATGGAATGAGCTGCCAGAGGAAGTGGTGGAGGCTGGTACAGTTACAACATTTAAAAGGCATCTAGATAGGTATATGAATAGGAAGGGTTTAGAAGCTTGTGGGCCAAGTGCTGGTAAATGGGACTAGATTAATTTAGAGTTGAACTGAAAGGGTCTGTTTCTGTGCTATACATCTCTATGACTCTATGATTCTAGACCTATAAACATTACCCATAAATCAGTTGTTATTAAAATGGTGCAAGTGACGAAAACCCATTTTGGAGCACATGAAGTAGTTACACCCCAGCCCATCTTCTGGATGCTGGTTATCTCTGAGGTCAGCCCCATAAGACCATAAGGAATAGGAACAGGGGTAGATCATTTGGCCCCTCAAACCTGCTTCATTGTTCAACAGGATCATGGCTGCTCTGACATTCCTCACATCCATTTTCCTTCCCTTTCTCCATAACCCGAGATTCCTTGACTGATCAACAATCTCTTTATCTCAGCTTAAATAAACATGAACTATTTCATCTATTTCTATGCCCTCTGCAAATTTGGCTCCAGTATATGCTGCCATTTCCTTTTCCCTGCGATCCTGCATACCTTTTTCCTCTTTCACATCCTTCATATTTTCAAAGCCACGATTGCCTGACAACAGAGGTTGATTTAACACTTAAAAGGTCTTGCTCACGTGGATACAGAATTCAACAGTTAAAGTCTTGTGTGGGGAAAACAGCTTATGAGTCGCCCAGTCAGCTGTTCACAAATTATCCCTAAATGATTCATCCACGTCCCGAACCATGCTTAAAGAAAGCATGTTCAGACAACAGGATGAGAACAAAGAGGGCGGTGCTGTAGAATCCCATTAACGCACAAGGAATGCAGACAAACCAACTTAAAAAGCGAATCCTTGTTTTGCAAAGTCTGTCACGGAGCTACTTAATAAAATTGATTAAAACTTCCACGGGTGTGTGTTCAAAACAAAATGATACATTAACCATAGGAATCAAAAGTTACTTCCCACAGCAGAAACCAAAACCCCAGAATATCACTCTCCAATGATACTGTAAGTCTACTAACATTCCACGGGAGGATCAAGGATGCAGGTCACCACCAACTTCGAGAGTAATTAGGGATGGGCAATAAGTGCTGGCTGAGCCAGCAACGCCCTCATCCCTTTTAATGAATAAACCTTCAGAGAAAATAAAGTCAGTCAGGAATTTGCTGCAGGTTAGCTATCCATTTTATGAATTCAAAGCTGCATACACTCAATAAATGTACCAAGCAGATGCATTGATGGAGATGGGGGTAAAAGAAGCAAGGATTCAAGTGAGCATTTTGCAATTAAGCCACTGACCTAAATTGGCTTGTGATTAAGTAATGAGCATGGGTGATGAGGGCACAGGACTGGGTGTAAATTAGGGGGCTCGGGCAGCAGAGTTTCTGGATAACTTGATGTTAGCAGAGTCTGGATAATTATGTCTTGATTATATACCCAAGTTGAGGCAATGATGTGTGGAAGTTCCAGCAGACAAACTAAGTGAAGCGATGGAAGCAGGCAATCTAATTTTTTACTGAAATGCAATTGGAAGCTCAATTCTGCATGAAATGAGAATCACTTCCTATTCCTCAATGGAACTGTTCACCATTATCTCCCCTTTACAGTTTACAGGCCTTTACATATGCCTCATTAAAAACAGGCTTGGCACCACTTAAATGTACCTTGTCTTCCCACGTGTTAGCAGGCACTATCATTTCAACTGTTCTGCAGTTTGGGCCCCATGCTTAGGCATCTTGAATAACTAACCTTTTCTCACTACTAAACTATAAGCAGGGGAGGAAAATTAGCACCATGGGCTCATCTAATACCCTCTCAACGTAGAGCTGCGTTTGAATCCATCTGCCAGCACCACTAATCCAGAATCTGGTTTCCAGCATCTGCAGTCATTGTTTTTTTTACCTTGGAAAGATTGAATTCACATCACCTCTTTTTCATAGTCATAAAATGGTACTGTGTGAAAACTGGTGCTCAAGGATAAAACTGCCAATCCATTTGCTATCACGTTATGCAACAACATCCACCTAAGCTATAGAAACTAGTTTTAGAAAATGAGAGGGGGGAAACAAATTACTAGTGCAATCAGAATATTTGTTACAGGATGTAATTAAGCTGTCAGGTGAGGATACAATATTTGATCTTACTGCTGAGAAAGTGAAATATTTACTCAACTGCACTTTTGTTTTCACTTTACTAAGCACATCATAAATTTATTTTGAAAGCTTGCAGAGGTACTGCTGAGTTACAACGTTTTTGAGGTCAAAGTGAGAACAAAAAGGCCTTCCTCTGCCAATCGACTCAAATCACTACAAATTAAACAGACAAACATATAACAATTGCTACAGTAACACTTAGTAACAATTAGTCTTCATAGACCAGTGAGATTATCCGGTGATAAGGTTGAAATTGTTCAGCCTTTTAGATCAACATTTTAAGTATAGGAAATGTAAAGCACTTCCAACTTTAAATCTTCAAAGACATGACAGACTTTCAATGTCTGTAGGAGATTAAATATAAATATCTACAGCTGCACTGTAGTTTAATTAAGAAAACCTAATGCTAGTTTGCCCAACAGCACTTCACTAATGTGAATGTAGCTCAGGAGGCACACTAGCTTTGGTCACTGATTTAGTATAATGGGAAAGGTTTCCAATAGAATATTCAGCCTGGCTATACACTCTAATGTCAAACTTTCACAGCCCGAGACCCTCCCACAATCACACTTTCGCTCAGCCCTCATCTTATAGTTACAAGTTCAATGAAGCACAATCCACTGTTTGAAGGAAATTCAACGTCAGGGACCTCTGCTACTGTGCAAGTGATTAACTGTACCTGTCCTAACATTTGCTCTACTTGGACAGTGGGTGGGTATCCACTGTACGAACAGTTACTGCTGTTCCCCCAGACAGGTGAGATTTTGGACACTTTCTTGGAGAGTTCCCACTCCCCCTCCCACCCTCAACCCAGAGCCTTTGTGAACAGGAATGTTGGTGTTGAGCACAAAAACTGCATAGGGAATGAACAATATGGGAAAGGACTGGAAGGATGTGGCCCAGGCATGATTATCTCCAACTTATGTGAGAGTTACAAGATGGAGCTGTATTCTACAGTAGAGCTAACCAGAACCATTATAGTAATGGATGGTACCCCACATTCCATGGAATACTCTAAGTTTCAGGACCAGATTCACTTCGATTATTTTTAGATCAGTCATTTATGGCACAAGGCCAACATGAAGACACCTGTCGAAAAGGTGACATCTCATATTTTAGATGAGAATTATAAAACAACAAGTTCTTTCTTTGCAGTTTGAGTTTGGATGGAGTGTTGCTGTGGTCTTCTTTGGATTAGGAATAAGACACCAAGTTTGTGAACTATATCCCAAAACCACAGCTCCACAGATGGTTGTCAAATTATCTTGCTTTCTCTCTCACCTACGGTCCTGTGGTCACCAACATAAACGGATTGCCTAGATTTGTTCCAAGGCTTGTCCACTGTACCCGTGAATATGCAAGGCCAGTGCATTCATTGCTCTCTGTAGTAAAGCATTATTGAACATCCATATCCTGATCTTAAGGTTGACAGGGAAGGTCCAGTTGCACCTTAGTGGTGATAATCGATGCTGCAAAACTTGCCAGTTTACTTGTTGAAAGCTTCTGTAGCAGGTGACATCAATTTATTGACAACTGTGCTCACTTGCTCAGAGAACCTGCCAACTCATATCAAAACAACAAACCAACAGATGGAAGCAGTCTGAAAAGCACAGAACTTTGAAATTATTGATTCAATGGTTTCAAATAATCACTAAAAAGGTGGTGAGTGAGAAATCCAAAAACATTTAAACTGCACAACCACATCCATAAGCTTGGTTTTGATAAACCATTGGATGTGAGGAAAGATCAGGAGGGCTAGAGGGAAGGTAATTTTAGAAGATGATAAAATATTGAATGTGGATCAGCCAGCATTAATTGCTCATCAGGCAATTGAGAGTCAACCACATTGCTGTAGGTCTGAAATCTCATGCAAGTCAGACCAGATAAATTTTCTTCCCTAAAGACATAAGTCAAGCAGATAGGTTTCTGACAATTGGCAATGGTTTCATGGTCATTAGACTCAATTGAAAAAGCAAAAGGGAATTAAAAATTCACCTACTGCTCCAACAGGCTTCAAACCTGGATATCTTGTTTTATAAACAGATGAAATATCACTCGGCCATCAGCTCGTAGGAATAAGCATGTTTTCATATTAAACTACAGAACACACCCACTGAGTCAGGAAATTTGTAGAGAGAGCCATAACCTAACTGTATTCCAAAACAAAAAAAGGAACATTCCAAATAGGGAACAGTGTCAAAGTAATGGACTATTACTTCAGCATTTACAAAAATCCTAAAACTGAATTATTCTATTCACTAGGCTCAAAATTAGAATTTTAACTTGCAGGTCCCAAATTTATGGGTTGGTGAGGAACCCAAATGTGGCACATAGTCTAAATTCTACCTGCATCAAGCCAGAATAGAAATGCTTTTTACAGTTCCAAGATTCTACAGGAATTGACAACTGTATTAACTGAGTGCACAAACATGAAATTAATGGCTTAAAAGAGAGCAAGAACTACAGACCAACCATTTGACAAAATGCAAGAGAGTCCTCCTTATCATTGAGTGTGGGGAGATGGCACTCAGAACATAATTCCTAAGAATGAGAAGTTTCTCAAGTAAAGCAGTTCCAGGGAATTACGAAGCACAAACTAATGGCTTAGCTCCACTCAAACTGCAGTGCTGACTGTACAACAGCACTTTGGTACAGCAGACAGGTGACTGCAGTTGCATGTAAAGGGTATGCAGCCACTTGCAGTGCCGTGCATCATTTTAAAAACGTCAGGCTTCATAGGTTTCTGACAACTGGTTGGTTATTAGGAACTCTAATTGAGGCTCTGTTCAACAGTAATGCTAATTCCAAATGTTAATCATGCCCCATTTACTATTGTTTAACATAAGTCAGCATAGTTGGCCATCCAGACTTGGACAGCATTTTTCATTACCTCAACATTTGAATCAGTAGAATGCACTTCAACTTTAGTCCACAAGCCCCTGGATTCCCTATTCCCACCTCTTCCATACCCACCCAATTCCAAATAGATTTGGCAGAAAACAAAGAGTGATAAGCAAAGAGTGTGACAGCTTGAGTAAAATCTTCTATAAAATTGGAACATTTCTGTTCAAAACTTTTTATTGGGATTTTCCAGAAAACGGGCACAAGTCACAACATACAGACAAGTTACAGAGAATTTAAACAGTTGGCAGGTAGTGATGATTATTACATAAATTGGGAGAAGCTGGACAGTATAAACTTCTAAGTAACATACAAGTTGCTTGATAAAACATTTAATGCAACTATGAACCAAATTAATGGAAGTCATCTCATGAACCAGCTATACACTAGACAGCAAAGACTCTTGCAGGCAGCTTAAAGAAACAAGAAATAAGTAGCCTGAGGAATGCAGCAACTTGCCCACTTTGAAATGATGATACGCCCATTCAATTGGTCAGAAAATAGCAACCAGCCATCTACATCCAATGCAAGAATGCGCAAGAGAAGACTTCCAGAAAATTTTAAAGTAACTCACTCATGAAATTGGCCAATCTACACAACAAAAAGCTGGTTGCTAATATTGCAGCACTTTTCTAACCAAATGATACATTACAATTCTAAAACATTTGAGTTAGTTGCAGCACACTGTACAGATCAGCATTTGATTTCTTAAAAAGTACAGAAGTACCCGCATTATCAATGACATTTTTGTAATCTAGTCGGAAGAAAATTTCAGAACCGGACAAATGCAAGGGACACATGCTAGAACTGATGCACATCTGGAAAATAAAGCACACAGGAGTAGTTGCTTGTGTATCAAAATATTTAATAAATATTAATTTCCAAAATTTATTGCCAGGAGCAACAGAGATGCATCCTCATGTTCACATAACACTAATGTCACAATACACAAGAAAACATCAAGATAAGGTTTTACCAATGAGATTACCATGTTTAAGAGCCTTTTCAGTTCAGAATAGATATAAACATTGGATTCCCTCAGCTAAGACAGGCAGTGAGACTGGGCATTTCAACATAGTGATCTCACTGGAAAACTCTACCATTCAAGTATTCAACAGCTAGCTTATTATTAGAATACTTTCTAATTCGCAGGTATGTTATTACAAAAATCAGTCTCAAGTGGTTCAACATTATATCCAGGGTGAAAGATCAGGATTTACAAAACAATGTTGGTGCTGTGCTTTTTAATTCAAATGCACTGCCTAGAAATATTCCACGTAGTTTTTAAATTTTTTTGTACATGCAACCACTCATTTCAGTTACACAAAAGGTAAATAGGTTAATTTGTTCCCTTACATGTGTATTTTGTCGCAGTCTGCTTGCCTGTCACTCAAAATGTTTTAAATTCTAAAGCAGCAAGTATCAAAGCATTCTAGTCTAATGCTCTCCGCTTGTCTCAAATTGATGTATATAAAAAAATATCCTGGCCGAAAAAAAAAGCTTGGAGTGATATAGAAATTGACCCAAAACGTCCGACATTTGTACAACAGTTCAGAGGCACATGGCCATTGCTAGTGCGAAATAATCTAGACTGTAGCTACAGCACACCTCAAATTTGGCATGAAGGCAACATTACTGAAACACAAACAATTCATCAAAAATAAAGAAGCCATAAGCTTACAAAGCTATCAAAAACCTTCAAATCTAAACATACATATAAATAAAAGGAATGGTATTTAAGGCTCTTGATTATTTAAGTTATTAAATCAAATATACACAGTGATTAATTAAAAAAAGTATTTACATTTATACAAAATCAAACACTTGGCCTCTTATTAAATTCTTCATCTGAACAGCAACTGCTGACATTGTGCCCCCCAACAAAAGAAAAATCATCCTGGATGTTGATGATTGCTGTGGTTTTCCAGCTGCATAGGCACTTTCAAAACCAGACTAACAAAGTCAAACCTATTATACATAACTTAACAATACTGAGATCAGAGCCAGTAAAAAATAAATAACAATTCACCATCTTAAATTAAACTGGAGCAGGCAAACACCTACAACTGGGTTTCGGTTTGCAAAGGGTGAGGAATCCTAATCAGACTGCGATTTCATTACAGAATGGTCCAGCAATGCATTAACAGCAACTGAATTTACATTTGGGCACTTTGACTAGTTTTTGCAGAGAGGCGAGAAGCAGCTTTGTGTACTCTCAGCCAACCACAGCAACTATCAATGCCTGTGTAAGTCAGTTTGTCTCAACTTGAAAATATATAGGGATTCTTTGTCGATAATACCCTTTACACTCATATTACAGAACAACTCAAGGACTATGACTTTCAGCCTTCACTGACAAAAGGCTGCGCATCATTTTAATATTAATTAGCCAGCACCGCTGACTACTATACAATGTATTCCATGTGACTCAAGCTCTGTGCACTTTCTAAGTCTCTGTTATCTTGTTTATTTGTCCAATTCGGATTCTTTGTAGGAGTGCCTTGTGTCAGCTTTTCATCTCTGTCTACCAGTGTGTACGCAGGCTGCTTGGAAAACCTGGTCTTTTGCTGGTGCTTGTCTACATCCACTTCTTCCAGCTCGGAATTATGCGTCCTTATTTTGGCAATTTTCGAATTTTTATTTTCGTAGTCTTTGCTGCCAGAACTATTCATCCTGTGCTTTTCGATGGGGTTTTTTATTTGATGCAACTGCTCTCGGACGTTGTTCGTGGTGTCATCAGAGGCCGTGGGAGTGGGGCTGCTGCGCTTCCTTCGACGGCGTATCCACCAGAAAAACAGCAACACAAAGCAGCAAATCCAAACCGCGGTGATCACCGAGCTCAGCAAAGGGACCAGGAAATCTGCGACAAGAACAAGCTCCTGAGAGTGAACTTAATGCACTGGGAAGTGGCATCGCGCATGGTTACGCATCAATCACGTGGACAACAACTAAGCCAACTATGAGTCAGGTCCACGCCCCACCCCAAACAACCCACCTTCCCTTCCTGGCACCCTCCACTGCCACCGCAGGAATTACAAAACCCGTGCCCACACCTCCTCCCTCACCTCCATCCAAGGCCCCAAAGGAGCCTTCAACATCCAACGTATCCATTGCTCCCGATGCAGTGTCTCTACGTTGGGGAGACTGGACACCACCTAGCAGAGCGCTTTAGGGAACATCTCTGGGACACCCGCACCAATCAACCACACCACCCCATGGCCCAACATTTCACACCGCCCCCCCCAACTCTGCCAAGGACATGCAGGTCCTGGGCCGCCTCCACCGCCGCTCCCTCACCACCCGACGCCTGGAGGAAGAACGCCTCCTCTTCCACCTTGGAACACTTCAACCCCAGGGCATCAATGTAGACTTCACCAGTTTCATTTCCCCTCTCCCCACCTTACCCCAGTTCCATCCTTTCAGCTCACTGCCCTCATAACCTGCCCATTTCCCTTCCCACCTATCTGCTCCACCCTCCCCTCTGACCTATCACCTCCATCCCCACCCCCATTCACCTATTGTACTCTACACTACTTTCTACCCAGCCCCACCCTCCCATTTATCTCTCCACCCTGGAGGCTCCCTGCTTCTATTCCTGATGAAGGGCTTTTGCCCAAAACGTCGATTTTCCTGCTCCTTGGATGCTGCCTGACCTGTGCTTTTCCAGCACCACTCTGATCTAAAGTCATGGAAATCAGTCAGTTCTGAACACCATATTGTAGGAAGGATGCAGTGCACTCGCGAGGGTGTAGGAGCTTTACCAGAACACCTGGGCTGGAGGGTCTGAACTACGAGGAAAGATTGCATAGTTTTCCTTGGAGCAGCAAAGATTGAAGGGTTGATGGGCCAAGGTGAACAAGATTGAGGGGCATAGATAGGAAGGCACTTCTTCCATAAGCTGAATGGACATAAGATTTAAAATGGAAGGCTAAGTTGAGAAAAATATTTTTAGCTGGAGGGTGTTGGGAATCTCAAACACTGTCTGAAAGAGGCACAGTGCTACCAGACCCATAGAGCTGCTCTCTCACAGGGAGAAGACTGATGGTGGCCATCATGTTTCAGATGAGGGGAAGTGTTAAGAAGGAGTACCCTTTGTGGTAACGTCAGCCAGTGCGGGAATTGAACCCATGCTGTTGGCTTCACTGCACAGCATTCCAGCCATGTGAGCTGAGTGACCACTAACCAAAAAAAAAGGGCTCATGTCAGAAACTCTGTACATTTAAGCATTTAGATGGTCACTTTCGAATTGACATCCCCCCTCCCCCAAGTTCCCAACTGCTCTGAAGCTTACCTGGTTTGAGGGGTTCGTGCAAGGTTTGGACTCGAACCTCAGTGATCGCTGCAAGAATTGTATTGTTCCCATCACGTTTACTGACGACGTCTGTGATTTTCTCCGTTATATCTTTGATCAGATTAGTTTCCTGGAGCGAATTTTCCACTGACTACAGTGGGGGGGAAAATAAGGGAGTTTAGAAAAAATGTTTACGTCCCTTCAAAGACAGACAGTTGCCTAAGTTTTACATTTTACCCGCATCAGGACAAACACAAGAATACCAAGTTTTAAATGATCACAACAATGTATACTACAGGGGAAAACAGACGCTGACTAATCGGATGTAAAATTTGGCTGAGACATGAGGAAAACAACAGAAGGTCCAAACTCTCAGGCACTTCCAAATTAAAAAAGGGTTTGAAGATATTCCTGTTTGCGCAGGACTGAACCCCGCACACAAATAAATGCAGTTTCTAGTGAACATAATGAACCACCTCTTGCAAACTCGACTTTTCTTAAGTTGGTTGTTAGCGTAGCCAGGAGCACACTCTGGATCGTTCAGCTAGGGCTGTACATTTGCCAAGTCAGATCTAAGAACTGAAGTACAGCTTTGCAAGCACAGGATTTTAATTAAAAAAACCTTTGTCACCCTGACCTTACTGACACCAAGTTTGTTTGAAACTTCAAAAACGTAGGCTGACACTTACTACTGCCACATTAATTTCATTTGCTGCAGAGTGGGTTTGCTCACAAACAAGATAGAGTGAATATTCCACCGAGAGGTTACGCAAGACCTGCAGGCGCCTCAGTTCCACGCAAATTTGTTCAATGGTAACACCCTAAACAAAACAAAAAGTCAGACTGTGAGATAATTCCAGGCCGATTTTTGATGTAGCTGAAATGGACACAGGGCAATGCAGAACAGTAACGAATATGTACCGCTGTTAAATTGTCTTATAGCAATTTCAAAACATTCCCTGCTCTAATAAATGAGTAAGGCTTCAAAACCACGTCCAGTTCTCATCACCCAGTTATAGGAAGGAGATCATTAAGCTGGAGGGGGTTCAGAAGAGATTTGCCAGGACACCACCAGGTATGGAAGATTTGAGTTATAAAGAGGCTGGATAGGCTTGGAGATTTTGCACTGGAGCAGGATTTGAGGTGACCTTATAAGGATTAACAAAATAATAAGGGGTATAAATAGGGTTAATGGTAGGTGTCTTTTCCCTAGGGTGGGGAGATTTTAAGTTTGGGGGCATTTTTCAAGGTTAGAGGAGAGCAATTTAAAAGAGATGTGGGGGGCAAATTCTTTTGAGGGTAGTTCACATGTGGAACAAACTTCCTGAGGAAGTGGTGGATATGGATACAGTTACAACGTTTAAAAGACATTTGGATAAGAACATGAATAGGAAAGGTTTGGAGGGATATGGGCTGGGAGCAGGCAGGTGGGACTAGTTTAGTTTGGGATTATGGTCGATATGAAGTGGTGGGACTGAAGAGTCTGTTCCCGTGCTGGATGACTAAGCAGCTTACTCCAATCAGCATTATTGATCTCTTGACATGCAGTACATAATTTTATGCAGTGGAATGATTAATTAGACAGGAGTATGGGACCCTCTGAAGAAAATTTAAGGTCCCTCGTTTTCAAAACTGGAACTCTACAAATTCTTCCACTTTGACCATAACGTTCTCTGAACAAATGTGCGTTTGGGGTTTCAATGGAATTGACAGGGTAAGTGATGAGGGACACTGGGGCGTGATGTCAAAAATCATATCCAGGACAGAAGTTTGGAAAAACTTAATCAGAGTGACAAAAATAGATCAAAAACCCATCCCAGAGGAAGCTACTGATCTAACCTGGCATCTGATGTTTGAGTTTGATCGGTTTCTTGCTGTAAAAAAATGGAGTTTAGGTTATGGATGATCGGTGATCGCATGGAATAGCAGAATAGGCTGGAGGGGTTGAAAGGCCTTCACCTGTTCCTGAGTTATGACAAAAACATTTACATCACTTAAGAGTTTTCTCTCTCTCTCTCTCACTCAAAGTCATGGGAACACAGAGTGGTTCTGTTCAGGGATGAGAAATTCAGAAACCTGCAGTAATAATCTGGTGACAAAGTACAAATTCTACCTTGGCAGCCAGGGAAGTTTATCAAAAAAAAAACAAATCTGGAATTTCACGAGTGTTATAAACGATCGTGCTGAACTGAACTACTGGAATGGCCTTAGAAATCCAACTGGCTCCTTTGGGCCAGGAATCTACCTTCCTTACCCTAGTCTGGCCTTCGTGACTCCAAACCTGTAGCAACATGACTGATTCTGAACTTCCCTCAAATGGCCCAGCAAGCCACACAGTCGCATTCAAGGGCAACAGCTCAACACAGGGAGCGATTTGTACCAAGTCACTTTTATAAACATCGACTTACTGGTTGGAGCATCTCCTTGTTGATGGCGAGTGTTATTTTGGCGCAGGTACTGTCCAGGTAATCGGTGTTGGGCTGGCACTTGGTCTTCATTGGCAGCCGGGTGGATGAGCATTCGCCTGAGCCTGCGCACGGAGGAACAAAGCAGTGGTCTTCCTGGATAGGGAGACAGGTTTGCCATGCTGGGCAAGTGCCCCGGCCTTTCCCATGAATCCTGCAAAGTTTAGGCCCACACCACATCTGCAAGACAGAAAATGATCCAAACCATTACCTACTTGACTATAAGCTTGCTCCTATAGTAATGAAGTAGGATTCCTAAACACTCACTTATAAAGAAAAACCGCACCAGTGGCTACAATGATTCTGTATTCATTGTTAAAAAAACAGAATAGCTCACCACTTCACAAAATCAATCATTTATAGGCCACTCAACCCATCGTATCTGTGCTCTCTCTCATGGACCAAATAATCTAGTGTCAACTGCCTTGCTTTATCCTCAGGCCTGTAAATTCTCTCCCCTCCTTGTTCAGGCAGGGTGTTTCAGATCCTGATCATGAAACCTTTTTCCTGATGTCATCATTGCTTCCTTTGTCAAATGCCTTAAATCTGCTTAGATTCTTGATCCTTTTGAGAATGGAAAGGGTTTCTCTCTATCCAGATCCCTCCTGATTTTATATACTTGTTGAGTCTTCTGTCAATTTTCTCCAAAAGGATACAGTCCAACTTATCATTCATCCAAGTAACTGATTTTCCTCATCTCTGGAACAAGCGTCATGAATCTTTTCTGCACTTTTATTGTTAAGCTTCATACCCTTCCTGAAGTGTGGTGCCCAGAACTGGACACAATACTCCAGTTGAGGCCATAGAAACATAGAAAACAGGAGAAGGCCATTCAGCCCTTTGAGCCTGCTCTGCCATTCAATAGGATCACGGCTGATCATCCAACTATTCCCACTTTCTCCCTTTAATCCTAAACATTCCAAGTCCTTGAAAATAATCAATGTTTTGGCATCAACCACTTTGGGATGGAATGCCACATACTCTCTGGGTGAAGGCATTTCTCATCTCAACCCTAAACCTTAGACTGTGATCCCTGGTTCTGGACTCCCTGGTCATCAGGAGTACCTTTTCTGCATCTATGCTGTCTCAGCCTGTTAGAATTTTATGTTTCTAACTTGCATTCTTTCATATCCTATATCTGATTTAAAAAGTTTACTTGCTGCATGTTTTATTGACTCCACTCTCAACTTGCCCAACTACCTTCAAATGTAGGCAAAAGTACACCCAAGTCCTTCAACTCCTGTACCCCTTCTCAAACTATGCACTTAGTTTATTGTTTCTCTATATTCTTCTTACTCTAAGTCACTTTGTACCCCTCTACGAAACTTCATGTGCCACTTGTCTGCCCATTCCCCTATTCTGGGTGCCCTTTGACATTCTATATTATTCTATTCCCAGTTCACAATTTCCGAGTTGGAATTCTCTACTGAAGCATGCAAATTTCTTGAGAAAATCATCCAACTACAATTCCCCAGAGACAAATACTTATCTGAAATAAGCTGACTGAGGTTAGGCAGGGAGATGGGGTCTGAGCAAAACCAGGCACTGAATGACCGATTACTCAACCGTGCTTTCATACCCCCCCCCGGATAGAGGGGCAATCAAGTGACACTTTAAGATCAAAAGCAGGCAGAAAGGCAAATATGCATTTTAATAAGATGTTTGAAATTCCAGTCTCAAAAACAGACAAAATCGCAGTCAAACCATTTGCAACTTGCTATGTGTACTATAGCTAATGGTTCACACAACTTATACTCTAGAGCTTAGCTCTCAGATTAATCTTTAAATCCCTCTCCACGAGCTTTAAGATCCATAGATGCTGCAACCATCACTAATTTTATTCTCCAACATCAACCTTGATTTATTTCTGAATGCCTGACTCGACTATGACACTCATGAGCCAGCTTTCCATTTTGTGAAGTCACACCCATATCACAACTGTTAAACTGCAACCAATGTTTAACAACACAAGCAGTACATGAAAGACCTGTCAAATCAAAAATTACTGTCTCAAACCTTGGCTCTCTTCCACCACCTTATTTTCCAGCACCCTTCTCGGTCATATAGATTAGATTACTTACAGTGTGGAAACAGGCCCTTCAGCCCAACAAGTCCACACCGACCCGCCGAAGAGTAACCCACCCAGACCCAATTCCCTCTGACGAATGAACCTAACACTATGGGCAATTACGAATGGCCGATTCACCTGAGCTGCACGTGGCTGTGGGAGGAAACCAGAGCACCCAGAGGAACCCTACGCAGACACAGGGAGAATGTCTGTGTGGAGCTTGCACAGTCACCCAAGGCTGGAATTGAACCTGGGTCCCTGACGCTGTGAGGTAGCAATGCTAACCACTGAGCCGTCCACATTGAGATTTTGAAATTTAGTCTTGTGTGCATGTCCTGATGTGTGCAAAATGGAAAGCCTCAGCAACATTGATTTGCGTTCTGAGGAAATAACTTCAGTTTCACAGGTTTAGTTGACTGTACCTTAGTGCACGTAACTCTGCCGTTATGACAATGACATCCATTGCAGTCCTCTTCCCACTTGGCTCCATGTGACACAACGCTATCTTTCAGAATGCAAGCTCTCCCTGTAACTGGGTAAGATGAACATTAAAATTACACAACATGATCCACAGCCAAACAAACAAAAACAAACTTAAGAAATGCACAGAAAATTTGCAACGTACAATTCGGACCTTCTATTCCCCCACCTTTCATATCACAGCAGCTAAGAACAGTTAAAATTCTAATATGCACAAAAATAATACACTAAAACCCTTTTTCACTAAATGCAACTGATCTCACTAACTGGATACTATCGCATTATAAAGAATGTCAGGCTCTGGGTCAGCGGTATGCCATTCAGCCCCACCAGCACATTCTATCAAGCATAGAGACCGTGGGATGAAGGGTGAGTGGGAAAGTGGATTTGAGGCGGGTGGTCTTGATTGAATGGGAAGGCGAAGCAGACTGGAGTGTTTGTACGGACAGTTGTTCCTCCTGTTGTGTCTGATTCAGAGTCAAAGATGTCCAGCATGGAAACAGGCCCTTGGATCAAACTCATCTAAGCTGACCGGATATCCTAAATTAATCTAGTCCCATTTGCCAGCACTTGGCCCATAATCCCTCTAAACCCTTCCTATTCATGTACCCATCCAGATGCCTTTTTAATGTTGTAGTTGGACCAGCCTCCACCACTTCCTCTGCCAGCTCATTCCATACATGCACACCACACTCTGCATGAAAAAGTTGCCTTTGATAGCTTTTCCCTCTCACCCTAAACTGTTCCCTCTAGTTCTGGACTCCCCCACCCCAGGGAAAGGACCTCACCTATTTACCCTATCCATGCCCCTCATGAGTTTATAAACTTGAGGTCACCCCTCAGCCTCCGACACTCCAGGGAAAACAGCCCCAGCCCATTCAGCCTCTCCCTATAGCTCGAACCCTCCAACCCTGGCAACATCTTTGTAAATCTTTTCTGAACCCTTTGATTCATACCTCAATCCCACCTAGTTCTGACCTTCAATATCCTGACCTGGTAACAATGAAAAAAGCCTCTCCTCCACTGACTGCCAGCTTCTCAATAACTACAGATTCCTAATCGTGTTTGGCCATTTCCCCACAGCTAATCTAGCTCACCTGCACTTCCCTGGACACTACGGGGCAATTTAGTCTGGTCAATCCACCTAAAACAGCACACATTGGACTGTGGGAGGAAACGCACACAGGCACAGGAGAATGTCTGTGTGAAGTGTGCACAATCGAACCTGGTGCTGAGAAGCAGCGTTGTATACACTGAGCTGCCCTCATTTCCTCAGTAACCTTATTCCAGGTTAGTTTCTCTCTCCACCCCTTCAAATCCTTTAATCAACTTAAGCACTTAAATCAGATCACCCATTAATCTTCTCTATGTAAGGGACAGATCCAGTAGATTGAAATCCAAGACGTGAAGATGGGTATTACCTTCTTGACATCTTATGCCACTTCGACCTGGAGGGCAGATACAGCGATAGCCATTAATTTCATCCACACATGTAGCCCCATATGCACAGGGTGAAGACTGGCACTCATTAATGTCTGTAAAAGCAATTATTTCACAGTGAGGCAAAGGCACATAAAACGCCATTATGCTGCAGCCGTCACACACTAAGCTGAATTTACGTCAGAATCTCTCACTTTAAAAAGGAGATCAAACTGATGTCAGCAAGAGGTAACTTTTGAAATTCGCCCCCACGGACAAAAAAAGTTGTGCCCTTGCATCAAAAGAAGAGTTTAAAATGGTTTTTCAGGACAAATATCTGACTCAGGCTGCAACATGGCAGATTTTTCTTTTAAAAAAAGAACAGAACAAACTGAAATTAGCCAGTTTCACAAGCAATATTGACTTGAGAATTGTTTTCCCCATATGACGGGACAAATGGCCTCCTCCTACACTAACTATTCAGATTCCCAAAGGTAGTGTAACTGTCAACTGGTCATTCAGCAGCACAATTTCTGGATAGCTTTCAGTAATAAGCAGGTGAAGGCAGATCAACTGCAGTGGCATCACAATTGAGCCTGGACCAAACAGTAAACAAATGGGATGGGGGGCAGTTAGACTGAGATAATAAATAGGAATCATTTCTACAGGAGCTAAAATTTAAACATGTCATTTCTGGGTTCTAAATTAACACCTAGTTCTCCTGATTAGATTAGATTACTTACAGTGTGGAAACAGGCCCTTTGGTCTACAGGATCAAATCATTGCACAACTACAGTGTAGGATTGGTTTGATTTTAAAAACACAGGTTAAACAAGTAGGCAAAAACTTTGTAGGTGAACGGAGGAAAAATGAGAGGTTGCGCACATGGGCAGGATGAAGAAAGGGGCTGATTTTTATTTGAATGGAGAACGACTGCAGAAAGCAAGAGCTCAGAGGGGTTTGGGAGTCCCCGTGCATGAATCACAAAAAGCTAGCATCCAAGTTCGGTGGGTAATAGGGAAAGTAAATAGCACGCTTGGATTTATTGCAAAGGGAATGGAGAACAAAATCAGGATGTTTTACTAAAGTTATATAAGGCATTAGTTAAACTACAGCTGGAATACTAAGAACAGTTTCAGTCCCCTTACTGGAGGGAAGATATACCGGTATTGCATACAATCCAGAGGAGGTTCACTAGTTTGATTCCAAGTATGGAGCGACTGTGTATAGACGTTGAGTAGGTGTGTCTGTACTCATTGGAGATTAGAGGAATGAGAGGAAACCCTACCGTAACACACAAGCTTCTTAGGAGCACTTGACACGGTAGATGTGAAGGTATCGTTGCCACTTGTGAATGTGTGTCTCGGACCAGAGGACATAGAATAAGGGCGAGGAGGAATTTCTTTCGAAGGCTTGGGAGTCTAGAATCCTTTACCAGAAGGCTGGGTCATGAAGTATATTCACAGCTGAGGTTGACAGGACTTTAATCTGTGAGGGAATCAAGGGGGCAAATAAAGCAGGAAAATGAAGTGGAGGACAAATTAGTCAGCCATGATCACATTGAATGTGATAGAGCAGACTTGATGGGCTCAATGGCCTAACTCTACTCCTGTCTCTTATGGCAGAAACTCCAAGGAGGAATGAAAACATTTTGATGAATTGTTCTTTGTGATGTCACCACTTCCCAGCAACCCTGTCACACAATATTAATCGAACCAGAATGGAGCATGAAAAGCAAATTCAAAATATCCCCTGCACACACTCTCAGTAACTGGCAAAAAAGTGCTCAGCAGCAACACTCCAGTTTCCAAACAGGTACCGATGCAGTGAGAGAAAGCAGGGCAGAGAGAGAGCTCTAATTATAATCGTTAGAATGTCAGAGGATCATGCAAGTAATTCAGGGCTGGGTTTTGGTTAAGTAAACATTGGTTCCAGCAAGTACTTTCTGTAACCAGTCTCAATAAACAGTTAACAGATAACATCCTCCTGATCCACACATTTGTTTGTCACTTGTCTGCTCACTCCCCTTTAACCCATGTCTCAATTTAACAAACTTGCTTTGAGAGGTCTGGCAAATGAGCTTGCAATCCAAATCACTTCCAACCATTCCAAACACCTTCCACCCACCCTTTATCAACTTTCCCCTCTCACTAAACCAATTTCTTATCCAAGCTACTACAATCTTGCTCCATGAATCTCAGGATATTTGGCAAATTTATCCAAAGCACTCAGAATCCATGTCTACACCACCTCCCATTTATCAATTCAAGAGACTTAACTGATAGAGTGAGCAATTTATGAAAAAAGGATTTAAACACTGAATATTCTGAATTATACATTTGAAAATGTCAACCAATTTTAATCATTATCAAGTTAAATGGATTTTTAGTACGTTCCTAGAGGCAGTGTAAGACTAGATGTATCTTGCCTTCTTGAATGACTGACTTAGGGCTGGCAGGTAACCAAAGTGCTTTACAATAACTGAGTGGCTCCTTATGAAAACGTGTTGGCAATACAGGTTCAAATTAAGCTCCTTCTGCAACTGCTCTGATGTACTGCTCATTAAGGACAGCTCCTGGCTAATGCAATTAAGGATTGCAACAAAAGAAAAGCCTTAAATGTGAAGCAGCAATGCCATATTTTAGTACTCACTTATCCGACAATCTGGTCCAGCAAAGCCAGGAGCACATTCACATCGATACCAGTTCTCACCATCCACACATGTGCCACTGTTGTAACTTAAAATTATAATATGAACATTAACATGGTGACAACGTAATCAAACAAAGTCAAATATCTACAATTTCTTAAAAATGAAAAAAAAATAAAATCTGGCTTACCATGGGTGAGGACTACAGTCATTTGTATCTGGTGGGGGGAGGGGGTGGAGAAAAGAGAGACGACAAATTAAGGTTTTAATGATAAGTCGCTGAGACTTCTGTGAAACATTAAATTTCCACTGTACTCACGCCCTAAGGTGGTTACTTGTTAACAGGCCAATGATTAAAGTGTAGGAAGTCATTTACTGTTTGTCAAATAGCCTGGAATCCATTCAGAAGAGTAACAGCCTTTCACCATGGTCTTTGCTAAATACATCTTGACAGATGTGCACATAGGGAGGCAGTCCTTGTAAAGTAACTAACAGGGAGAAATGAGTGGAAGCAGACATTTTGCTGATCAGCCAATGTTGGGAACAAGATCACATCTGCGTTCAGTTATGTAATTTGTGTCTCTCCCAGGCGTGGGTCTACAGCTGAGCAGTAAAACAGGACTGCTATTAGATCGAGCAGAGTCACAGTTAAAATGCTCGTTTTGCTTGCTTACAGAAAAACAACAAATGCCCAGAAGAGGACAGAAACACAACGGCGAAATTAGATTTGAGACACTGGGCCAGAACATGACAGAGTAAGGAACCCAACAGTCGTTAACGAGACTTGCCGCCCGCGCATGTCCAACCTTTCGAATTTCCATGCATCGAGAATTTTCTGATCAGTGCGGTGAGGGAAACCAAATCCAGAGCAAAGAGGGTAAGTGAGTGAGTACCCGCCCCCCCTTAAGCTGAGGCATTAAACACGGAGAGGTCAGACTCATACAGTAGAGAAAGAGACCCTTCGGTCCATCCAGTTCATGTCGTCCATGATCCCAAACTAAACTAGTCCCACCCGCCTGCTCCTGGCCCATATCCCTCCAAACCTTTCGCATTCACATACTTATCTAAATGTCTTTAATGTCAAATCAAGACCAGAAAGAGAAATAAAAAAGGGAAGGAAAGCTTGGAAGAAGTGTCAGAAAATCTTTTCTCGCATCTTCATTAGCAATAAAACAAAAACCCTAAAGCAGCCAGATTCCACATCTTGCCACAAAGGGTTGTGTTTTGTTGGTAGTAATTAGCACTCAGACTGATGGTACAGTACCTGAGCCAAAATGAACAAGTTTAGTTTGTATCTACTGCACATCTTCATACCACTCAACACTTCAATTTTCTTTTGCATGGGCTTTAACTCTATTTCTAGGAACATTAGCCTCTTGGATACTGTGACAGCCAATTACAGCTGCAGGAACAGTAGACCATTCACTGTCTCTCTCAAACCCACTCTACCAGAGAGGGATACGGGTAGATTCTGTAATCTAACTACATCTGATAAAGGGATATGGGACCAATCGATCATTCAGTACTAAACACCGATCTGACCATTACCAATTGTGGAAGTGCGTTCCAAATTTCTACTACTTTGCCTGAACATAGGTTATCTAATATTCAGTCCTGAAAGATTTTTCAGACTAGACTCCAATACAAACCATTCTCTCTGGAAATAGGGAATCATCTACTTCAGTTTTCCCTTAAAAACTTTCACCAAATTGCTCTGTAACAGTCTAGATTCCAGGAAATGAAGTAATCGCTCCTCATAACTTAACCCTCAGCGTTCAGGTATCACTTGGGTAAATCTACACCATACCCCTTCTCAGGGGAACGCACTCTTGCTGAGATACTGTGCTCAGAACCTGCTCATAGTAACTCCAGCTGTGGTCGGAATACTGAAGCAGGACGGCTTGCCCTTGTATTCCAGATACTAAGGTCAGTGTTGCCTTTCATTACCCCTCCTTGGACAACTTCAGGCTGTCTTAATTGCCTATGCACCAGTTGGTCATTTGACTGCATTGGATTACTTGGGAGTGCAGGAAGTTTTAAGCACAGTTTTGGCAAACCGAGAAAAAGCAATGCAGAAAATTCACAGGAGGAGTAAGCACAGCTTGCTAACTTTTCTCGCTGTACTGCTATACGAGATTGTACTCACTCTGTGAACACGTGAATCCTTCCCAACCCTCCTTGCAGACGCACGTGAAGCTATCTCCACTGACCACACAAGTCCCACCATGCTGGCAAGGATTTGGCAAACAGCTACTGTTTCTTGCTACAGGACAAGAGGAGAAATAAAAAAAGTTTGCAGTTTTTGGCCAAAAGCACAGAGAAAGTAATGTGAAGACAATTGATGAAGGTACAATGACGTACCTATGTTGCATGTGGCACCTTCCCAACCAAGAGGGCACATACACTTAAACGTATCCCCTTCATCGTAACAAGTCCCGCCATTATTACACGTGGCTTCATCACATTGGCTATCCCCTGCAACACACAAGTTTAACCACTGTTTGAAGCAGGTATGGTACTGCATTCACAACATGAAATACAAATCAAATACTGTGGGGGAGGGAAAAAAAAAGCAAAGAATACTTACGAGAGTGACATGTCTTGCCTTTCCAATCATTCTTGCACTCACAGTAGAAGTCATTCACCAGATCTTGACATTTGCCTCCATTCTGGCAGGGGTTTATGCTGCAGTCATTAATATCTGCAAAACAGAAAGTGTAGAGCCCAAGTTAGCATAGATATCAGATTGCACCTTCTGACGGGAGATTCCATTATGAGCAAGTCCACCTTCACACACGCACCATCTCCCTAACCTCCTCCAGCAACCTGTTATTATTCATTAAGATCTGGACACAACTATAGAAAATTCATGCCACCCAGTGAAGAGTCAACCACGTTGCTGCAGGTCAGATGTACATCAGACCAAGTAATGACGGCAGATTTCCTTCCCTAAATGAACCATGTTTTTTTTAAAAGAAACAGTTTACTATTAGGCCAATTCTCCAGATCTTTATTGGATATTCCATATCAACATCTGCCCAATGGTGAGATTCAATCTCATGCTCGCACATTAGCACTGGATTCTGCTGTACTAGTCCAGTGAAGTACCACCATCTGCCAATTCTACATGTCCACCGCTCCACAGTGTTTTGCCTTTGCTGCCTACGCTCCAACCTCATATCTCCCACCCAGTCTTCAAGCAAACTCCAGGTCACCTTTCCTATCAGCCTGAAGAGCTTGGTGTCCCATCCTGTTTGCCAATACCCTTCTGGGATGTTTTTACTGTCGGTCATTATGATGAGTGCAGGTTCTTGTTGTGATACTTGTTTGGCATGTCAAAATCTGCTCACAAAGCTTCACTAAAACTTCCAGCCTTCACAATAAAGTCTCTAAAAGTGGACAAATCACAGCAGCACGGTGGCTCAGTGGTTAGCACTGCTGTCTCACAGCACCAGGGTCCGAGGTTCGATTACAGCCTCTGGCAACTGTCTGTGTGGAGGTTGCACATTCTCCCAGTGTCTGCGTGGATTTCCGTCCAAAGATGTGCAGGTCAGGTGAAGTGGCCATGCTAAATTGCCCATAGTGCTAGGTGCATTAGTCAGAGGGAAATGGGTCTGGGTGGGTTACTCCTCAGAGGGTCGTGGTGGACTGGTTGGGCTGAAGGGCCTGTTTCCACACTGTAGGAAATCTAATCTAAACAAATTGCTGAAAACAAATTCTACATCTTACTCTGAAGATTTGATGGTGCTGCAAAAACAGGAGGATTAGAATGACTTACTGATCTGGCAAAGTACACCTTCCCATCCTTCACGGCATATACACTGATAGATGTTGACTCCATCAATGCAGGTCCCACCATTTTTACAAGGATTGCTCTCACAGTCATTAATATCTGCAATGAGAAAAAGGTGGTGCTTAGGAAGAAAACAAAGTAAAATTTGTGTTTCAACTCTTGCCATTCTTCAGTGATGCATAAACCTCTCAAACTAACATCCTGACCGGCAACACAAAACCAGCAATAGGTTCCCAATTTAGGAATGCAACCCCATCCAAGAAAATAGAGTACAGATAAAGGCCATTAAATATGTCAAACGTTTCAATCTCATATTGAAACAAAAGACTTCTGCTTCAAACAAACTAAAGACAGAAAATTGATCGCAAGTTTTAAAATTGCACTCAGTAAGTGTGGTCTAGCCACAAGTGAATTCCGTGTCGAGATCAGGGACAACTGGCTGATTATTCACAGATGCCACAGGGTCATAAGGGAAAATAAAAGCCTTGCTAGTCAAGGAAATATGTCTAACCTACAGCACAGTCCAAGGCTCAGACTGGAGAGGTTCTGCTCATCAACTGTTAAGATCACCTCTGACTTTCACAGCTCAACACTTACAGGAGGAACCGGAGCTCGTGAGGGGAGGGAGAGACACCGAGTGAGATCAAAAGGGTGAGGGGGTAGTGGGAAGAGAAGGGAAATAGCACGCAAGAACAAAAGGGAGAGAGGGAAGGGAAAAAAGGGGACGCAAGCAGGCAGGAGATGGGATTAGGGGGGGGGGGGGGGGGGGGGGGAGAGAAAAACTGGGTCAATCAATCTTACTTTCATGGCAGTAAGTGCCTGTGAACCCCTCCTTGCAGTCACAAGTGAATTTTCCGCCTGCCTGACTCTCGCATTTCCCATGAGGCCCACAGACATTCGAGGAGATGTAGCGAATCCCTGCAGGCGTACTGTTGGACGCTATGCCAACGGTGCAGCTGTCAATAACTGAAAAACAACAGGAAGCAAAATACTTCCTTAAACGGAATTCTCAGACCCATGTCAATGATCCTGTATGCAAACCATCACACAGTGGGTTGCCCAGATGCATGGACAGCTACCGATAATCAAGATACTCTGTGGAATTTCTTTCATTTTTAAAAAATAGAGAGCGACCCCAACTTTTGGAAGCTGGCCATCAAATGGGGATTTGTGTTTTGTTACTGGGTAAACCGAGAAGGGAGCCACAATGATTTCTGTACACCCGAAACACAAAACACGCAGCCTCACTTGTATATGACAGCAATTACTTTTTAAGTACAAACACTTGAGTTACATAGATCTTCTTGTAACAAAGTGTTAAAACATAGAAGAACCAAACTAGAGAATTGCTATCATACTCTGTGGTGGGTCTGACCTAACACTCCGTCCACATAGAACAAAATGCAAAAACCATGGAACAATTATTAGACGGAACACACACACACACACACACACACACACACACACACACACACACACACACACACACAGGTGGTTAATGGTTAATCCAGAGTCTGCTCTCAAAATCATGCCCTCTCTCAATGCAGGGACTCAAGATTCCAGAGATGTTGGGCAAACATCAAAAAATGCGCGTTTCACTTTGCCAGATCTCAGATGATAACCTCTGAATGTCTGCCAGAAGGGGCACCCAATAATTTAGTCAGAAAAAGGCAAGCACTAAGTCAGGAGTCTCAATGCCGTCTCAGAGCTGGGACAATTCTCGCCGATTTATTACCGCTCCCCCCAACGGCTCGGACTAAGAGAAAGCTGCCTGAAGTAGCAGTGTACCTTCACAGGGAGTCGTACGGCAGTGGTCTTTCAAATGGGAACAATTTTTCCCTTCATAATCGTCGGGACAGCTGCAGAAGTAATCGTTGGCCAGATTGAAGCATTGAGCTCTGTTCTGACATGGACTCGGTTCACAGTAATCAATGTCCAGCTGTAAAACATAAAAGGAAAACAATTTTGGAGTTGTGTTCTAATCTAACAGGGATAGATGGGTGATTAAATAGAAGTCAACAGTGCATAAACACCACTTGAAACCTTCATAGACCTAAAATCCACAGCTAGAGTGTGTTTAATCTCAGCCCACCTTCCACTGAACCCTTATCCCATGTACACTAGCTTCTAGATCTTGACATGGTTTCTCAGAAGCAAAAGCTACATCCCAACTTTCCAAAACAAGGCTGCGGTAGTTTAAAAAGGTCAGTCCTGTGATTTTCCTGATGGAAACGACAAAATAAAATGGAGTGTCAGAGACCCACAAAGTCCCAGTCTGGTGCAATCTCAGAACAGGGTGAACGAGACGCAGCTTGGGAACCGCAATTAACCTTAATGACCCTGGGACTGAAGGGGGAAGGGAGAGAGAGAAAAGAAAACACAACCAGAGATCCTCGCCATGAAAGTGAATTATGTTGCTGCAAACATGCACCAGATTTGGAGACACAACAGGATTACCCTGTTTGTTCTTCATGATCAACCCCACCCTGAAAAAAAAAACAGAGGATGCTTCACACTTAGGATTCTTGTAAAATGCAAATCAGGTGGAACACCAGCACAAAGTCAGTTTAAGATTAGAATAAACAAAACAACAAAATTGGTCTCAAAAAAAAAAAAGAGTTGTGTTGCTATAACGCTGAGTTCATCCAGTAATTCTTCTGTATCCTCTTCCGGAGCACCTGATGAAATTCAAGTGTGGAGCTCAGTGAAAGTAGATGAAGATCTGATGAAAGGGTTGTGCCCACAGATGTTGAAATTCATTGTTACTTTTTTTGGTGCGGATAGACAAATTTGCAATTCGTGATCTTGCAGATAGAGGATTCACTGTAAATCCAATGGGCACTTACAAATAAACTTGCAGGGGCTACAGGGAGCTAAAGGGAAATAGGACTGTTGGGTTATTGAAGAATTAGCATGAAGGGCTAAACTTTGCCATATTACTCAACAACAGTTTTTCTGAAGCACTTTACAGCAGGTAAGTGTTTTTGGAGAACACTGTTCAGTTCTCCATAGGACAAACCAAGTTTTACTAGCAAGGCCACAGTGTATTACCCACCACAAAGCCTCTCAAGGTAGGGATGAGCCACCTTAGAATCGAGACTTGCAGACCTTTTGATCCAATTTGACCATGCCGACCAGATATCCTAAACTGATCCAGTCCCATTTGCCAGCATTTGGCCAATTCCCTCTGTATCCTTCCTATTCATGGACCCATCCAAATGCCTTACATGGGCAGCACGGTGGCTGAGCGGTTAGCACTGCTGCCTTGCAGCGCCAGGGACCCGGGTTCGTTTCCACCCTCGGGCGACTGTCTGTGTGGAGTTTGCACATTCTCCCCGTGTCTGCGTGGGTTTCCTCCGGGTGCTCCGGTTTCATCCCACAGTCCAAAAGATGTGTAGGTCAGGTGAATTGGCCGTGCTAAATTGCCCATAGTGTCAGGTGTATTAGTCAGAGTGAAATGGGTATAAATGGCATACTCTGAGGGTCGGTGAGGACTTTGTGGGCCAATTGACCTGTTTCTACACTGTAGGGAGTCTAATCTGAGCAACTTGCTTGGATATTTCAGAGGACAGTTATCAGTCCGCCTTGTGATTGGAGTTAAGACATTTGGATAAGTACATGGATAAGAAAAGTTTGGAGGGAAAAGGGCCAGGAGCAGACAGGGTGGGACTAGTTTAGTTTGGGATTATGGTCAGCATGGACTGGTTGGAACGAAGGGTCTGTTTCCGTGCTATATGAATATGACAATGACTACTGTAAACCCCACTTTGTCGTCAAGCAACATTCACAAAGATTACTTTGTTTGTGACAGGAAAGAAATTTAAAAAGGAAATTGCTTCCAAATTACCATTCAAAACCACTGGCCAAACTACAGGAGGCCTGAAGGTGACATGGCAAGGTGAAACAGGTAGTATGGGGTAGCCCAGTTACTCACTCACACCTGAACCTTACCTGGCACAGGTTTCCTGAGAACCCAGTAGGGCACAAACATTGGAATCCATTGACCTCATCCTGGCAGTGACCCCCATTGAGACATGGGCTACTTTCACATTCATTGATGTCCTTCTCACAGTCATCGCCAGCAAAACCAGGCAGGCAGCTACAGCGGTAACCATTAACTAAATCCTGAAAAGCAAGAGAATCAAGTCAGGTGCATACACGTCTGTACCTTGGTCCATGAGACAAAGCAGAAATCAGGCCATTCAGCCCATCGAGTCTGCTCCACTTTTATGAGTGAGCGGAAATGAATTGAACACTAACTGGAGTAGATATAATCCATTCAGCACATTGAGTCTGCCCCACTATTCAATACAATCACAGCTGAACGTGTACCTCAATGCCATACTCTTGATCTTACCGATGCTCCTCAACACCTTTAGTGTCTCAAAATCCACTGCCTTCTCAAATATATTCAGTGACTTGGCCTTGAGAGAGTTTCAAAGATTCACCGCAAGAAATGTTTCATCTCAGTACTAAATTGTCTAAATATCTACAGACTGTAACCCTTTGCTCTTGAGGTTATTCTCACTGTACTTAGTCTGTGTTAGATACACATTGTCCCTGAGCAACTCACCCAGAGGAAAAACAAGCCAGGTTACATCAGTTGCATTTGATTGGCTGATAGGACACGAGGGTGGTGCAAAACATTTCTATTGAATGGAATTAGATTTCAATCACAGTTCTTCAGGCTGCAATTACATGCAGATTGCATTTTGCACAAAACTTAATCCAAAGGGGGCTTTTTTAAAATAAATTCAACTTGCATCTTTTTTTTAAGATTACTTTGTGTGGAAACAGGCCCTTCGGCCCAACAAGTCCACACCGACCTGCCAAAGCATAACCCACCCAGACCCATTCCCCTACATTTACCCCTTCACCTAACACTACGGGCAATTTGGCATGGCCAATTTACCTAACCTGCACATTTTTGTATTGTGGGAGGAAACCCATGCAGACATGGGGAGAAGGTGCAGACTCCACACAGACAGTTGCCTGGTGCTGTGAGGCAGCAGTGCTAACCACTGTGTCACCTATTTAAGATGTTGGACATAAACAGCAATACGAGCATGCCACCATTCAATATGATCACAGCTGATCTGATTATGGTCTGGCCTCAAATTTTCCTGCCTTGCAGAATTCCACAAAGATTTCTCCTGGGAGACTTGGGGGTGAGTCCCCCACTATAATCGGAGGGCATAGCCAGCAGTCAAAGCTATCTTGTTGAATATTTTTAAGGCAAAGATAGATTTTTGAATAGTAAAGGAATTAAGGGTTATGGTGAGAGTGCAGGTAAGTGGAGCTGAGTCCATGAAAAGATCAGCCCATGATCTTATTGAATGGCGGAGCAGACTCAATGGGCCAGACGGCCTACTCCTAGTTCTTATTTTTAAAATACTGCCCTTGTTCCAGACTCCCACAAGGGAACACATCCTTCCAGCCTCCACTAATTGGAAAAAGCTCAGAATAAATTTGTTTTAAAAATAATTTTTGCAAGAAGAAAAAAGAGCAAAGATGTACCTTGCAAGTTCCCCCGTTTTGACATTGCCCGTGGCAATCATTAACATCTGTAAACAAAACAACAGAAAGAGTGTTAAAAGCGTCTCAGACACGGCGGCACTTACAGCGCGATAATGCATGCACAGATAGTCTGACTGCACTCGACCCAATTCAAGCCAGCCTTTTGAGAAACAGTTAAAGATTTCACTTTTAGGTGGCTCGAGTCATCAGCAAGTGGCTGCATTACGGTTCAATGACGGATAAAATGGATCAAGCAGGCAATAGCCTAGCGATATTGTCGTGGCATTGTTAATCTAGAGGCAGGTAATGTTCCAGGGATCTAGGTTCAAATCCCACCAAGGCAGATGGGAATCTGAGTCCAATTTTTAAAAATCTGGAGTCTAATGTGATCCTGAATCTGTCACCAACTGTCACACAAAAAAAAACATCTGGTTCACTAATGCCCATCAGGGAAGGTAACTGCCATCCTTACCTGGTCTGGCCTACAGGAGACTCTTGACCTAGAGCAATGTGGTTGGTTCATAGCTGCCTTCTGGGCAATTAGGAACGGGCAATAAAAGCTGGCCTAGCTAGAGATGCCCATATCCCGTAAATTATTTTTTTTTTTAATTAAAAAATCTATTCTGGTACTTCAACTCCTTTCTTAGGAGCCTGCCCACAGATGGCACTCTGTACCATTCATTCTGAAAGTAGCTCTGAGCTTTACCAGCATCGAATGTCCGATCCCCACACAATTACATACCCAAATCACAATTTTTCCCACTCCATCCAGGCATGCAATCACAGTAGTAGTCACCAATCAGGTTGCGACAGGAGTTGGCATTCACACAAGGCTTTCCCTCACACTCATTGGCATCTGGGAGAGAGAATGGTTTTTGTTTTAAAAGCAAGAGACGACATTGCTGGGATATAATTGCTCCTGACGGGCGAAAGCCTATTTATGGGGAGGCAGCATGGTTAACCGAAACGTCGATTCTCCTGCTCCTCGGATGCTGTCTGACCAGCTGTGTTTTTCCAGCACCACACTCTTGGCTCTAATCTCCAGCATTTGCAGTACCCACTTTCACTGAGTGTAGTTAATGCCACTTGTCTGATAATCCTGGGTTAAAATACAAGGAGCTCTGAATCAAACCTCATCCCAACAGGTGAAAATAGAACTCCAAACAAAAATATCTGGAATTAAAAGCTGGCCTGAAGTCAACTATAGTCAGATATCATAAAAACAGCTGGATCACCTTCTTTTAGGGAAGAAAACTTGCTGACCAGATTCTGTCTGACCTACATGTGACTCCAGACTCATAGCAACATAGCTGACTGAACCGCCCTCTGGGCAATTCAAGTAAAGTGTGGGGTGCTGGGAAAGCACAGTCAGACAGCATCCAAAGAGGAGAATTGTCATTTCAGGCACAAGCCCTTTATCATGAACGCTGGGCAATTAGATTAGATTACTTTACAGTGTGGAAACAGGCCCTTCGGCCCAACAAGTCCACACCGACCCGCCGAAGCACGACCCACCCATAACCCTACATTTACACCTTACCTAACACTACGGACAATTTGACATGGCCAATTCACCTGACCTGTACATCTTTGGACTGTGGGAGGAAACCGGAGCACCCAGAGGAAACCCACGCAGACACGGGGAGAAAGTGCAAACTCCACACAGTCAGTCACCTGAGGCGGGAATTGAACCCAGGTCTCTGGCGCTGTGAGGCAGCAGTGCTAACCACTGTGCCACCAATTAGACATGGGCGACAGGTGCTGGCCTAGTCGTGACACACTCATCCTGTGTGGAGTTTAAATAATTGTCTTCACCTAAAGAGCGAGTGTCTGAGGATGTTATATCTCAGCTGATGGGTTTCATGGTCAGTGATCACAGGGTGAAAGTTCAGGATCCTTAATTCAAGCTTAGCTGAGTTTACAGTAAATAGCCAAGAGGTCTTGGGAGTAAAGGCAGGTCAGGTCAGGCTTGTATCTGTTGGAGTTTAGATAAGCAACAGATTCTGGATTGGGCAGACAGGTACTTCCTTATCTGGGAGTACTGAGGATTAAAGGGTCACCTGTCTTAAACAAAAGGGAGGCAAAAACATTTATTGTTGCAGTGTCCTTTAGGAATACCCTTCCCAAAAAGGCAGCGGAAGTCATGGAATTTTAAGACAGAGGTGGAAACATTCTTAAAAAAAAAAGTAATAATTGCAGATGCTGGAAATCAAACAAAAACCCCTGAAATTGCTGGAAAAGCTCAGCAGGTCTGGCAGCATCTATGGAGAGAAATCAGAGTTAACGTTTCAGGTCGAGTGACCCTTCCCCAGAACTCTGATTTCTCTCCACAGACGCTGCCAGATCTGCTGAGCTTTTCCAGCCTTTTGTGGAAAGAGTCTTGCTAAGTAAAAGGTTAAACCAGGAAAGGGGGGGGGGGTGGGGGTTGGTGGGAGCGTGGAATTTGGGTTACAGTCAGATCAGTCATGATTTGCTAAATGACAGACTAGGTTTGGGGGTGAGGGCCAATGGCCAGCGTCTGGTTCCTCCGTTCCACATTTATTGTCACGCTATCAGTCAAGTTCTCAGACATTCAGAAAGGATGGAAGGCAACTCTAAACCGAGTGAAGACTCTGCTTCGGCTCTCTGAAAGCCGATTACCATTGTGACAGGAACTTGCAATCAGATCCTGAAGGAAGACCAAGAGGAAGACACTGTGGGCAACACGGTGGTAGAGGGTGACATGGTGGCACAGTAGTTAGCACTGCTGCCTCAGTGCCAGAGACCGAGGTTCAATTCCTGTTCAGGCAACTGTGTGTGGAGTTTGCACATTCTCCCCCGTGTCTGTGTGGGTTTCCTCCGGGTGCTCCTGTTTCCTCCCATAGTCCAAAGATATGCAGGTTAGGTGAATTGGCCATGCTAAATTGCCCGTAGTGTTAGGTGAAGGGGTAAATGTAGGAGAATGGGTCTGGGTGGGTTGCTCTGAGACGGGTCGGTGTGGACTTGTTGGGCCGAAGGGCCTGTTTCCACACTAAGTAATCTAATCTAAGAAATTCACCTTCTGCCTAAAAAGGCGAGATGCAGTGTAGTCACTGATACATGCCTAGCTACCACTAACAGCAAGAAAAGCCGGATTAAACAGAGAAATAAAAGAGTTAATCAAGCATTTCCAATGTCCAGTGAGGGACTGGTTGCTCCCTGCTGTAGTCAGGCAGATTATAGGGCTGCAGAGAGAATGCTTCGAGAGATCGTCTCCATGTCTAAAAATCAGTCTGCAAGGCGGCTTGGCTCCAGAGAGAGAGGGGGAGAGCTGAAAAGATTGACAAAGGTGTGATGTCTTTCTCCAAGAGCAAACTTTGCTCTATTGCTGCCATAGGTGCTATCCCACACAATCCCTACAGCCATCGAGGCCGCACTGACCCGAAGAGCATCCCAAGCAGACCCAAACCACCTACCCTATCCCTGCAATCCTGCATTTCCCATGGCAAATCCACCTAACCTGCACATCTTTGGATTGTGGGAGGAAACCCACACAGACACAGGGCGTCTGTGTGGAGTTTGCACAGAGGGTGGGATCAAACCTGGGTCCCTGGCGCTGAGTCAGCAGCTCTAACTGCTGAGCCACCATGCTGCCCCCAATCCTGCTCCCCCCCCCAATGCCTTTTGTTAAGAGTACGATGTGCTAACAACAATGCTCATGAGGACTTTGAAAGGGGCGTTAAAAAGAGGAGAAACTGCACTGGCCGATGGTGTTTTATGGCCAGCTCACCACCTGAAAAACCCTACAACTATGTCAGATAGAATTACCTAGCTGGCACGTTTTGCCAGTCCATTGTTGTGGGCAAACACATTTGAAGCCATCGACCAAATCCTGGCATGTGCCACCATGGGCACAAGGGTTCGGAGCACAGTCATTGATATCTGTCCAAAATGGCAAAAAGAATTGAGTGAACCTCAGAAAACATCTCTACAAACTGATTACCTTCCCAACACTTGTCTGTGATGCTAGTACATAGAGTCATACAGCACAGAAACAGACCCTTCAGTCCAACCAGTCCATGCTGACCATAACCCCAAACTAAACTAGTCTCACCTGCCTGCTCCTGGCCCAGCTCCCTCCAAACCTTTCCTATTCATATACTTATCCAAATGTCTTTTAAACATTGCAACTGTGCCCACATCCACCACTTCCTCAGCGATTTCGTTCCACATGCAAACCACCCTCTGAAAAACATTTGTGCCACCACCCCCCCCCCCATGGCCTTTTTGTGTCAGTCTCCTCTCAGCTTAAAATCGTGCCCCCTAGTCTTGTAACTCCCCATCCAAGGGAAAAGACAATGGCCGTTAACATTAACACATACTGTTGGAGCAATGGCCTGCCACAGTCTGTTGCCGTCTCCCGTGCGCAGTCCCACCTCACCTTTCACACATGAGAATCGAGATACTCACCGACGTTGCAAGTTGGGCCTGTCCAACCAGGAGCACAGAGGCATTCAAACCCCACGGCAGTTTCAGAACAGCTTCCCCCATGATGACAGGGGTCAGAGATACAGGCATGTTCAGCTGGAGAGCAAAGAAAACACCCATAAGCAAATCCGTGCAATCCCAACCCATTCTGATCACTTACTCCCCACACTCTCCTCCTCCTTTCTCAAGGGTGGTCATGTCTTTAGGATTCCCCGAATCTGTTCCCATTAGCTGAGCTGATCAATGCACTGTGACTACTGCTGCCTTGACCCACAGCAAACTGCGGGAATGCAGTTTTAACTACTTGCTTGAGAAGTCGAGCAACAGAACATGTTTTAATAGACAGTTAAAAACAAAAAAAAAGTAGCGAGCTCTGCTAGCGCCTTGATCAAACTGGTCAATCTTTGGACTGGAACTTACTTACAAACCAAATACCGCAAGGAAGGCCAAAAGATTTCATCCCTGCAAGTATTTGCAGACCTACAACAAATTGGTAATAAGCCAGTAACAAAAACAATATACTGTAAAGAGGGACAGATAGATAGCTAACCAGAACAAATTCCCTTTGCTACAAGTCAGCCATGTGGCAATTTTCTTGTTAAGATGTATTTTCTACATTAAACGTGATATCTTAAGAAAACATTTATTATGGAAAGGCATTTATTATGACAATCAAATGAATCTAAACGGGGCTGGTGGGGGGCGGGGGTGAATTTTCTGAGCAATTGCATTATTTTGTCCAGTTTTTCCACAAATGGTCAATTTGTCAAAAAGTTGAACATTGTCAAGAGAGAAACCTGCTTTTCATTTTGCGCCCATCAGGACAAATGAAAGAATGCCAAATTTCAAGACTACCACCACAATTTACACTTCAAGAGATGACTGAGTGGCAAACTGACTAATATGCGGCTTCAGCCAAGAAACATAGGCTCCCACACAACTGAATAATGTCATGTATGAATTTCTGTTCTAGCTCAATGACAGATAGATAGAATCCCTGCAGGGTGGAAACAGGCCATTCAGCCCATCTTGTCTTTTCCCCCCCAGTGTAGGGGAGTCCAAAGCTTGAGGGCATAGATTTAAGGTGACAGGAGGACAGATTTAAAGGGACCTGCTCTTTAAATCTTTTCCTGCAGAGGGTGGTGCGTGTATGGAATGAGCTGCCAGAGGAAGTGGTGGAGGCTGGTACAATTACAGCATTTATAAAGGCACCTGGATGGGTATGTGAATCGGAAGGGTTTAAAAGGGATATGGGCAAATGAGACGAGATTAATTCAGGATATCAGGTGGGCATGGACAAGTTGGACTGAAGGGTCCATTTCCGTGCTGTACATCTGTGACTTCCAAGATGTTCAGCGGTTGCAAAAGATGCTACCTAAATGCAAATGTCTTTCAGAGGCTTTTCTGGACTATACGGGACATTCAAGAGGGCATTCTATTATTTGGATAGAAATTATGCGTCAGGGAACAGGAACAAAGCAGGAGACTGGCATCGTGTAATGAAGCTTATCTGCCGATGGAGGTATGATGGACTGAATGGCCTCTAGCTGAGCTGTAACAATTCAGTGAACCTCTGATGTCCACACTCCTGTAACATGATTCAGCCATCCTGACTCTCTCAGAAGGGTGCTAACTATTACAAAAGAGCAAGACAGAAGGCGCGATACCATCATTTTAGATTAGATTAGATTACTTAGTGTGGAAACAGGCCCTTCGGCCCAACAAGTCCACACTGCCCCGCCGAAGCGTAACCCACCCATACCCCTACATCTACCCCTTACCTAACACTACGGGCAATTTAGCATGGCCAATTCACCTGGCCTGCACATCTTTGGACTGTGGGAGGAAACCGGAGCACCCGGAGGAAACCCACGCAGACACGGGGAGAACGTGCAAACTCCACACAGTCAGTCGCCTGAGGCGGGAATTGAACCCGGGTCTCTGGCGCTGTGAGGCAGCAGTGCTAACCACTGTGCCACCGTGCCGCCCATTTAATGTACAGTTGAAATGGGTAGCGTGCAGATACAGGAGGGAAACGCAAAAAATCAACATTTGAAAGGGTGGACAAAGAATAGAAAGACCGGTGGAATGGGCATGAAGAGGCTCACAAGGGATATCAATACTAGCATGGGCCAGACGGGTCGAAAGGTCTGCTTGCGTGCAGCAAGTTCACCTCTGCACTCACCTATTTCACAGTTTTGTCCAGAATAACCATCAGAGCAAGTACAATGGTATTTGTCAGGACCGGTGTTGCTGCACGTTCCATCATTCAGACAAGGTTGGTGTGTTCCACAGTAATTTAAATCTGAAATGCACCAGGGACACAGTTTCACTAGAAACCAACCAGTTTAGATTTACAAAGAAAAAGCAGGCATTCAGAGAAAAAACAACTTTGAAAGAAACAGATCAGATAGCAACCAAAGAGGACAGATTGATTTGGGGGTGCAGATTAGTCGCTACTCCAATCATTAACCTTTTATCCTTCGTTGCTAAGTCCTCTGCCAACGGAGGATTGTGTTTAACAATGGCCTGTTCTTTAATCCAACATTGCTCGACGTTTTGGAAATCAAGATCCTGCACCCCAGGAAAGATCATCGGGGTATAAAAGCAAACTTTACTCGTCTGCAATTTAATAGTTGGAGCAAATCACTACAGATGCTGGAGTCTATACTGAAAACAAAAAAATAATGCTGGAGACCACAATGGGTCAGACACCATCCACAAATGCTGCCTGACTCGCTGGGATTGCCAGCATTTTGTTTTCAGTAAAATCTAATAGTCACACACATCACACCAAATCCAAATTTTCCCATTTGTACTTTGGATCATTAGCAACTCAGTAGTGTACCTTTGTTGCACAGCTGCCCACCCCAGTTAGTTTCACAGAGACACTGCCATGGTCCAATGCATGTTCCATGGACACATCCTGGGTGAGGAATGCATTTATCACAATACAAGCCTTGCCAACCATATTGGCACCTGTCAACAAGAGAGGAGAAAAAAAAACATTTTTAAAAAGTTACAAAGCCCAACAATCCCTCAATGTTTTATTTTGCAGAACAGAGTTTCCAAAAAGAAAGTTTGCTCCACCCCCGCTCGGTTTGTTTATCGATGTCACTTGTTATAAATAAGCATTAATGCAGAACTTCCAAGCTCAGAGGCCAATTTTCATACAAAAGTGTGACTACGCCATGGTTTGACGAAGTACAATCACCTTATTTTCAGTCAATGAGGGTGTGCATGCAAGCACCTATATCTGTGTGTCAACATTTTCCTTGTTATAGACTGTGTACCCTGATCACAAGACTAAATAATTTAACATTCCAGTCTTTTTTTGCTTTGAAAAAAAAACGCCTCAGCCAGTCTTCAGCTTCCAAGAAAACATCAAGCAGAAGAAAAGCAAAACCCCCTCTCACTGGCATGCTGGTCATTTCTGAGCAGTAAGAAGCAGCCTACGTTCAGTCACTTCCTGTGACCCTGAAGTGACTGCTGGAAAGTAATTTATTTCTTAACGCTGATCCGTCCCAACAGTTAAGGTTAAAGCGATCAGCCTGTTGTATTTTGGTAGCTGTCTTTCATTTGAATCCTTCTTTTTCCCATACTCTGTGGCATGCCCTCCCTCTGCATTTCTCTTCCCAATGCATGAACACAATTGGGAGGGGGGGTGGGGGGGCTGCGGACTTGGTGGGGAAGGGACAAAAGTCATTCTGAAACCGAGCTGCAAACACAGTTACAGTTGATTGCCAGATCCCAGTTTAACGTTATGAACCCCAACTGCAAGACATAGTTAAGGCTGCAGCATACACACACTAAATCACAGACAAGGTTTACAGTCCTGGCCTAAGGAAACAACTTGCAAAATGCCAGTCAGAAATCTTTAGCTCTAATTAGGTCATTGGCACCTAAAAGCAAGGTCACGTTTTTGACACCCATCTTACTTGCCCAGAGATAAGGGGCAAGCTTTCCAAACGGTCCATAACTTTACCCGTTCAGTCCCATCCCAACGTACAGTCCAGTCTGTGCTCAATTTGCAGGACAGGAAAAAAATTAAATCATTCCAATTTAAAGCATTTTTAAGAAAGTTCCCACGACATTAGTTAGAAGTCTAATAGTGCCTCCACCCACAGCATGTTAATTCACTTGTGTTTAAAAGCTAATCCTGTGGGAAACAAGTGATCTGTAAAGACACAGTGAGTCGACATGGGATCAACGATTAAGTGGCAAGGACCAATTAACCCAAAGCTGCTAATAAATCAGAAATAAACCTGCCTACACAAGTTAAATAGGTATCAGTCCTTCCTCCCCAACAAATACTTCGAACAGCTCATTACAGGAATTAAAAAAACAAATCAATTTTGTTAACTTTCAGTAGCAAAACTTCTGCAAAACACTAATTTTTAAGTCTGCACTCGCTTGCTTTAAATGAGCTTTGGACTATTAAATGTTTATAGTCTCAAACAGTTAACTCTCCCTTCCTTCCACAGAAAAAGCTAAAATCCCTCTGGAGAGCATTCCTTGCTGGATATTGTCAAAAATAAAATCAGCGCAATCTTTTAAGAGGTCAGTGTCCAGTATAATCTCACATTACATTAATGAAAGAGACTTCTTTATATAAAAAAACAGGGTGGGAGAAGGAGGACAACAGATTATTGCTTCAAGCTAAAAAACTTTCACTATTCAGCTCAGCAGCCACTTTAAAGTCTCAGCAAATTAAAAACAAGCAGGGGGAAGGAAATGAACCCTTTGGAAAGGAAAACAATGACTCCACATTGGGTATTAATCATGAGTAACCCCCACCACAAAAGAATTGTCCTCTGTGGTATTGTTCCCTCGTGGGTTTCTCACTGACCACCACATTTGCACAGATGCGTAATCTTCGCTGTCCCCAACAGAAACAAGAGTTGGAGCTAGCACCGAGGCCACAAGCAGCTCTGGCATTTTTTATTATTAAGTGGCTTCACTAGTAAGAGTCTTAAAATAGAGCCAAAATGCAAGTGTTTACAGATTGAGCACAAACCCAACCAGATGGGTATTGGAACACTAGGTGCGGAAGCCGGTTATAGTTTATGTTTTAAAAAAAAACCAAAAAAGTAGACATTTCAGGCAATGCTCCATAATCCACAAATCTAGGCACTGCAGGACTGGGTTTCTCAGACTGCCTTCGTTCTCCTCTAACCTACAGATAGGTCAACCAGCTGTGGCAGAAAATGAAGAGCCTATTGTAAAAGGCAGGGAGCTGCACAGCTATGCAAATCAACTGTGGGAACATTGCACCTTAAGGAAAGAGTCAACAGTGCATGCTGAGACAATGAGTGAGAGGTGAGCTTTATGGGGGGGGGGGGGAGAAGAGAGAGAGAGGGAGGGGGGAAGAGAGAGAGGGAGGGGGGAGAGAGAGAGAGAGAGAGAGAGAGAGAGAGAGAGAGAGAGAGAGAGAGAGAGAGAGAGAGAGAGAGAGAGAGAGAGAGAGGGAGAGGGAGAGGGAGAGGGAGAGGGAGAGGGAGAGGGAGAAAACTTCCTTCACTGGTTCGATTGATATAATCCCTGCTAGACACGTTTACTTTGATGACAACAGCATAAATCTATGCCCTGCCTCTCCTGATACCGATCTTGACATTGACTCTCCCTAGTTTCATCAACGAAAGCTCTCTCTCAATCCAGACAGACATTAACCAAAGGCAAAAAAAACTTAATTGAGGGGAATTTAAGGATTCAATTTAGGCACAAATCTAGTCAGTTAACTTCCACATGGTTAAAAGCCTGCTGTGCACTCATCAGTAACATTCGCATGACAGAGGAGACAGGTATAAATGGTCTCTGGGGAAAGGGTCTCTCTTCATGGACAAAAATTAAACAAAGCAGAGTCTTCAGCCATTTGTACAACCCTACCGTTGGAAACGGAGGGTGTTTTATTTGACCAACTCCCCAACCATCTCTTGCTAGCATCAGCCTTAAAAATAAAATTCTGTTTTTCCACTTCCGAAAGTTTAATTTGCGAATAAGCCAAGCACAACCAAAATATTACAGGACGAAAGAAAAAAAAGGGTAGCATTCATTATTCGAGATGTTCACCATTAACCTCTCGAGTGCAGCAAAGGGGAAAAAAGGCCACTCTGACTAATCCTGTTTTAAAGGAGCCTTTGCTTCTCCATTTAAAGTTGGCATTCATTTACTGGCTGGAGCAGGGGGCTGCATGGGAGACAAAGGAAAATTGAGGGCAGTTCAGAGCAGACGGTCACAGAAAGGAAACGATTTGACTGGCTTTACAGTGCAAGAGCTACAACCAGTACCAGGTCAAACACTGGCAATCCTGCGTTCCCCCTCTCCAGACTAAATCACCTCAGCCCCCTTTGCTCAGTTTATCACTTGGATTCCAAGTATCCACACGCGCCAAATAAATGCAACAAATGTTGTGGCCTTCAAGATCAGGAAGGCAAGCAGTCAGGAACCGGAGGCGGCCATTTGGCCCTGCCGCACTGCTCTGCCATTCAACAGGGCCACGGTTGATCTGACATCCCTCACGCCCACTTTCCTGCCTTTGACCCTCTATTCCCTCTGTCTCAAGAATCTCTCAGCATTAAACATCTAACAGGACTCTGCTGCCACAGCTTTGTGGCATGGAGTTCCAATGGCTCTCAAACCTAAAAATTCCTCCCTCACTTTTAAAATGAGACGATGAGGTCAGCTCTCGTCCTAAACTCCAGTGGGTAGACTCCCAACCGGTTTAACCCTTGTTCATAAGACGATCCCCTCCCTACCAGGGATCAAATTTTCTCTGAACCTCCAATGAAATTGTTTTTTTTTTGCTTAATTGGTGGCATGGTAGCACAGCTGCCTCGACGCCAGGGACCTGGGTTCGATTCCAGCCTCAGGCCACTGTCTGTGTGGAGTTTGCACACCCTCCCAGTGTCTGCATGCAATTCCCCCAGGATGCTCCAGTTTCCTCCCACAGTCCGAAGACGTGGTCAGGTGAATTGGCCATCCTAAATTGCCCACAGTGTTCAGGAATGTGTAGATTAGGGGTATTAGTCAGGGGAAATGTAGAATAATAGGGAGGGGAATGGGTCTGGGTGGGATACTCAGGGTCAGTGTGGACTTGTTGGGCCTAATTGCCTGTTTCCACGCTGTAGGGATTCTATCCTTTGAAAGCTCCTCTCAATCCTCCAGATGTGGACTCACTTATACGGGTGAGTTGGACCAAAGGGTCTGTTTCCATGCTGTACGCGAATGACTATGACTAAACGTTTCTCTGAAACTATGGTTGAATTGCATAGTTTCCTCTATAAAATGTCTGAACTGATGCTTCATTTCTTCCCCCCCCCCCCAAGTATAACAATGCAACCTTTGGACTATTGCAACATTTCACCGGCCAATCATCAAGACTGGTGGACAGCAATTCCCTCATTCACACTTCAATAAATTGGAATAGAAATGCTTTTAATCTTTCACACCCATATTCCTCACTAGAACTAGGAGCGAGCCCTTCAAAGACTGCCCTGCTATCGAAACTGCGATTACAGGCTGAAATGAATATTTTAAAGAGGAAAGCAGAAGGATTTAAAAGAAAGATGAGGGGCAACGTTTCTTTTAAAAAGTGGTTTGTGTGAGGAATGAACTTCCAGAGGAAGTGGTGGATGTAGGTACAGTTACAATGTTTAAAAGACATTTGGATAAGGACATGAATACGAAATGTTTTGAGGGATATGGGCCAAACGCAGGGAGGTGGGACTAGTTTATTTTGGGATAATGGTTGGCATGGACTGAAGGGTCTGTTTCCATGCTGTAGGACTCTATCCTGCATCTCATGAGTCTACACAGAATCATACCTCCAAGACAAAACTACAACCCGGGAATTGGAACAAAACGAGGTTAGAATTAATTTAAGGAGGAGATAAATCCAAAATTGCTTCCCAGCTTGAGATAATCAATAAAAGTCATGACACCAGATGTGGCAATGGGAAAATGGTGCACTCAGCTGTTGAACATTAGTGGTAGGCTAATGACCTCAGTCCTGTATATTCCTGTCACTGAGCAATATTTTCTTTTCAAGCAGCACCAGTTTTATTATGAAGAACTTGTATTACAACTTTTCACGTCCAGAAGATGTTGCAAAAGTTCTTTTCGTGTGCTGCCAATAAGCTATTTTTGAAATGCAGTCACCGTTTTGTACACAAACACTGCAGCCAATTCGCTTAAAGCAAAGTGCTAAGATATCAAGCAGTAAGTGATGCTGGCTCAGGAACAAAAGCTGCCCAGGTTACCAAGGGGAACTTGGCGTTACATGTAAAAAAAAGGTGCAGTGATACAACAGATCTGCATATTAACATCCCCCATAAAGAAACAAATACCCGACTTGGGGTGCAACGCTACAGAGCCAAGTGTTACCACAACTGTTTTTTGCCTTGGCATTATAATCTTGATGTCGTTAGCTATGTTCGCAATTTCTACTGACAGCAAACTGGTGAAGCCAGCAGCTGAGACTGTGCAGTGATTGAAGGGAAAGGAGCAAAAACCATTCCGACGGAACCCAACAAGATTAGTCAGCTACCCCCTCAGTTCAGGGACAACAGAGTGTCGGCCGTCACTTAACAACCGAGCACCCACGCCTCGAGCCCAAAGACCATGGGGACCAAGTCCCACTCCAGGAACATGAGCCCAAAATCTACACAGAGCCCAGCACTGAGGGAGTGCTGCAGCGTCAGGAAGAGCAGTCTATTAGAACGGGACTTTGAACAGGAGGCTCTGCCCACAAAATATTCCATGGCCCTGTTTGTAAGAGCTGGAGAATCTCTCTCTATAAAACCCCCGTTCCTTTCAGCTCTCAGATCAACATCACAATTGACCACACTAATCATTATCGATCTGTGGGAGCTCCTAATGCATGGATTAGCTGCTGTGTTTCTGCCTTTGCAGCAATGACATTTTGCTGGACACAAAACTGATACCCTCAGGCTGCACGGGTGCTATAAAAATGCACATTTTTTTTCTTTAATAACAGTGAGGAATTTTGCACATTAAACAAGTGCTCCAGATCACCTCAGCCAATGATACCGATCAGAAAGTGCCCAGTGCTTCGAGAAGGCCAAGCCTGCTTACCTGCAGTCCCCAGGTACCTTGCAGGATCCATGCTCAGGGCTGCAGCCCTGGCGGCAGATTGCTAGAAAGAAATAAAAGGCAGGTATTAAGATTCAACCAACCCACGGGCATTTACCTAGACACGGTTTGACCAGTACCCCCCCCGGCATTATGAACAGTCAACTCAAAACACAGCCTGTTTAAACAATACTGAGAATAAACACTTCAGACACAAAACACTAAGACTGGACACAGCTAAAGAACAGAAGTGCAATTCTCGGATATAGTACCTGACGGATCTTTTTCAGATAATGCAAATCAGAAAAGGAAGATTGCTTTTAAGTTATTAAGCTGGTCACCAAGACCACATTCGTCGCTCCCAACCAACCTAACTTAATCATAATCACTACAGTGCAGGGGGAGACCATTCGGCCCATCAAGTCTGCAATGACCCTCTGAAAAGCATCCTACCTAGACCCACCGCCCCTGACTGTAACCTTGCATTTCCCATGGCTAACACACCTAGCCTGCACATCTCTGGACACTGAGGGCAATTTAGCACGGCCATTCCACCCTAACTTGCACGTCTTTGGACTGTGGCCCGGGGGGTGGGGGAAGACAGAAGCACCCAGAGGAAACCCACACAGACACTGGGAAAATGTCTGTGTGGAGTTTGCACAGTCACCCAAGGCTGGAATTGAACCCGGGTCCTTGGTGCTGTGAGGCAGTGCTAACCACTGAGCCACCCCGTTCACATGTACGCACTTAGTTATTTTCTAACCTTGAAATACAAGTCACCATCCCAGCCAAATCAGGTTTTGGTAACTCATCGCCACGTTGGGGTGGTTTAAACCAAAGGCAGGGGAAACCAAACGAGAAAAACTAACCTTTATTACAGTCATGCCCCATCCAGCCCTCCAGACAGGTCTTGTTCCCGTTGTGATCGCAGGTGTAGTGTCCGAAGAAATCGTCCCTGGGCCTGCAAAACTTGTTACATCCAAAGCCGTAGTAGTGCTCGTCACACATCACCCTGATCTGGTATTCAAAGTGGGCGACTGCACCATTATGTCGTAGGGTTTGCCACTGGTGGCTAGGGTTAATCATTCCAGAGTAAACAGCCTTCTCTATGGTATCTCCTGGACCTGTAACAAAACCACAGACTCAATGCCCCTCTCTCTCTGCAAAAGTTCTTCCAAAGTACTGACTTTGAAAGCACAACTCTTCAACGTGATGCTGCATCTCTAACCTCAGGAGAGCCATTCTACAAACGGACTTTAGTGATAACTCGGCTTGAACAGGATCTATGCCACGTGTTCCCAAGTTTGTGGAGGGTAGGCAAAGTCGCCCTAGTCCCAGAGCACCGAGGAGCTGCTCTCATTAGAGAGACATGACTGGTGATGGCTTTAACCCCGGGGGTCATGGCCCCTCAAGTGAGGCTTGGCAACCTCAGCCAGTAACAGGCACAGTTGGCATTTTCCACACTTTTCGACTCTGACCCTCCAGCATCTGCAGTCCTCACTTTCTCCTTGTTGCCAGTCAACTCAACTGAATGGCCACCCAAGCCATTGGGTGAACGCTTCATTGTCTGTGTCCTCGTACCTGCATTAGCAGGGGCCCAATGGACTGAACAGCCACATTTGTATTGTGGGCGGACTTCGTTGGCGGATTAAAATCAGTGTTACAGATCCACACAGCTATTAGAAATACAAAATAAAATGTTGTGCACACAACTTGAGAAACGCAGCACTTGGCATTGATAGTGAAGCCAACTCGTTCACTGGTTGGCCAAGTTTACTTAAAATTTAGCTTGAATGTTGGGCTCTGTTCCGCAGTGGACCATCAGAAATGACACATCTGCAAACATTGGAAATTACACTTTTGCCCCTCTTGGAAAAGAGGTGGTGATCAGTACCTGGTACAGTACATTCGCTCGCAGACATTATTATTAACTGTCACTTCTGGCTTCAAAAAGAAACAAACTCAGAAGAGGTTGCCTCTAAAATTGTGGCGCCAAAATAATATTTCACATCAGCCTGGCACATTGGAGAGATCCGAGACATTTGACAGAGACTCTCCAGTCTCAGACACCCAACTTAACGCCTCCTTTCAACCTGATGTCAGCAGCACTTGGTTAGAAAGTGGAAGATTTATCTGGAATACCTGACCACAGAGTCTGAACAGGATGGTAGCGCCAAACTGTACATCCCTAGTTGGGTCAGAGAGAGAGCATAAATCTGGCCAGCCCCCTGCCACTGGAGCGTGGACAAACTAATAACCGAACTAGCCAAAATGTGAAACATTATGAATTGTAACCAGTTTTCAAACACAAATTTTAACCATCAAGGCCCAACAATCTTTTTAAAAGCCTGAAGTAATTTTAATAGGGCATTATTTCACTGTAAAGACCAGCGATGCAACTACAACACAGCTGAAGGGACACTATTTACACACAGTAATACGCAAGATAAATGGGAACGCAGTAAATTTGCATTCTCTAGCACATACTGGTATTGGAAAAGCAAAAATTAAACCATTCTAATTTGTTGCGATAACAGGAATTGGATGAAAGTATGCTTTGATATAGATAGACTCACGAAAAACGGAGGGAAAACATGTTGGATTGATCCTTGACAATCACTTCAGACTGACAACATAGTAACAGTCATGGGATGATTCTCAGAGTAGCAGACACAAGGCAGATTTTTACCATAGCAGCTTTGTAAAGTGCAGCCCCACAGATTATAAACTACTGCTTGAAGCAGCTAACACTGCAGCTGGAATGAGAATGCTTTCTCACGCTGCTAGACCCAGTTAGTGGGTCCATATGGTTAACTGCTTCAGGCCTAACCTCCTGCTGACTTTAGGCCTGACAATAACTCCTGGAACTTAAAAAATGTGTTGCTGGAAAAGCACAGCAGGTCAGGCAGCATCAAAGGAACAGGAGAATCGACGTTTCGGGTATAAGCCCTTCTTCAGGAATAAGCCCTCCTGAAGAAGGGCTTATGTCCGAAACGTCGATTCTCCTGTTCCTTTGATGCTGCCTGACCTGTTGCGCTTTTCCAGCAACACATTTTTAAGCTCTGATCTCCAGCATCTGCAGTCCTCACTTTCTCCTGATAACTCCTGGAAGACCATTATTCCATTAAATAGCCAAAGCAGTGCACAGACTCTGTCTTTAGATTAGAAAAGATTCCTTACAGTGTGGAAACAGGCCCTTCGACCCTCCAAAGAGTAACCCACCCAAACCCCTTTTCCCTCTGACTAATGCACCTAATTGACAATTTAAACATGGCTAATTCACCTAACCTGCACATCTTTGGACTGCGGGAGGAAAACAGAGCACCCGGAGGAAACCCACACAGACAGTCACCAGAGGTTGGAACCAAACCTGGGACCCTGGTGCTGTGAGGCGACAGTGCTAACCACTGGGCCACTGTGCCGCCCCATCCCTTGCAAGTTGAAAAGCACCGCAAACCATTTATATTGTCCATCCTTCTGGCACCTCAATGATAAACTGCAGAAGTCATCCAACAAAACAATGATAAAACATCAGATTAAGACACAAGATCACCCAAATAAAACCGCACAAAGGAACTGCCAGTCGTGGGTTTTCCCCAAGGCACTGGGAAACGAGAAGTTTTTGCTTCCAAATCAATATGATAAACAGATTATAGGGGTGTGGTGAATTATTGCCTAACCCTGCAATAATGAACAACAACACATTCCAAAGGCAGCCACATGTTCAAAAGTGTAATAAAGGACTTCATTTGGCCTGGGATATTGCTAAAAAAAAATTACAAGGGGTTTCCTATGAATTGACTGTTTACATTACACAATAATTCCAGAAGTGAACAGGTATACACTTGCAAACCAGAAACCAAAAAAAACTAAATGTCATTGTAGTGTACTATAGCAGCACTGGTGGCATTTACCGTATGCTCATTTATACTGTTTTTCTGTGTTAATACAGTCTACCTTCAGCTGCTTCCTAGCTGTATACACTGAAATAACGCCCTGTTTAAATTATTTCAGGCTTAAAAAGATTAATTTCCTTTAGCGTTGGCAAACTAATACAATTCATGAATGTTTCTTTTGTCCCATGTTTCTTCCAAAGCCCAGATCCACCAGTTATGTCTCTCTCAATCAACAAAGACCTTTCTGGCACACAACAGGCAGGTATACAGAACATAGACAGTATCTATCCTGCTCCCTCACTTCACGGGCTATCAGCAATGAGATTTCAGAACCCCAAACTTCAACAAAACAGACACAGCTGCAAAGACCAACTGGGCTGAGCCCTGACCCCTCACAGCTCTGGCACAGGTTCACCAGCCTTTCCGCCAAGGTGACCGACAAAACAGGACTCTCAGATATTGCTTCGCACTTTTAGGTCTTCACTTGTGCGATGGCAAAAAGGGAAATCAAATCCACAAAAGGATAGCTTTCGAGCTCTTCGTTAACAGGAAAGACAAATGGACTGTGCGGCTTAATTTAAAAGGGAATGGAGTATAAAAATAGGGGAGGTTTTGCTTAAACTATGAAGCACATGGGTCAAAGCACATCTGGCCCCCATACTGAAGGGAGCACATACTGGTATTTAAGGGCTCACATGGTAGTGTCCCTACCACTAAACCAAGAGGTTTGGGGTCAAGTACCACTTGTTCCAAAGGTGAATAATCTCTCTGAACAGAGCAATCAGAAAATATACAGTAAAACGTCAATTATCCAAACGAGACAGGCGGGGAATATGGTGTTCGGATAATTGATCCAATCGTAAACATGTGGTAATTTATGAGTGCTGGTTATTCGTAATGCCGCTTAATTGATAACAATGCTGAGGTGCCTAATGCTGCTTTTAACGGGACCTTGAAATCTTGTACAGATAACGTAAATTCAGATAATTGATGTTCGGATAATAGAGGTTGTACTGCACTGGCACTGCAGGCAGTCCAGAGAAGGTTCGTAAGGTTGGTACCGGTTAAAGTGTGATTTCCTTCAAAGGTTTGCACACACTAGGCCTGTACTCATTGGAGTTTAGAAGCATAGGAAGTGACCTTATTGAAAGCTAAGAGATTCTTAGTGGATTTGACAGATATGGAGAGGCTGCTTCCCCCTTGTGGGGCAGACTAGGACCAAACAGCGAGGGGTCACCCATTTAACATGAGGTAGAGGAATATCTTTTGAAGTTGGTCGAAATCTTTACCACAATGGACTTGGAGATTGGGTCATTACATACCTGCAAGGCTGAGACAAGACAAAATTTTTAAATCAGGAAGGGAATAAAGGGTAATGGAGATAAGTGAAGGTGATCATCAAGCCAGCCATGATCTCTCAGAATGGTGGCAGACTCCAATGCAAATGGCTAATTCTGCTCCTATACCTTACAGTCCAAAGGGCAAAAACCAACAACTCTCATGTTGCAGAGCAGAAGATGGATGGGTTGCCCCGGTTTCCTTAACCACAAAATAGCACATTTTTTGTTTTACCATATTTGACCAGACTAACAGGACAAAGTGAAAAAGCAAGATTTTAATGAAAACGCATGTGCGATGGTTGGAGTATTATCACATACTGTGTGAATAGATGACTTGGCCCTGCAGAACTTAAGAATTTAATCCAAATGGAAAAGCAATACTGTATTTTGTAAACACGTCACCCCTACCCCAAATAACATTGGGACTGCAGGGGTGTGGATTGATTGGAAATACTGGGATTGATCACCTCACAAGCAGTAAGCTCAGGAGGACATTAAATATAGTTTACAGTTCCCATTTGCAATGGACCAAAAACCAGAAGGGACAAATTTAAGATAACTGGCAAAAAGAGACAGCAACAAAAAAGGAATGTGGGGCTCTGGAATGCACTTCCCAAAACTTCAGTCAAAGGGGATTTAATACAAGTTAAAAACTTACCAGCCATGACTAAATGGCAGAACGGCCTATTTTCTGCTCCTGTGTTTTATGGTCTTAATTGCAGCTTTCAAGAGTCAAATGGATAACCACCCAATGAGAACACTGCCAGGACAATGGGCAAACAGCAGCGGCCAATGAGACTAACTGTGTGGTTCTTGCAGAGCGTCAGCCCAGATACAATGCGCCAAATGGCCTTGATCCCATAACGACCCCATCACGAACAGGATTGAGCTGTCCTGCCACGCCACAATTTAACATGGGGATAGAGCGCTGAAGGGACTGGGGCTGGCAGTTTCTGTATCTGTGACAGGTACGCTTATCCGTTTCAATTCGTGCGCACCTTGTTTTAAAAAAATGGACACGCTTTAATCGGGAATCCAGGAAATCCTAAACGGGGCCAAGTGTTGACACAGACGGTGGAGAATTCTGCCGCGGCTGTAGAGAATGCCCCCCCCCCCTTACCAGGTTTACGACATACAGTTGTGCACATTGCTGCTGGTCAAGGCCACATAGGTCTGTACAACCCAAACACCTGCTACCAGCCATCAGCAGCTCAAACACATTCACATCGCCAAGTAAGGCATGTTTTGGAGCTCAGAGCCCCCTCCCCTGCAGCCCACCTGTCAGTAGGCAGGCCAGCAGTGAGAACGGGCTCGATTGAATGCGGGGGGTTCGGAGTGGGGGGGGGGGGGGGGGGGGGGGGGAAAAAGAGAGCGGTTAGCCAGGACTAGGCCGGACCCTAGGTTAACAACGTGAGGTGGAAGCGTGTGAACAGCAGTGACACGTTGACATTTTTATTTCTTTTCGAGTCGGAGTAGGAAAATGAAATCATGAGCTAACACAGAGAAAATAACAATTCTCTCTCAACCAGGTCAAGAGGGGATTGGAGGGTGGGGGAGGGATTAAAAGTATACCTACCACCTCTCCAGTGCCAAAGTCAGCCTTCCTGATTTTAAGTTGAATTGACACGTTTTTTAAAAAAAAATCTCCGTGAACACGCTATTACTATTTATACAGCACACAAATCTGTAACCCAAGTCAGCTCAGACACTTACTGGTATCGTTATTGTAGTCACAGGCTTCCACAATCAAAGTGTATGACCGCTGCAAGAGGAAACGAAAAGACAGGCGTTACAATTAAGCAGCGTGACAGCAAGACTCTTTCAAAAGACATTCATTCAGAAAAAAAAAATAATAAATCCCAGCCCCCTGATATTTACACACTTCACCGAGCCAAAGTGATTAAATATCTTTGCACAATGTTTGAGAGGTAGGCCAGATTTCTTTTTATGATATTAATTAAAATCTCACTGACCTTTGGGTGAACAGGTCCTGACAATATAATCAAGAGCATAATGCAGAGATATCATTACAGCCCATCCTCCAGCCTCTCACCCTGAAAATTAACTTGATCTTCCATTTCCAGCCCTCTTCCTTCCACAAATTTTTTTTGTACATTGAGCAAGATTGAAAAAAAAAACTTAAGCTGTCAATTTCCGTAACACAATAGAGGTTGAGCACCTTTCTACACCACCCCCACCATCCCATTGCAGTTGTAAGTGAAGAACATTGAGGTGGACAAGGTAAATGAGCAACAGAGTCCCATGGGTTTTCTGCATTTCAGCACCCCTTTCAAAATGCTTTGTCTGTCTTAGGCCATCACTGCTCCCACAAGTATCAAGTGTCGAAGGGCAGATCCGATGAACCACAGCAGAAGAAAAGGAACATTTTCCTGTCTGTACAACAAAAGCTGATGCGAGAAACCATCCTGGAACAAAACACACCTACTCTCCCCTTCCTATAGGCACCATAGCACTGGGACTGTGCAACACTACAGAGCATTGAAGAGTAATACTAGACAACGTGCAATCCTGCCAAACTACTAAAAGACTCCAAAGTGCACTAAACGTGGCCCATTTTGCAATAGTGACCAGTTGTACAGAGCCCAATTCTACACATCATATTTGAAATGAAAATCATTTTGGATTGTGCCAGACTCTGGTTTCGCAGGGATTAGCACTTTGTTTGAAAAGTATATTTCCACCCCCCCCCCCTCCATTTAGAGAAGTGCTTTAACATCTTAACCAATAATGTTGACGGTCACAATGCTGACACCAGCAGTCCAAAACAACAATGCCTCAAACTCTATTGTGAGCTGTAATCAGGAATTCTGCAAATAAAAGAGAAAGGTGTGATAGACAATATTTTTGGACTGAGACTTAATTATGTGTCAGAGTCAAAGCCAAGTGAAACTGAAGTTTCACTCCGATAACTGTGGGAAAAAAAGCCTCTAACACAACCAAAACCAGACAAGTCCAGGCAAGTACTAAACCTAACCTACAGACTCAACTTAGACTCTCCAACCCATAGCCTCGAAAAGCATTCGCCAGAATCACAGCATTGACTAATGCCACCAAAACGCCAATTCAACATGGGAAACAATGCGTAATCATAAGTTAGCTTTGAAAGTGCGATGACACAAAAAGAAAAAGGGGCTTGGATCAATTAAACCCTAAAAACAAACAGCTCAAATATCAAATGTATGCATGGCTTGTCACTCAAGCTTTGCATTATGAAGTGACGGGCACAGATGATAGAAATTGGTCAAGACAATGGGGGAGAAAAAAAAAGTCATCACAGGTATCACCTGCAGGGCTCCACAGACATGCTACGTCTACATAGCGCCTTTGACAACGAGGTCCTAAATGCTCCATGGGAGTGCAGTAATAAAACTAAGTGCTGGTATTGCTCTTCAGTGCTCAGTAGTGTCGCACAGTCCCAGACGAGGGGATCTTTGGACAGGTGACAACTGGCCGAAGAGCTAGCGTTAAAACAGCAGCTGACAAAAAGGAGGGGGGAAAAGAAGTGGCAGCGATGCTTCTGAAGGTAGCACCCAGACAGCCTGAAGTGAGTAACACCAGACCAACGGAAACAGAAGCAGTTTGAAGAGTGCAGAGATTGGTGGATTGTAAGGGCTGGAAGAAGTTAGAGACCGGAAGACTGAGAATCCGGAAACAAAAACCAAGGATGGGAGTTTTAAAATTGAACCACTGGTAGTACGACAGCACGAGACTTGCTGTAACCTAGTGAGCAGGCAACAGCTTTTAAGAGACTTCAAGTATGCAGAGGATGGGGGAGGCATGTACCAAGAACATTGCAACAGTCAGGTCTAGAACTAACACATGGAAGTGTGTTTCAGTAGGCAACCTGAATAAAGTGGGGTCAAGCTGATGAACACTACCAAGACTTTCCTGTTTCTGTAATGTGTCTGCAAGTTCACATGCAATTGTTTCTGAAGCAGGAAAGAGGGGGGGGGGGGAAAAAATCAGTGGCTGGGACCAAAGACAAATATTTATTAATTAAGCCACATTTCATTTCAACGCAAAATGCGTTTGCAGGATAGGTTGCTGCCAAATCGGACAAAAGGACTAGCTGAACTTGGTCCATAGTCAGAGTGGAATGGGTGGGTTTTAACTAAAATAGCGTTTCTGAATTGTTTTGCCTAAGTCCAGACGCAAGTGAGTGGGGGAACAGAAATGGGAAGGCCCCAACACACAATCTAGCGATCCCTGGTGGAATGGGCGTGGGCACAACGACCTCAGCTGAAACCTCAACCAGGCTCCATTACAAAACTTCTCCACTGTCAAAAGGTCAGCAACAACTTGACACAGGTCAGCACTCATTGCCCAAGGCTTACATCTGAAGAACATGAACCACTTGACAAAAGCCAACAGGTCCACACCAGCCCCACAAGACGAGATAGAGGAATGTCCAAATTATAGAAATGCCATCCCATCCACTGAAATGGCTTAAGAGCTTGGCTTAGCATTTCAAAACACAAGGAGCGACAAGTCTTTGATTAAAATACATTTGGGTTGGTCTTTCCTCTTAATGCCTTAGGTAGAAGATTACAATCAATTGTAGGAGAAAGTGAGGACTGCAGATGCTGGAGATCAGAGCTGAAAATGTGTTGCTGGAAAAGCGCAGGTCAGGCAGCATCCAAGGAACAGGAGAATCGACGTTTCGGGCATCAGCCCTTCTTCAGGAATCAATTGTCGCAAAGATGCAACCCGTACACAACAAGAGGCACTGCAGAAATTCTCCAAGGCTCTATGGACAGCATCTTTCAAACCCACAACCTTTGCCATCGAGAGAGGAGGACAAGGGCAGCAGATACACGACAACATCACCACCTGCAATTCCAGCCCCTCCCCCCCAAATCCCCACACCATCCTGACTTGGAAATTATCGCCGTTCTGCCAGTGTTGCTGGGTCAAAATCCTGGAATTCCCTCCCTAGCACTGGGTCTACATACAGCTTAGTTCATTGCAGCACTGTCACCTTCTCAAAAGGCATTATGGAATAGGTAGTAAGTTCAGGCCCAGCTAATGGCACCCAGATTCTCCGAATGAATTTCAAAGTCCACATTTTGTGAAAAACAACTTGGTCATACATCAAATCAAATATTGACGTGTGTTACATTAAAAATGTTCCCCTGATGATTCACTGACAGGTCAGTGTCAGATAGATGCTGCTACACCATTCATTTTTCCCATGTCAAGTTCTGACCTACACACACTGAACTAATGGACAGCTCAAGACACCGCAGTTATATCCTGCATAAAGATATCATTGTGCCGTTAAAATAGTTTGTCACACAATTAAACGCACATGAACCAATAGCGACCCTTCCAGGAGGCTGCACTGGAAAACAGACAGCTACCTTTGCTCATATCAGATACCATCACTAAAAAATTCACATACTTTGTATTTAATTTCCAAGTTATTATAATCAATTGGTGTTCACAATGCCTTGTGTTACTAATTACTAAATATTAGATCTAATTTACCAAAAAACAAAAGCTCATCTACGGCACTTGGCCAGAACATTGTCTCACAGCTGATACCCGACGCCAGAACAGAAATGGTTTTAGGAGTTTATTGTAAGGTTTTGATAATGCCCCACCCCTTCCCCAAAAACACAAGTTAACAAGTTTACAACATTTGAAATGTATACACAACGCAGTGGAACAGTTATCAAAGGAATATTGTTCACTGGAGTTGGAAAAATATACTTTCAAATAGATTATAATCTATATAGGGGATGAACAAGCTTTTTTTTAAAGCAATGGAATACATTGCCTATAACGAGTTAGCAGGAACAGGTCATTCAACCCTGAAGAGCTCACGCTCAAAATATCATCCCTCCTGCTCCTCGGATGCTGCCTGACCTGCTGTGCTCTTCCAGCACCACACTTTTCAACTCTGATCTCCAACATCTGCAGTCCTCAATTTCTCCCATTCAGCCCATCAAGCCTGCTCTACAATGGAGATCATGAGATTCTGATCATCTTTAACTTCACCTTCCTGCCACAACTCTCAGCTATTTAAAAACTTCTCTCTCAATTTCGAAGATACTCAGTGACCCAGTCTTGACAGCCCTCCATGGGAAAGAATTCCATAAATTCACTATCCTCAAAATTCCTCATGTCTTGAGATGTCCTCTGATCCTAGACTGACCCAGAGGAATACACTCTACCCTGTCAAGTCCCCTAATAATCTTGTACACTTCAATAAGGTCAACACTCATTCTCTCTACTAATCAACTCAATCTCCTCCCACTAGTCAGTCCTGGTATCAAGATTAGAGTGGCGCTGGAAAAGACAGGTCAGGCAGCATCCGAGGAGCAGGAAAATTGACATTTCGGGCAAGAGCCCTTCATCATGAAACCCATCCTGATGAGCCCTTCAGCAGGAATCACTGCTGCACTTTTCCAGCACCACTAATCTCCAGCATCTGTGGTACCCACTCCCGCCTATTCCTGTTATCAGCCTAATTACCTTTCTCTGGACTGCTTCCGATAGCAAGATAAATTTCCTTAGAAAAAGGGGCCCAAAACTCTGGTCCAATACCTTGTATAGTTTTAGGACGATTCCCCCTTTTTTTTAGGAGAATGTGAGGACTGCAGATGCTGGAGATCAGAGCTGAAAGATGTGTTGCTGGAAAAGCGCAGGAGGTCAGGCAGCATCCAAGGAGCAGGAGAATCGACGTTTTGGGCAGAAGCCATTCTTCAGGAATGAGGAAGGTGTGCCAAGCAGGCTAAGGTAAAAGGTGGGGGGGGGGGGGGGGGGAAGGGGCATTGGGAATGCGATAGGTGGAAGGAGGTTACGGTGAGGGTGATAGGCCGAGGAGGTCGGGAAGAAGATTGCAGGTCAAGAAGGCAGTGCTGAGTCCGAGGGTTGGGACTGAGATGGCGCCGGGGGGGGGAGGGGAAGAGAGAGAAAATGAGGACACTGGAGAAATCTGCATTCATCCCGTGTGGTTGGAGGGTTCCTAGGCAGAAGATGAGGTGCTCTTCCTCCAGGCGTCGTATTGCCATGGTCTGGCGATGGAGGAGGCCAAGGACCTGCATGTCCTTGGCAGAAGGGGAGGGGGAGTTAAAGTGTTCAGCCACAGGGCGGTTGGGTTGGTTGGTGTGGGTGTCCCAGAGGTGTTCTCTGAAACGTTCCGCAAGTAGGTGGCCTGTCTCCCCAATGTAGAGGAGGCCACATCGGGTGCAGCTGATGCAGTAAATGATGTGTGTGGAGGTGCAGGTGAATTTGCGACAGATATGGAAGGATCTCTTGGGGCCTTGGAGGGAAGTGAGGGGGGAGGTGTGGGCGCAAGTTTTGCATTTCTTGTGGTTGCAGGGGAGGGTGCCGGGAGTGGAGGCTGGGTTGGTCGGGGGGGGGGGGGGGGGGGGGGGGGGGGGTTGGACCTGACGAGGGAGTCGCGGATGGAGTAGTCTTTCCGGAATGCTGATAGGGGAGGGGAGGGAAATATACCCTTGCTGCTGGGGTCTGTTTGGAGGTGGTGGAAATGACGAAGGATGATACGATGTATCTGGAGGTTGGTGGGGTGGTAGGTGAGAACCAGTGGGGTTCTGTCCTGGTGGAGATTGGAGGGGCGGGGTTCAAGGGTGGAGGAGCGGGAAGTGGAGGAGATGCGGTGGAGAGCATCGTCAACCATGTCTGAGGGGAAATTGCGGTCTTTGAAGGAGGCTATCTGGGTTGTTCGGTATTGGAATTGGTCCTCCTGGGAGCAGATGTGGTGGAGGTAAAGGAATTGGGAATATGGGATGACGTTTTTTTACAGGGGGCAGGGTGGGAGGAGGTGTAATCTAGGTACCTGTGGGAGTCAGTCGGTTTATAGTAAATGTCCGTGTTGAGTCGGTCGCCCGAAATAGAAATAGAGGGGTCTAGGAAGGGGAAGGAGGAATCTGAGACGGTCCAGGTAAATTTGAGGTCGGGGTGGAAGGTGTTAGTAAAAGTGGATGAACTGTTCAACCTCCTCGTGGGAGCACGAGGTAGCGCCGATAAAGTCATCGATGTAGCAGTGGAAAAGTCCATCTTCCGCAGCTACACTGGCACCACCCCCCACCTCTTCTTCCATCTCAGACTCCTCCCTCCCCTTCCTAGTCCGACTCAACACTCCCACAGCTACCTAGATTACACCTCCGGAAAGACCACTCCCTCCGCGACTCCCCACCAGGTCCTCGTCAGATCCACACCCCCCACCAACCCAACCTCCACTCCCGGCACCTTCCCCTGCAACCGCAAGAAATCCAAAACCTAAGCCCACAGCTCTCCCCTCACTTCCCTCCAAGGGATCCTTCCATATCAGTCACAAATTCACCTGCACCTCCACACACATTTACTGCATCCGTTCCATCCAATGTGGCCTCCTCTACATTGGGGAGACAGGCCGCCTACTTGTGGAAAGTTTCAGAGAACACCTCTGGGACACCCACACCAACCAACCCAACCGCCCTGTGGTGGAACACTAACTCCCCCTCCCACTCCGCCAAGGACATGCAGGTCCTTGGCCTTCTCCATCGCCAGACCATGGCAACACAACACCTGGAGGAAGAGTGCCTCATCTTCCGCCTAGGAACCCTCGAACCATAAGGGATGAATGCAGATTTCTCCAGCTTCCTCATTTCCCCTCCCCCACCTTTTCTCAGTCCCAACCCTCAGACTCAGCACCGCCTTCTTGACCTGCAATCTTCTTCCCGACCTCTCCGTCCCCACCCCCTCTCCGGCCTATCACCCTCACCTTAACCTCCTTCCACCTATTGCATTTCCAACACCCCTCCCCCAAGTCCTTCCTCCCTACCTTTTATCTTAGCCTGCTTGGCACACCCTCCTTATTCCTGAAAAAAAAGGCTATGCCAGAAACGTCGATTCTCCTGCTCCTTGGATACTGCCTGACCTGCTCTCCTATTTTTATACTCCATTCTTATGGAAATAAAAGCAACATTCCACTTGCCATCCTTATTCCCTGAACGTATATGTTTGAGATGTACAAGGACTCCCAAATCCCTCTATTTTGTCAGTCACTATAACACACAGCTCCTCTATTCTTCCTGCCAAAGTGCAGGTCTCAGTTTCTCACGTAATACTCCCATCTGCCAAATTATTGCTCATCACTTAACATGTCTATATCTTGCTGCAGAATTTGTCAGCCTCACCACTTGCCTTCCCGTGTATGTGTGTCATGTGCAAACTTGGCTATAGTACGTGCACTTTCCTCATCCAAGTTATGAATATATGTATTAAATAACTATGACCCCACTGATCTCTATAGCATTTCATTAGTTACTAACAATCACTCTTTGCCAGCGAGCTATTTAAGGGGTAGACTTTGACTTAATATCATTTAAAACGGTAAGAATGAAAAATCTCAAATTCCATCTCACCAGTTCTTGTGGAAATATGCTCAATGGCTGGGGGGGGGGGGGTGAAGTGAAAGAGAGAAGAGAGAAGAGTATTGTAGAAGTGATAAAGCAGTTGCACCTTTCAATAGCACAAAGAAAGCCCCAACAGATACACACAGCTTAATATTTCACATAGGAGAAAGCAAGGACTGAAGATGCTGGAGATCAGAGTCTGAGACTGTGGTGCTGGAAAAACAAAGCAGGTCAGGCAGCATCCCAGCAGAAGAGTTGATGTTTCAAGCATATGCCCTTCATCAGATGAAGGACTTTTGCCTGAAACGTTGATTCTCTTGCTCCTCAGATGCTGCCTGACCGGCTGTGCTTTTCCAGCACCACACTATCAACACTCAATATTGCATGTATCGGCCCCATCAAACTTACGGTTCATTTTGCCTCCTTGCAGTTATTTATCTTTCCTTCCTGGTCAATTCAATGGACTCTGGCATTTCCTTGTCTTGCTGATATACTTTTGAGTATTTGTTTCCTTAAAGAACAATCCTAACTTTCACCAGGCACAAACCTAAAAACACTGTGCCACACGTGACCTTCGACACAAGATTTCAGAACCGAGCTCGACAAGTTCAAAGTGAAGTGATGAGCCAAGTCTCGACTCCGAATACTTTGAGTTAATGATTCTACCTCCACGTGGAAGGGTGGGGGAGGTGTGGAGGAGGAAATTATCTGGTACAGAAGGAAGATAGTAAAGCAGCTCAATGTCACCATTCTAATGAGCTACAGGAAGCATCAAGATCTAACTCAGGGGGTTAAGTCAAGGTCAACCTCTTGGTCAATGTATTATGGAATACTGCACCTACAAAGACCAGTACAGTACAGAAGGCCATTCAGCCATTACTTTCAGGCAGACTCTTTCAGGGAGTAACCCAGTTTGCTACATCCTCCATATCCTTATAACTTCAATGGGGAACTGGATAAACATTTGAAAACTACAAATGAATCTACAAGCTTCATCTAAATCACAACTATTTCTTAATTAAAACAACCCTGTCACAGGCTTTCTTCGGTCAATCTATACTTTCCTCTTATTATTAAACTTTGATGTTGTAAGTGTCTCTTTCCTACATCTCAATCTTCTATATTTTTTAAGGACTTTGCTCAAATTAATTTGCAGTTTCATAGCTGGAAAATTGGGCAATCACATTTAGCAAACTACAATGCATGCATCACTCCTTTCATTAAATTTTAAGACAAATCGAGCATTCAAGAAACCGTTAAACTGCCACAGTCTTACCAGATCAAGGACTACTCCCTGCCAGACAAAGGAACACAGGGGTGGGCAAGAGAGAGTGAAAGAGATACACAACTCGTGGTGGTTTAACCCGAGGGTCACCACACTTCAGGCAAGGGGAGATGTTGAGAAGGAGATTCCTTCATGGTAACCTCAGCCAGCTCAGGAATTGAACCCACACCGTTGATGTCACCATCACAAACCAGCCGCTCAGTCAACTCCCAGGCAGTTAGGTGCAAAAAAGGTTTATTGGCCAAGTTAAATAGGTCTGAATGTACTGTCCACCACGAGACAGCAGTTGCTTAGCTGGCAGCAGTCTTGGGGTGGAAGTCAGGAGATTGCAGGTTCAAGTCCCAGAACCATCTCAGCTAACATCCCAGGGCAACAGAAAGGAGGAATGACAACAGAAAGGACTTTGTCATTCCTTTCAATAGAGGCCCCCTTTGCCACCTCCGGTGGACCCAAAAGATTTCACAGCATTTCCCCACCACCCCCCCCCCCCCCCCAAGAGGAGGTATCTACACCTCCACATGCACACTGGCCAATATTTCTCAAGTATTAGATTACTTGCTCATTGTCACATTGCTGCCTGTGGGAGCTTGCCGTGCACAAATTAGCATTGTGTTTCCCACATCTACAGTTCCAATGGTCAGTTCACTCATTTTGGCTACGACAGCGCGAGCCCAGTGTTGGCTACGTTCCCACACCGGCTGAGGTGACCGTGAAGGACTCTCCTCCTCGACCTCTCCCCTCGGCTAAGGCGTGGTGAGCCTCTGGTTAAACCAATCATCGCTCTCTCTAATAACAGAGCAGTCCTAAGGTTCGGTATGGCTGTGGCAACTTCGAAACCGCTCAATTGACTGCAAGATAAAAATTCGCCAGAGTCCCAGAGAACTGCCAAGGAAGAGGGGACTGGTGGGGAGCGTGACCTCACTCCTTGTGATCTTCTGGTTAAGTAGGGATAAGGTCCATGGTAACCCAAGCTGTTATCATTACATTGCATCACAAACCAGCCATCCAGCCAACTGAACCAACTCACCACCATGATTATAAAGCAATTGGTGACCCCCAAAGGTCACGAAAAGCTTAAGAACACAGGCGGCTTGTGGGAAGGCCTAGGTAGCTCCCAGCTGTTTTGTACCCTTCAGAGCAATACCATACAACAATCTGAGACAGGATCAGTTAGACAAAGCACTAGGGAATTTGATTTACACAGTGGGATCCTTTTATTTCATCCCATCAAACAAAGCATGTGAGGGAAAGCTTTACCATAAAGGCACACACTGTTAGACACCCAGCTAGAGCCAAACTGTGATCCAATATCCCTCAAGGCCCCAAACAGCACCACTCCAATGGCAGGTTTGATAGCTCGCAGCCACCCACCCCCAAGACAAAAGGGAACACTTGTGATTTCACTGACAACAAGCCAAATAAACCACATCTAGATCCAGAAAAAAAAAGGAGGGGGCTGGGGAGAGGGGGGGAATAAAAACCACAGTTCATTGCCACATTAAGTTGAGATGTAAAACCCAAATTAATGACAGAAGCAGCTGCAAGTCTCTCTCTCTCGTCAGAGTACAGGAGCAACTGAAGACCAGCCCCCCGAATCACAGCAGCTGTCTCTCTTTCTCCCTCCTTTCCCCCCCCACCCCGCCGCCACAGAAAGGTTGAAACACCGCTATCCAAACATCCCACAAACCGGGTCAGTGTCTGACCTGGCGAGGCCTGCTGGAATAATTAGCAGCCCATGAATATATAATGTGCTGACGTTGCCATTGTGGAGTTCTGGTGTGGAGCTTAGCAATGCTGAGTCTACTGGTGCTTCCTGTTGCTTGTCATGTATTAACATTATTTCTGGAAGGTTCCATTATATTCTGTAATCCTCACTGCAGTCAGTTTGCTTTTCCTATTGTTCTTGGTTAATATTAGCAATCCCCACCTCTGTCTGGGTGGCCAGAACACCACTTCCTAGACTCCAAATACTGATAAGTCCAACACAGCGTGTTTTTTGTTTCCAAAAAAAAAGTTGGGGAGGGGTTGGGGTGGGGAGGAGGACAGAACGTGAGCACCATGCAAAATGTTATCCCGCTGGAAAAGGCAAAAAGTTTTCCAAGTTTGATGAGAATGAAGCACCCCCCCTCCCCTTTTTTTTGGGATTTGATTTTATTTGAGAGAGAAACAGCACGTTGATAAATCAGTCAAATGCACCAGCTACTAAAGCTGTAAAGTGACGAGTAGCAATACCTCTCAGTTAGCCAGGCACAACCAACCAGTCAGGTTAAACAGACAGCAAGTCTGGACAAGAGCTTCCCAGGCCATAATTAAATAGAATGAACTCAGGGCATTTTTTGGGGGAAAAAAAAATCACGACTTGCTTGCATCAACTGTATCACTGATCTTTATCCACCATCTTGAGTCACAAGCTCCTTGTTCGCCTCAATACAACTTAAATTGACAATCTTGCAGCTAACTTAATTTTGTGACTAAAACATTACTCCACACAAAATGGCTTCCAAATGAATTGACCATTTTTGACCGACATGTGGTTTCCTCACGGTCGCACTGTTTTGTGTAGCAAACATCACCACTGATTAAAACAAAGCCAGATTTTTCAGTTACGTCAAAATTACTTTGTTACCAATACCAGGAAGCATTTCATTACACACACTCCATTTCTCAGACAAAAGGAACAACTGCACAAGATCCCTGCATCTGCTGCTTGCCTCTTCAATCGCATGCACAGAAGTGGCCACTGCATCTTAAGCAACTCGAAAAATTGACATTTGATCTCAACTGCAGAGTCCGGTGGCCCAAGAATTTCAGCTAGGTTTTACCTCTATTACGAGCAACATGAACATTTGCTGAGTTAGGCCACAAAAGCATGTGCCACAGGCATTAAAGACAAATTTAAGTAAACTTCATCTACCTCAAAAAGTGTTCTTTTCCCCCTTAAAGAGAAAAAATACCCACATCTGAAGTTGATTACCATTGATTTTGCCAGAAGGCATAATCAGTGCACTGATTGGCTAGCCTGAGGTTTCCCACACACTTTCTCTCACAGTACCAGGTGCAGCCTCACTTACACTGCCTGGAGACCACAAATGCAGCCCAAAACCATGGGCGTTCTAAAAATGACAGATTTGCAATGCGTGGGGACATTATCGTGCTGTTTAGTAGTGCTACAGACTGCTTGAAGTCACAACCTCACCACAAACACACTTCCCTGGCAAAATTATAAATTTTGTTGAATACAATCACTGCTAAGGTGAATTAACTCATGAACAAAACTCTCCTTAGAACTGCAGAGTTAAAAAGCAATCCTTTTGCAGGATTTTTAATATATTAAAAATGTTGAAACTCAGCACCTCCGCTACAAAGCTGAACCAACTTCGTTTTAACAGGTTAAGCAGATAAGTTTTAATTTTTCCAAATAAATCTTGGTCGGGCATACCAGAAGGGGGAAAAAATAACTGATTATTCCCAGGACAAACCCACCAAATTTAGTCAAATGGTCCCCAAATTCCATACAAAAGCTGTGTCAATCAAAACCAGAAAAAAAACTCACTCTTGAATAAACTACACGTGGTGGTGGCGTGGAAGGAACATAACTTACTGGAGCCAACAGGCTGTCTGGTTTGTTCACCAAGCCAACTTCTAGCACACCCCCACCAGATTACATTAAGTTAATTTCTGCTCCAGATCTATGACTCTAATTACCTTGCAATCGTCCAAAATTCAAAATCATTCACAGGTTGTTTAAAAAGTTTAAAAACTCACCTAGAGAAGCAGAGAGGGGGATAATACAAACAACATTCTAAGTACTATGCCTGACAAGACAGTTTGATGAGGTTTTACATTGAGTTAAATACTGAGCAACAAAGTCTTTGTAAAATGATGAATCAGAGAAGGAGCTTGCTCTGTACAGAGTCAACAGAATCTGCCAGTTCTGAAAAATTGAATTGACAGAATCATTTGCCAAAATCCGACCACTGCAACAGTTTTATATTTACTTTTCCATTGTCATGGCCATAGCCTTTGCTGAACAGTTCTGCGTCAAGGAGAGATGGATTTACTGGAGATAATCTGGGGTTATCCCTCAGAAATGCAAGCTGGGTTTACTGCAAATTAAAAAAAAAGGAAAGCAGTAGACCTGTATACAATGTCGATCGTAAGTGGAGCAGAATTTTAAAACTCGGGACCGACTATTTTTACAAAAAGGGAAACAGGGAGTTGCGCCAACTCTTTCCAATGCAGGTGCAGCTTGAGTGGTTTCTAGTTATTCCTCAGCGCCAGCCTGTTGCTGCGTTTCCTGGCAACTCATTCAACCTCCCAGTCATCTCAATGAATTTAACAGTCCACCATCTCCAAACTCATTACTCTCATTTCCCTGTCAGGCCCTGGCACATCAGGAGCTGAGTTGCGAACTATTTGCGAAAATTTACCCTCACATTTGCTATTATATACAACAACTCCCTCCCGACTTCTGCCTCACCCTACTGTGGCACAATTTACATTTGCTGATTTGTCATAATGACTGGAATTGCTAAGTACATGCCCTCTGAATGAGTAAGCATGCAAAATGACAATGGCCAATTAGAGCTCACCTTTCAACACAAAAGTGGGGGGTGGGGAAGAGAGAGAAAGGAAGTGTCAATAGTTGTAGTCATGGCAACACAGCTTTTCCAACCATATACCCCCAATTACAAGGAATGTCCTTTGTATCAGATCGCCTACGATACTAAACCAGTAAGGAACTAAAATCTGGGACAGCCCAAGAGTGAAAAGACCCAGTGCTGATTAGAGGGCCAAGTGCGGGGGATGCAGTCAAACACCGGACATTCAGTCTCAAACATCACTGCACAACTTTTTCCAGACAATATTCTCAATTTCTCCACGCCTCTCAGCACTACAAAGGCCATTCACAAATACTCTGCTAAGAGCTTACTGGACTATTATGGGACAGGGCAAGCAAAATTACTTACTAAGTGTTTGCAAAGCCATTTTGCTTGCCTGCACCTCAAATACCAATGTTTCATTTTTCATCTTTCTTTATGAGAGAGAGTGAGAAAGAGAGATGGACATAATCCAGACAGCCCTCTCCTTTACAATCTGCAGGTTGACCGTCACTCTCAGTAACAGACGCATTGTTTAAAAAAAGGAAACACTGTACTGTTTCAATGGGATGTTGCTGCACTTTGACACTGGCGAACATGGCAAGAAATTCCATTTTTTTTGTGGAAGGGAAACTTAATCCTCTTTTCACATCCACCCCCCCAACCACAAACTTTGCAAGAGAAAGTGACAATTTATAGCAGCTCACAGTTTCAGTTTGTAGGCTCATATTTCAGTTGTATCAAGGTTCCACAATCATTACATCTGCCCCATTCTTTTGTTCATTTAAAAGCACTCACCACAAGAAGGGAAACATTGAAATCACTAAATGGGAACAAAGATTACATTAGTACAACACAACAGTATCTACGTACATTGTGCCTATCATGGAGAACTGAATCACCATTTTAAATAGGAGACTAATTGGACATCTTGCCACAACTCCTAGCTCAGAGTCCTGATAATTTCCTTTAAAATGTACAAACCAGGTCAGATTTTAAAGTGGAATTCCTGTTACTAACCTTCATGCCACAGAAACATTATACATTAAATTTACCGTGCGCTAACTGCTTGCAAATTGTCCAGCTCCATTTGTCACTGGCCCCCTCACATGAAATCTGACTCAACAATTTCATAGTAAAGAGATCACAGAAGTACTTCACTCGGCTGATCTGCCAGAGCTGGATTCCTTGACTGAAGTTGTATTGGAAGAATCTGAGATGTTGCTGCAATAACAGACACCTACACTAAAAAATTGCAGATCTACCATGTCACTGTGTCATAACAAACTGCTTCTGTTTAAAATTACAACACTAGGTGCTTCTACTGTTTAATCCCCACTCACTGAAAAGAAAAAAACACACCCCATGATCAAATACCGAAGGCTGGAAGGGAAAATTAAAGGTGGCAAAGTGAAGTTCTGAGTACAAGTTTTTGGGATACGTAGCGAGTTGGAGTCTCACCATACATCAACATTCCACATTAACTTAGTGGGTTCTGAAGGGTTTTTAAAAAGTTGGCAATGAACACTTTCTGCTCCTGTCTCTCCCACTCCTCCCATCCCCAAAATAAAAACGTGGAAACACTTTTCGAGCGTGCAATTTTTTTTTAAAAAAAGAACACAACAGTCCTCTTAAATTCTGCTCTGCATTCTGTAGCCCCTACTCGTCTTGACAGCTAAACCATTGCCAATGGAACACACACACAGCTGTTAATGGCTTAGAACCGTTTAAAAAAAACTGTTTGAAAACAAACGTTGAAACTGCATTTACGAGAGTATTTGAATATTATGAAGTGGGACAGACAAGCACAGAAACAGTGTGCAAACCATGAGGCGGGACGTACAAGCACAAAAAAAAGTGTACTGTATAAACTAGAAGGTGGACAAGCCCAGAAGAAGTGTGTAAACTAGGTGGACAAATCCACTAAGTGCAAGAAAAATGCTGTTTCATAGTGTAGGTGGAGGAAAGAGACAAAAGCAGCAGACAAGGGGAACAAGCTGCTGCAGATTTCTCTCTCTCTCTCTGTTCCAGCAGCTCCCGGGGACTCACTCACCGGCCAAGCGAAACTGAAGGGCAGTACAATCCTGCGTTCGCTGTTGCTGCCTCCCGCCCTCAAGTTAAAGGTATTCCCTCCGATGACCGGGGTCGAGGAGAATCCGAAGCTGCAGGGTCCGCCGGGGGAGACACGGGACTGATACTCCTTGAGGCAGACTTTGAAGAAAGTGTTGCACTGAGCCCGCACGCACTGGCGGTCCTGGTTTCTGCTACTGCCTTCACAGCAATTTCCATTCTGCAACTCGCCGTTAGCATTCTGCATAAAGTTTATCTGCAACTCGAACTGCCCCGAAGCCTGGGAAAACTGCAGGAGTGGGGGGAAGAAAGGGGGGAGAAAAAAAAAAGAGAATGGTTTTACTTTAAAACCAAAACAAGCGGCTTCATAAATAAATAAAAGGTCGTTTAACAAAAAAGCTACAAACTTCACACAACACAAAAACTGAAGAGACAAACTGGAGTGCAAAAAGCCTCCCAGAGGTTTTCTTGGTGTAAAAGCCAAGCAGCAAAATTGCAACAAAAAGCTATGCATTTGGAATGAATAAAGTATACTTTTGAAATAATGCATTTGGAAAAGTTGCTTAGAGCTTTTTTGGGGGAAAAGAAAAGTTGCCCTCGAGATTCCACCCACCCCCTTCCCCACGCGTTGTAAAAGCACCAGCTTGGTGAAGGAGTTAGAAATAAAAGGAGGAGGAAAGTGGGGGGGGGGGAAAAATCCTACCTGGGTCCGCAAGACGACAAGGCAGAAGGCAGCAAAGACTGGAAGCTCACTGCAAACCATCGCTTCGCCTCGCCTGCACTTGGCTGTACTGAGGGTGGAGCAGAACGCAACACGGCAATATACTGCACCAATTTTCGTATGCACGACTGGACGAGACACTTGCTACAGGGGTAAAAGAAATGTTTGAAAGGAAAGCGGATCATCAATGCAAAACAAAACGGGGGGGGGGGGGTTTGAAAGCAAGCCTGCTCTCTCTCTCTCTCTCTCTCTTTATATTATTATTCTTTTATTTTCCAAAACCAGCGACGTCTCCCCTCCCATGCACAAATCTCCACCTCGGTCACAGAAACACAAAACAAATCCCCCTTCCCCTCCTCCTTTCACAAAACAAAAAAAAACCCCACACAGCCGTCTAGTTGATAGGGATAGTAACTGCTTCATCTAGACACAGAAAGAGAGAGAGAGAGAGAGGGGAAGAGACGTTTACGTTTATTAATATGCATTAGAAAGGCTGGTCGAGCCTAATATTAAACGCCCACTTTTTTTTGTAATCCGCTTTCTACAGACCGGCCCCTTTTTTTTGGGAAGAGAAAAGTTTTTTTGGGGGGGGGGGGGGGAAAGGTGGTTTTGGAAGATGGAATTATGCCACAGATGGAGGATTTAAGCGTGAAGGCATTGAACAAAAAGAAAAAAAGTGTGTTAGTGTGGGTCAACTTTAAAAGGAGTTTCCAATGCACAGGGGGAGTGGATATTACAGATTGCTACACCATAATAAAGACTATTGTTGCTGCAGTATTAGTGGTCGAATAGGCTTTTGGGGTGAAAAAAAAGTCTGGAAAAAAAAACAACACACACAGATGTTAAAGAGAATGAGTGACTTTTGGTTCCTAAAGTGTTGAGGATTTCCACCCCACAGGGAAAAACAAGACTGAAATATTGCTGCTGTCCTTATTCTACACCTATAGGCGTCTCTTCCTATCCATGTGGCCACTATTGGCCACATTAAGTGAGCGTGTGTAAGAAATTGCAATTATATTGTATCGTTTCCACCTCATGCAGCCTACCAGAACGTGGAGTCTAAATATTTATTTGGGGGGTGGGGAAGAGTGAAAAATTGCTATGGGGTGCCTTAATGCCTATCAATCTTGCAATCTGCCCATTAACCCGCTCCAATCTTGTTCAGAATGTGAAAAGGGCTCCATCTCACGAAATGCCCGTCGGTGCGTGTGTGTGTATGAAATACGTGAAGCACTTTAAGAATAAAACCAGATTTGGTTCCAATCCACATTAATTCACAAGTAACCACAAGGACTGCAACAAGACACACACTCATTAATTGTTGCTTTTTTATTGGATGCCATTTCGGCGATTAAGTTGGTTTTGTCTGAACAGAACATGAGCACCAGTAAAATACATGATAATCGCCAATATTGCGCCCTTTTCACACTGTTAAGGACCCCCTCCACCAAAACCCATTTATGCTGATGTTTTTTCGACAGTTTTGCAGAAAGCCATTTATTAAGGAATCAAGTCGGTTCGCGTCTAGATTACTGAACCTAATATCCATTGTCTGAAATGTTGTTTGAGACCGTTGGTTTCAGATTAATTGCACAAAATACTTGATTTGAAAATACCAACGCTTTCAGGTTGCACGTGGGGAGGCAACTAAATGGATAAATCTCCTTACAGATAGAAGACCTCATTGTTGACTGCTTTGAACTCTGCCTGTTCAATGTGTAGATTAAATGGACACCTTATTTTAAGAAAGCTCTCCATAACAATGCAGCCATAGTACTTTTTTTTAAGTATATGTAATGAATTCCTGGGATGTGGGCATTTTTGGTAAAGGCTAGTATTTATTACTGTTCCAAATACCCCTGAGACTATGATGGTCAGCCATTCCTGTGAATCTTTCTGGTCCACGGCAGGATGATAAGATTGAAAATTCCAGGATTTTTGACCCAGTGATGTATTTCCAAGTCAGGATGGTGAGTGGCTTGAAGGGGAACTTTTCAGGTGGCGGTGTTCCTGTGTATTGTGCTGCCCTTGCCCCTTCTAGATAGTAAGATCCTATCCCAAAGTTTGAAAACTGCCATGACCCCCTCTGAGAATGAGGGAGGGCGTTGCTTCCATCCTCCTCCCCCGCCCCATTTACCTCTGTCTCAAATATAGGAGCAAGAATAAGCTATTTGGCCCTTGAAGCCTTTGTTCAAGACTATCATGGCTGACCATCTGACTCCGTATCACATTCTGGCTTTTTTTTCCTCACATATGCTTGGATCCCTTTAGCCCCAACTTAACTCCTTGTTGAAAACATTCAATGTTTTGGTCTCCATTGCTTTCTATGGTAGAGAATTCCACAGGCTCTTCACTCTCTGGATGATGGCATTTCTCCTCATCTGTCTTTAAATGTCCTTATTCAGTAATAAAGAACAAAGAATTACCGCACAGAAACAGGCCCTTCGGCCCTCCAAGCCTGCACTGATCCAGATCCTCTATCTATGTGGGTGGCACAATGGTTAGCACTGCTGCCTCATTGCACCAGAGACCTGGGTTCAATTCCCACCTCAGGCGACTGACTGTGTGGAATTTGCACATTCTCCCCACGTCTGCGTGGGTTTCCTCCCACAGTCCAAGAATGTGCAGGTTAGATGAAGTGGCCATGGGAAATTACCCGTAGTGTTAGGTGAAGGAATAAACGTAGGGGAATGGGTCTGGGTTGGTTGCGCTTCAGTGGGTCGGTATGGACTTGTTAGGCCGAAGGGCCTCTTTCCACACTGTAAGTAATATAATCTAAATCTGTCATTTATTTTCCAAGGGTCTGTATCCCTCTGCTTCCCTGCCCATTCCTGTATCTGTCTAGATACATCTTAAATGACGCGACCACCTCTGCTGGCAATGCGTTCCAAATGTAATCTCTGGTTTGAGACTCTCTATTCCTCCTGTCTAATACCATGAGAATTTTAAGGTTTTTGAGATCTTCCTCATTCTTAAACTCCTGTGAACATATTCCCAACCAATCCAGTTTCTCTTCATATGTTAGTTCTGCCTTCCTAGGAGTCAACCTGGGAATCACTCCCTCTGTTGCCAGAATGTCCTTCCTCTGATAAGGAAGCTGTACATGGTATACCAGGTGTGATCTCATCAAGGGTCTGTATAATTGCAGCAAAACAAACCACCTGATGAAGAAGCAGTGCTCCAAAAGTGAGTGTGCTTCCATTTAAACTTGTTGGACTATGACCTACTGTTGTGTGATTTTTAAACTTTTTACACCCAAGTCCAACACCGGCATCTCCAAATCATCCCTGCTCCTGTGCTTGAATCTTCTAGCTATGAAGGCCAACATACTATTGCTTTCTTCCTTTTGTACCAAAAAACCGTGTCTAAAACCTTGCTTTCAGCTCACTCTTTGGGATGGCAGCTTAGCATCAGGTGAAGTCTCATAGATCAAAACTACCCTCTCCTGCTTCGCTTCCTGGTTAATCTTGGGATCTCTACAAATGTTAGATAGATATGCAGGTGCCTCTTTTAGTATATCTCCATAAATTGGAGATACTGGGGTGTACAAAGTTAAGATTAGATTAGATTACTTACAGTGTGGAAACAGGCCCTTCGGCCCAACAAGTCCACACCAACCCACCAAAGCGTAACCCACCCAGATCCATTCTCCTACATGTACCCCTTCACCTAACTTACAAATTCTGTGTCTTACAATTGTGTACTCCACAACTACCTGATGAAGGAGCAGCGCTCTGAAAGCTCGTGCTTCCAATTAAACCTGTTGGACTATAACCTGGTGTTGTGTGATTTTTAACTCAAATACACAAACTTGCTTTGTAACTCATAATGTGTATATATAGCAGTATATAAATATATTTGAAATGTGCAATCAATGAGCACATATCTTTCAGTCTCTGAAACTGCCATTGTGAAAGTCAGATATTTGTCTCTATTTGTGTTTCCTCAATATCTATTATTTTTTAGGTTTTCTCTGTTCACAATTGAGTTTGAGCAAAGTCTTTGTAGCTTGCCTAACGACCCAGCAGGTGAATGGGCCACATGCTGTGAGGTGCATGAGGCAATTAGACCAAAAAGGTCACCAGTTCGATCCTCAGTCTATGTTGAGTTAATTGATCGCAGTCCTGATAAGGAAACAATGGGGGAATTTAAATTGGCTTCAATGGTTTGGGACAGAGAGTGAAAAGGAAAACTAACCCAGTGTTTCCACTGCTGGTAATCACGTGGTAACACCAAATCAGAACAGGACTTTGTTATATGGCCTCTCAGGAGAGTAGCAGTTTCACTCTATGGTCTTACCACTTCAGCACGGTAATCTGTAATAGAACTGTACTGCCCTCTGACACTGTGGAGTCTCAAAGATGAGCTGAAAATCAGACTGGAATATGAACAAATTTACATTGCAATATGGATTGGAGGACTTGAGCTACAGGGAGAGGCTGAATAGGCTGGGGCTGTTTTCCCTGGAGCATCGGAGGCTGCGGAGTGACCTTATAGAGATTTCTAAAATCATGAAGGGAATAGATAGGGTGAATAGACCAGGTCTTTTCCTTGGGGTGGGGGAGTCCAGAGCTAGAGGGCATAGGTTTAGGGTGAGAGGAAAAAAAATTTAAAAGTGACCTAAGGGGCAACTTTTTTACGCAGACGGGGGTGCGTGTGTGGAATGAGTTGCCAGAGGAAGTGGTGGAGGCTGGTACAATTACAATATTTAAAAGACATCTGGATGGGTATATGAATTGGAAGGATTTAGTGGGAAATGGGCCAAGTGCTGGCAATGGCACTAGATTGGGTTGGGGTAGTATGTACGAGTTGGACCGAAGGGTCTGTTTCCGTGCTGTACACATCTCAATGACGTAGCAGTAGAAATAGACCATTCAGTCTGCTCTATCATTCACTGAGATCAAGGCTAATCCAATAACCCTCAACACTACTTTCCTGCCTTTACCCCATAACTCATGATTCCTTTACTGTTTAAAAATCTATCTCAGCCTTGAATACACTTAACGATCCAACCTCAAGAGCCCCCTGTGCTAAAGAACTCCACGGACCCTCAGAAAAGAAATTCCTCTTTTATCTCTGTTTTAAATGGGTGACCCTTTTTTAGTGAATCTAATGAAATACACGGATAACCTCCAGTCACAGTGCTGGGGCGGGGGGGAGGATAAATCATTTGAGAGGAAGCTGGTGAATCCATTTTGAAATATCTTAGACCACCATTTTAAAAAATCATTTTGTGATCATGCTGCATTATGTAAGATGTGAATAAATATTAGCCACACAGTCATTAAGCAACATTGTAACTTAGGATTCTCTTTCTATTTAAAAGGATGAGTTATTTATTGAATAGTTCCACATATTTTAAACTTTACTTTTCATTCTCACTATCATGTTCTGTTGCTTCCTTTGTTTAGCATGGTTTTCAAACAAACTAGCATAGGCCATACAGAGACTTGCAACAGCCAGAAAATCCTCTCAGATCAGACCTGGCCATTTTAGTTTGCATACCTTCTTGACTGGCATGATTGAGTGAGCTGAGTTTCCACTTTAATTTCCTCTTATGAACTGTTTAGAGCAGTTTAGAGCAATATTTCTTCAGACATTGATGTTGCACTGAACAGAGTCAGTTTTTATATCCTTTCCTGGGATGTGAGTGATTCTGGTCATCCCTAACTGTCCTTGAGACGGGATGGTGCATCACCTTTTTGAACCATTTCAGTCGTGGTTTGCTCAGATGTCAAGAGAGGAGGAAAAGTTCTTCAAGGCAGGCATCCTTGCAAGAGGATTCGCAGTAGGGTTAAAATCAACTGAGTGAAAGCAAGGACTGCAGATGTTGGAAACCAGAGTCTAGATCAGAGTGGTGCTGGAAAGGCACAGCAGGTCAGGCAGCATCCGAGGAGCAGGAAAATCGACGTTTCGGGCAAAAGCTCTTCATCAGGAATAAGGGCTCTTGCCTGAAAAGTCGATTTTCCTGCTCCTCGGATGCTGCCTGACCTGCTGTGCTTTTCCAGCACCGCTCTAATCTCGACTCTGTTCAGATGTCAGTGGGTCTGGAGTCACATGTATACCAGACTTGGTAAAGATGGCAGATTTCCTCCCCTGAAGAATATCAGTGCATCAGTTAAAATCATCAATTGACAAGAGCTTAATGTTACCTTTTTACTTCGTAGAGGGGCCGAGTGGTATAATCGCTGGACTGTTGCAGAAAACCAGGAAATGTTCTGGGGATTGGAGTTACTACCCTCTGTGTGAAAAAGTTGCCCCTTAAGTATCTTTTATATCTTTCCCCTCTTACCCTAAACCTATGCCATCTAGTTCTGGATTCTCCAACCCCAGGGAAAAGACTTTGCCTATTTACCCTATCCATGTCCCTCATACTTTTGTAAACCTCTATAAGGTCACCGCTCAGCCTCTGACGCTCCAGGGAAAACAGCCCCAGCCTGTTCAGCCCCTCCCCACTAATTGAATGTAGGTTGTATCTTCATGGTATATTCTTTGTGAAATAGCACCACAGAGACTGGAATCACGTCACCAAGTCATCGTTCAATTTCCACATGGAGAGTCCTTGACACTGCTCCTGCTCCCTCAGAGCCAGTGTGTCAGAATGTCAGCCAGGGTTCCCTGATTGGACCAGATTAACAGCCCCAATCGGTGAACTCAGACGCTGAGATCCAGCTGGCTGACCTCTTTGCAATGACAACACTTTGCATGTATTCATAATTAACTTTGCACCCCATTTCACCAAGACACTCTCCCCTCCCACATGTGTTTGCATGATCTATAGTCTACCTGACTGGAATGTCATAAAATTCTGTTTGTTTCACTAAATTCCTTTTAGGAAAGGCCTTTATATGACTCCAAGTTTAGAATAATGTGATTGATTCTGAAGGGTTAAAAAAGTCACTTAACTAACCAAAAAGATAGCTCACCACTATCCTTATTGAGGTCAGTTGAACATGACTTATTAGTGTTGGCATTATCAATGATGCCCGCACCCTGTGATGAGGAATACATGAAAGGTGGATGTTTCCTCTGACAGGGGAGATCAGAAGTATAGAGCAGTCTCCGAATAAGGGGTTATCCATTTGGAACTGGGAGGAGGAGACATATCCTCACTTGTACATCTTGGGAAATATGTTCTGGATGTTGGTTTGCGAACCTACATCCAGAACCTCAACCTGAGCTACAAATCTTCTCAAAGGTCACTGGAAAATATGTACCTGCCCAACTCCCCTACCCCGAGAACCATGAGTATTTTGTTCTTGTGTATATTCAAGACTGCAGTGAGGACCTTTTTGTAGGTAATAAGAGGATAGTGTGGGAAGGTAGAAATTAGCTGCAGGTTCTGATTTAAAAGGGACCTAAGGGGCAACTTTTTCACGCAGAAGGTGGTGCGTGTATGGAATGAGCTGCCAGAGGAAGTGGTGGAGGCTGGTACAATTGCAACATTTAAAAGGCATCTGGATGGGTATATGAATAGGAAGGGTTTAGAGGGATATGGGCCAGGTGCTGGTAAGTGGGACTAGATTAGGGTAGGATATCTAGTCAGCGTGGACGAGTTGGACCGAAGGATCTGTTTCCATGCTGTACATCTCTGTCTCTATTGAATGATAGTAAACTCAAAGGACCAAGTGATCAACTCCTAGTTCCTATGTTCATAAAACTCTTCCTTTACCCAACAATCTCACTCTGAATTGAAAGTTAAATTATTCTACAGCAATCTGACTTGTGTTCTCCTGTATTTGAGAAATAAAGAATAGATGCTAAATTTAATCTCTAAGCGAAGTTTCTGTGTTTGCAACACACCTTTTGCAATATCAGGGTGAAGTAACCTTTGTTTTTACTTTATGCTCTGTTTCCATGCTGTGATAGTCCAACAGAAGTTCATTTCATGAAATATTCTGCATCCCACAAAACAATAGGAAGGAACAGGAACAGATCAAAATCCCCAAAAGGTGGGCAAATGAGTGAAGGAAAATAATACAGATGCTGGAAATCCCGAATATAAAATAGAAAATGCTGGGAACAGACTGTGGGTCTGACAATTTCTGTGACCATTGATAGGGCACTGTTGAACTAGCTCTTGCAAGTATTTTACTCCCGCAGGGGAAAAATAAACTTATGGATCAACATATGGCCAAATATAAAAGAAAATCACAGGCAGCAATACCTGTGGGGTGACAATACCCGTCCGATAATACTTTGTGCTTTCCTTATTTCTTCCCCTCTCTGTGATCATTGAGCGTGGACATGTGCTGACTGCACTTGAGCAGAAAGGCAGCACATTGCTTTAGGAGGATGCAGTTTTCAAAGCCATGTGTCCTCACCCATTCTCTTGGGTCAGCTTAAAAGTTGTCAATGCAAATTTGAATAGAATCCAAAGAGAAGAGAATGATTCTGATCAATATGTATGGAGTTCCCCAGAACAATAACTTTTCTGTCCTCCCTCAAATCAGAACAGCTGCAATGTTCTATTTGCCCCTCATTTGCTATTGTAAGCCATGAACTTTTATAGAGAGGGAGTGAAAGAGAGATAAGCCAATTGAAAGTGTTGCTCTAATAATTGTTTGACATTTGTATGTAGCGACAGAAGGGAATTAATGAGAGCTTTGAATCTAAAGTTGAAGAAAGTCAATCTAATTGTTGCTTGACTAGTCTTTGCATTTAAAAGATCTGTCACAGGTGCAAGCTGACTGTATCGTTTCTTTAATGTAGAATCACTCTCCAAAAAATGCAAAGAACAGTATCAAATATTGGATTGGGGGGGGGAGAGGTTGGAGTGCGGATTTCAGAAGCTGTGTAATTCACTAAGCTGTGATGTGAATAGAGTCTCTATCAAAGTAAACTCTGCAAATGATGCAAACACAAGAAACAGCAAACAGCAATAAAAAGGGAGGATGGAACTGCTGATAGAGGATGAAAGGTACTTTTTGTTTGACACCTGCCACACAAGGTACAGATAAATTGGTGCTCTTACAAGCTATACTTCACCATTTAAAAAAAAAGCCACAAAGCAAACTTGTTTGAAAGTCGAAAGTTTACAGAACTTTAATAAAAACAAAATAATTGAAGTTTGTCTTCCTGCTGTTTCTTAAATGTAAATAAGTCTTAACATAATTGTAAACAAAATAAATTGACATTGTTTCTCGAATATCAGGACATGATCGCAGTTGACTCTCAAAATAACAGTCAGAAATGAAAACAAAGTAAAATATAACACTTTGGATTTTAGTTCCTGGTTTCCAGCTTTTAAATTCCGCTCAGCAACGAACGATTTATGATGGAAAGTTTCTTTTTAAAACTTAATCCAGAGTTACCTGTCACAGTTTTTGCAAATGTACATAATGCAGGAGGGCTGTCAGATCTATTAACATTCTTTGACATAACTGCTTCTAGCATCTTATCTTCTAATGTTGCTGTTGTCTATAGAATCACAGAAAAGGTTTTAACAATGTTCACATACTGCCTTTGTTTCAGTTGTTGGTGTGGTTTAAATCAGAGCCACTGTACCCAGTATAATACAAGGGAGAATTGCTATTGTCTTGTTACTGGAGGGGCAAAGGATGAAAAAGCTTTTCTGCGTTTCTTTGTGTGCAGTGCAAAGGCGACTGGAAGTTGAATGATGAGGGCAGTGATAGTTCGTGTCTCCGCAGCCAAAGAATCCTGTGTGGGTGTGTGTAGTAGACTGGTCAATAGGCACTGGATGTCAAATTTCTAGACAAAGGCCAGGCTGTATCAGGAACCCTGTCTGCTGCGAGACGGATGGGGAAAATACATTGTTTATTTTCATCAAAAACTGCTGGTCCAGATAAGGGAGATGGAACATTAGTAAAACAGCCAATGTTCTTAAGTTTTACACTTATTCAGTACATGATAAGGACCATAGATCTCAGCTCATGGTGGGCATGAGGGGAAAACAAAAAATATTGGATTAATGGGCGCCACACAATAATACCTCGATATCAAGGTATGTGTCAGTCTTAAAGCACCCGGAAATCATTCTAAACGTTGGTGGGGAACTTGAACACTGAGCATAGAATGTGAAGTACTGGTGTGGTTATCGCCGAATTGAAATTTTGAGAAAGAAGGTAAACAGTAGAAATTCATTGGGGCGAGATTTAACGTAATGTGCAAATGAAGCAAGGCTGATGTGAGTAACAACTTTGTCACACAGTGATTGTTTAGAGTATGGAATGCACTGCTGGGGAATGTGGTGGAGGCAGGTTCAATTGAGGCATGTGAGTGCATTGGGTGATTATTTGGATAGAATTAGTGCAAAGTAATGGAAAGAAAAATGCAGGACATTGGCACTCGGTAACCAGGAAAGACTTGATGGGTCGAAGGGCCTCTTTCTCCAGCATAAAAGTTCTCTGGTTACATGCTTGTAGCACAGTTCATTGAATAAATAAAAAATGCCTTTAATCACAGTTAAACCTATCGAATTCATTGTCTTCATCATCCATAACCAAGATCTTATGGATATCATTCAGGGTCACTTTGGAAATGGTGTCATCGTAAGGTTCCCATTCTGGATCAGATTTTGTGCTTTTGGCTTCAAAATTATGTCTCCACCACAAGTCATCTTCCTGCCAATCTACTGAATGAAGCCTTCTGCATTGTTTGAACAATCCGTGGTAGTGTCTATTCCAAAAACCTCCCACAATTAGATGTCAAAACCAAACAAAATCCAAAGTCACATGACACCGGGTTATAGTCCAACAGGTCTATTTGAACTCACAGGCTTTTGGAGTGCTGCTCCAAGTCAGGTGAAGTCCATCATCCAATCTGACCACGGCTGATCATCCAACTCAGTACCATGTTCCTATTTTATCCTTTGATCCCTTTAGGCCTAAGAACTATATCTATCTATATATGACGAAGGAGCAGTGCTCCGAAAGCTTGTGATATCAAATAAACCTGTTGGTCTATGACCTGGTGTCATGTGACTTCTGATGTCATCTATCCCAGTCTGACACTGGCACCTCCACATCATGAAAACAAAATATCAAGCTGACAGCATTCCTGCTTCCTCTCTTTTGGGAAGGCTTTTTCCAAACCTTATCAATCCATAACTTCACTCCATCTTATCATTGTCTTTGAAATATGTAAGAACCCAAGGCAGGGAACTTCATTTTTTTGCTAAGGTTTTATGTTTGATAGTGACGGTAGATTTTAATTTTGTTTTGTTAGCCGTGCAGACCTGTACCCTTGTGAATCTTGTCTACACACGTCCTGGTGTCTTCACTCCACGGTTCAGTTGCTGGGGATGTTGAAACTGACAGGCGTTTCAACCACATTCTTATGTGATTTCATGGGCACTTGTGTTTTTGTCGCCATTTGCTGGAAATTGATTCTTTCGCCATTGGGGCCTTTTGATAAGTCTCTGAGTGATCCTTCTGGACTTTTTATTATGTTCTATGAATTAGGTACAGCATCTGTCTGTTGCTGCGTAGCCTTTTGTAGGATTCGTGGTTGGATCTGACCTAGTTAAGTGTGTCATATAAGCACTGGATTTGTAGTGACACTGAAAATATTCCATCGATGGGCCAGGACCTATTCCGATACATGTTCTCAGTGGCTGGCCCCTGTTCTCCTGATCTTGGGCATCTCTTTCAGGGCTGATTAATTCTCCCACATCGGATTTTCATTAACACCAAATTTCCTTTTATTCCAGTTTATTTGATGAATTAGCAAACAAAGTCATACAGCACAGGAACAGACCCATTAGTCCGACTCGTCCATGCTGACCAAGTTTCCCAAACTAAACTAGTTCCAGTTGCCTGCATTTGGCCCCGATGTGACATTTTGCTTGAGATCAGTTTCAAACTTTGGTTCATTGGAAGGCCCTTTTCTGTTAGTTCCCCATCAACAGGCAGTCTGTTGTGTGTGGGCATCCCCTAATCTCCTTTGCAACACTTACAGTACTGCTTCCTGATGAAAGGCTTATGTCCAAAACGCTGATTCTCCTGCTCCTCTGATGCTGCCTGACCGGCTGTGCTTTTCCAGCGCCACACTTTTGACTCTGATCTCCAGCATCTGCAGTCCCTCGACTTTCTCTTAACACTTTCAGTGTTGCCTACCTCTATCCCATGCATCCGTTTATAAGGACCAAATGAGGACTGCAGGTGCTGGAGAGTCAGAGTTGAAAAGGTGGTGCTGGAAAAGCACAGCAGGTCAGGCGGCATCTAAGGAGCAGGAGAGTCGACATTTCGGGCATAAGCCTGATGAAGGGGTAATGCCCAAAACATTGACTCTCCTGCTTCTCGGTTCCTGTCTGATCTGCTGTGCTTTTCCAGCATCACTGTTTTGGACTTCCATTTATAAGGCATCAGTCACTGTGGGGTGAAAATTGATAATGATTACAAATGTGAGTACAGCATACTGTGGCTGAAAAAGGGACTCAACTTGTATGTAAAAGTATAATTATGGGGATTCTGGAAAAATAGGGTTTTCTTCTCCAAAAATCACCTTATTGACCATGATCTACTTTGGACCTCCGATGTCAACATTCTTCAATATTAAAGCTAATGACTTGTGCATATTGGAGTCTTTGCAATTTTTGTAAACTAAATTATGAAGGTATTGGATAATTCTGCGTTTTTCCAATATTGTTTCGTTGTGCTTTATCTTATCCTCATGTCTAAAGCTCGGGCAGGACATCCTGCAGCTTGATGCTAAATTTTACCCTAATCCGTCAATTCTGAATCTTCTGTCTAGTTGTCCCTTTTTATTCAAGCTGTGACAACATACTAATGCTCGGAGTTATCATCTCTGACTTCTTTAGCATTTCTACTCTCAACTGCACACAAGTACAATCATGTGCGAAGCACATGTAAATGTCATGTTTCACCTTCCCTTTGCATAAAATGAGCTGTTAAATATACTTTCAAATATGTTCAATCCAGACTAGACAGAGGATGAAGGTTGTAAGATTTTTTTTAAACAAACCAAAGTGTTTGTGTAGTCTCAAACCAGTTTGAAGTGGGTGTGAGTTCATAACATGTAATTGCTCCTAATTTAACCCTAATTATATGCTTCACTCAGATGCCACAGAAAGACAGTGAGTGTGGGAAAAAGAAAGAAAAGTTACACTGGTCCAGTCAGGTTTATTCCACTGAAGTGAGGATTACGAGATGCATTTGCTGTATTGACAAGAAATCTGTGTTTCACTAAATTGATTTAACTGACATGAAAATATTTGCGGTGATTACTCATGTGTTAAATAATATGCCAATTCCCCAACATTCCTATCTCTCACTTAAACTCTCTCCTCCTTTCTCCTGCAGTCTCCCACTTCCACAAACATAGGATGGTTCTAAGGAACTGTGCAGTGTCATTCCATTTTATTATTGACTCCATGTTCTCATTTACACTGGGTGCAAGGAAGTGGCTCGACATGTTAGCCTGCTTTCTCTCTGTAAATGCTGCCTTACCCTCCAATATTTCTTATTTTCAGTACAGATTCCAGCATCTGCAGTAACTTCCTCTAACTGAGTGGAAATTTTGTCTTAATCAAAATCATTTTTCACAGGCTAATTCTTGTCTGGACTAAGTATTTAAGCAAAGCTAGTTGAAGGATCTCGGGTAGATTTTCTTTTAGCCTCATGTTGTATTGTCACACTTAAGACCCAGATACGACTCAAACTTTCCAGTACTTTGGCTACTTAGCCATGTGGTTGTGTGTGAAGAGGCAGCAGTATGAATTCTGAGAGTTGAGGTATCACTATTCACTGGTGGGAGGGAGAATACATGATGTCACTTGCAGTTGCACAATAATGTCTTGCAATTATATCGCACCTTTTATTTTAAATGTAGTAAAACATGCTTTACAGGAGTGTTGCCAAATAAAATTTGACACCGGGCCACATAAGATATTAGGTCAGAACAAAAGCTTGGTCTAACAGGTAGGTCTTTAAGGAGGAGAGAGAGAGGTGGAGAGGTTTAATGAGGGAATTCCAAAACTTAGGTCCTTTAGCTGCTAGGGGCAGAGTCATTGAAAATAGAGGATGCACTGAGAAATTCTGGGAATAAACAGATAAGTTTCAATTGGCCTGACAGGGTTTTTTTTCCTTGTCACTGACATCTCTTCAATATGCATTTGGTCCAGGCTTACTAGAACAGACAGTTTTTCAAGGCTGAGAAAGATACTTCTCAATATTTGGGATTGAAAAATCCACAATTTAACAATCTCAAGAACTTACATTCAAGTTGGAAGAGAAACTGAATGATTAAAGGCAGTTATTTACAGGTATGTGCAAATTGTGGCTTCCAAGAACTGGTTGTAACATGTTTCTAAAGATTGATATTGATGTTATAAATTTTCCTCTCTTGAAATATAAAGATGTATGTCTTACTTGAGTTATGTTATCAGTTTTACTGCAGAACTGAAATAGATTTTAAAAGCAAATATTTTTCTTTTCCTTGATCTGTTCTCTAGATGAATAATATTAATGCTGGGGAAAGGAGTGTGTTATCAAAAGGAAGTATTGACATCAAACATGCCCAGTGTCAGGTATAATTAATTATATGTAAATTGTGTTTAACTATGGCAGGTGTGGGCATGAACTGGGGAATCCAGCTTGTGTCCATATAAGTAGATACACAGGTCAATGGTAGTATCCTCGCCTCTGACACAAAAGGTCTGGATTCAAGGATTCAAGTCATGGTTATGCAGATGTGTTGTAACATGTCAAAGCAGAATGATCAAAACAAAATGTCAGTAGACACTGAAAACTGAAGAAAGGTCACTGGACTCTAAATGTTGACTTTGCTTTCTCGAACAGATGCTGCCAGACCTGCTGTGTTTCTCCAGTAATTTCTGTTTTTGTTTCCGATCTTCAGTATCCGCAGTTCTGTGAAACTGTTGTTGTTGGTTTACATGCAACTGTTCTGTCACTGGATAAATAAATACTTATTCCAGTGTTTTAAGATTGTACCTGTTGAGAAAAATGCACCTCCATTGGAACTCCAGGTGATCATTTCTCCCCATGAAGCCAGTATTGCTACAAACTCATTCCCAATATTGTCAGCTACCTCTGTTAGTAACACTCTCATCTCTTGAGTCAGAAAGTTGTGGGATCAAGCAAACATCAAGATTGATATGCTAGTGCAGTATTATGGGAGTGCTGTCCCCGTGAAAGTGCTGCCTTCAGAATCACAGAATCCCTACAGTGTGGAAGCAGGCCATTCAGCCCACACTGACCCTCTGGGGAGTATCCCAGCCAGACCCAGCCCCTTACTCCATCCCTGTAACTCTGCGTTTCCTGCAGCTAATTTCCATTAGCCTGCACATCCTGGACATTATGGGCAATTTAGCATGGCCAATTCACCTCACCTGTACATCTTTGGACTGTGGGAGAAAACAGCAGCACCCAGAGGAAACCCATGCAGACACAGGGAGAACGTGCAAACTCCACACAGTCGCCCAAGGCTAGAATCGAACCCGGGTTCTTGGTGCTGTGAGGCAGCAGTATTAACTACTAACCATTGTACTGCCCCAAGTCCTTGCAATGGTCTTCCTGAAAATGCAGCGGAAGCAGAATCCCTAGATATTTTTAAGCCAGGATGAATGGATTCTTGTTAAGCAAGGGAGTAATAGACTGAGAGGTAATCAGATCATGTGTGATCTTATTAACTGGTGGACCAGGCTCAGGGGGCTGAATGGCCTCCTCTTGCCCCTGATTTGTTTATTTGTTTGTAATTCTCACCATATAAGTGGCAAAGTTAGAGACAAAGCAAGCGTATTAATAATAATTTAGGGAGCGTTGCTCTCATCAGTGGGTAAAGTAACAAAACTAAAATATTTCACATATTTGAAAGCATTTATTACATAGAAGCCAGAGAACTGGTTACTTCAATGTAGGGAATTAATGGTAACTCAAAGACTTTTGCCTTCTGTATGAAAATAAGAGTATTGCATTTAAGGGCAAATCATCTGCACTTCTGCAAGTCCTGCCTTTAGAAACTTGAATTCTTTTGTCAGATTATACAAGCAGGGAGTCCCTGATTTGTGAACATCCAATTTACACACGTGATCCTTGACGGGGGGGTATAATTTTAAACATCCAACCTGGAATCATACACCACAGAAACAGACCCTTCTGTCCAACCAGTCCATGCTGTCCATAATCCCAAACTAAACTAGTCTCACCTGCCTGCTCCTGGCCCATATCTCTCAAAACCTATTCCTATTCCTATACTTATCTAAGTGTCTTATCTAATTATGCTCACATCCACCACTTCCTCAGGAAGTTCATTCCACACATAAATGTTTAAAAACAATTGCCCTCATGTCTTTTTTAAACTCTCTCTTTTCCCCTTAAAGTTAGGCCCCTTCGCCTTGAAATTTCCCCATCCTAGGGAAAAGGCACTTGACATTAATCTATCTATACCCCTCATTATCTATAAGCATCTATAAGGTCACCTCTCAGTCTACTACGCTTCAGTGAAAAAGGTCTCAACCTTTCCTTATAACTCAAACCTTCCACACCTGGCAACATCTGGGTAAATCTCTTCTGAATCGTCTCGAGCGACGGTTTCATACTGAGATAAGGAGGAATTTTTTCACTTGGAGGGAAGTGAATGTTTGGAATTCTCTGCCCCATGAAGCCAAGAGAGCCCAATCATTGAGTATGTTCAAGGCAGAAATTGATGGGTGTCCAAAGATTAACGATGTAAAGGGATGTAGAGATAATGCAGGAAAATAGCAATGGGGAGATGGTCAGTAGTGATGCAGAATGGCGGGCTAGACAGGATGGGCTGAAAAGCCTACCCTTGTTTCTATTTTTGCCGACTCTTCAGTTTGAGCAGGGGAAACGAGGCAGGACATCCTGCCGTCCAAAAGGCTTTTAAATGTTAATATTTGTATAGTGTCATTTCAACATCTCTCTGCCCATTGTATTATTCTCTGTTTAACATTCGGCAGCCACTGACCTTCAATATCAAAGATTCTGTGCTTAAACAACATGGACATATGCAAATGAAAAGACTTTGGGATTGCAACCACAATTTTAATTCGCCTTTCTAATTATGCTTTTATAATCACAGAGGCAATTTTTTTCTGTGTCACATTGCATGTAATGAATATATATCATGCAGGTTCACCTCTGAATTCAGACAGTTTGATTATTATGCTATTATTTCATGAATAGGTTAACTTTTCTGTGCTTATTCTGTGTTCCTGGCCAAGAACTCCAACTTGTGGAATTCTACCTCCCTCAGTCTTTCCTTCCTCCACAATCTTTAGGCTTTTAAAATCCAAGCTGGGTGTTACCTGATCATTGCTTCCTGATTGACTTTGTTTTTTCTTTTGACTGCTTTTTGCAGCTTCAGTGGTGCCCAATCCTATTGTGAGTTAAGATCTTTCTCCTGGTCTCTCTAAAATGCGCTGCCATACAAGAATTCCTTTAAAATCGCCGAGGAAAATCTGAAAGGGAAATGCTGTTATCACGCCTTCATATTCTCAGAGGTTATTTACTTACTGCCTAATTTGCAGGAAATTGTGTATGGCAGTCATCAAAATAGGGAGGCATCAGGCAAGAGCTTAGCATATGCTGAGTCCCTTCTACATACCATGAGTGCTACAACTTTGCAAAATTAGCATTTTACAAAGAAAGTTGAATTCGACTTCCTCCTTTTGTTTCTTTTGCCAGGTTATTGTATGTGAGAGCATTACAAGAATGCAGGAGTGGATGGGATTTGGCACTGATCAGAGCTAACTTCAAAACGTAATAAAATCTCAAACTATGCTTAACTGTGCACCCTTCAGCCACAACCTTTTGCCCCAAAATGTTATCCAGCTCTCTTGAAATTATTGGCACGATTCACATCTCACAGTTGTGCCACTTAATTCCCGATGTAAGTCAATTTTACACATTTATCTTGTTGCTTCTGAATTTATGTCTGTGTCCTCAGATTGCAGTTACTTTCAGCAACATGTTGGAACTCTGTTTATCAATATTCCTTTAAATGTGGTTAAAAATCACACGACACGAGTTCAAATCGCACCATGCCAATCTTTGGACTTTTAACTGCAATTAATAAGCCTGGAATGTAAAGTTAGACTCTGTGATGATGACTGTTATCGATTTTCAAATAGAAGATACACTGTGGAATAATTTAAGGGAGCCAGGTATCCCATCATCAAGTCACACTTTATTTACATCAGAACAGAACACGGACTCTGACCAGGCAGCTCAGAGCCAGTCCCTAGAGTGAGGACATTCTCTGAATCTCCTGCTTATATCTGTCAGCCATGACTCCCTGATTAGGCCATTAACCTGGACCAATCAGGGATCTCATAGTCAGAGATCCACCTGGCCCTGCTTCCAATCACTGCACACTGGTTTCCTAATCTCCTTCAGGAAAGGACTGAAGGGTCTATGTCTCTCTGACTCTGTGTACAAGGGAGTAAAATGTTATGGGAGGGCAGGCAGAAATATGAAGCTATCAAATTAAGTAGGGAGAAGCTGCTTCCACTCTGAAAGGGAGCAGGAACGTGAGGTGCGTAGATTTAAAGTGATATAGAAATGACACGAAGGTGATATGAGGAAAAACATTGTTTTACACAGTGAGTATATCGAGTCTAGAATGTACCGCCTGGAAATCTGGTGGCGTCAGATTAGAGTGAGGCATTCAAGAGGGCCAAGGAATGAATGATTTTTGAATGAATGGTTTTTGAAATGATTTTTGAATGAATGATTTTATTGTCACATGTACTTTACAGTGAGATAAACAGTAACCTACAGTGAAAAGCTTCCCCTGTCGCCACAATCCAGCGCCATTTTGAATAATTTAAGAATAAGAAGACAAAAAGAAAGATGTGGCTCAAAGAGTGTCTGTCAATCCTGAGCCAGCTCACTGGCACTGCCAACCCTCCTTCCTCCACCTCGCTGCCGTCTATTACAGACCCAACCAATGTCCAAGTCGCCAATCTTCAGGCGCCATCTTCTCCTGCTGTTGGTCAGCTCTCCTCCCCCATCACCTCAGCACCGCCTGAACCAGACCCACCAACGTTGGAGTGTCATCTCTCGCCACTGGGCCTTTTGGGTTGGAATTGTTTGGGGCAAGTTCCAGGGTGACACCCGGCAGTTTTGGTTCAGTTCCCGCACTGGCTGAGGTTAGCATAATGGTGCCTTTGCTCTCACTCTCTCACAAGATGGACTCTGTCTCTGTCTCTCCTGCCTTAGGAATAGTGACCCTCAGGTTAAACACCACCGGTCCCCTCTCTCTCTTTCTCTAATGCAAATTTGTGTTTGTTGGGATCGCGTTCTGTTTGAGATTGTACGTGTTGCTTTTTGGGTTAATAAAACATTTGCATTACATCCTCAGCCGGTATTTCCTTCCTTCACCTTCTCCTGCGGCAGCCCTCTGCTACAGTCAGTCAAATCCTGGCCTCCCAGCTGTATCACCTGTCTGGTCTGCTACCAGAACCTTACCTCTTGCATTCTGTGCTTACACTCCTGTGGTAACCTGTATTTAAGATAAGAATGTCAGTGTGGGGTGAGTAAACACAAGGCGGGTTCTTTTGCTGTGGTTTCTCTGACTTTGAGGCATTCTGATGATAGTGTTGGCAGTTAAGGAGGGAGTGCCCGAGCTCTACATTCACAGAATATTCCTACTTGGAGGTAATTCATGGCTGTTGACCCATGGTTTCTCTCAGCAATGTGATATTCCTCTTGTGAAACAGGAGACCTTGCTTAGAAGTTAATAAATCTCCAGTTCTCTTTCCCCCCAATCCCCTCAAATTATAAACCTGTGACAGACAATAAGCAACTCAGGTTAGCACCATTTTGTACAGCATTATTTTCACAATGAAGCACAAAATAATGTTTGCTGATCTTATAACATAAGTCTATTGAGATATAGAAGCAAAGTCCAACTGGGAGTAATCAGCATTATGTTGTACAGACGCAAAGTTAGATGTTTGGTGTGTGTCATGAGTAGACTTTTCTGTTTCAGTTCTTGTTCCAGCCCATGGATTCAGTCGAACTACAGCTATTGAACTATGGGCTCCCTGTCCACTTGCAAATTCCTTTATGGTGTAGGTAATTCAACCCACCATTCAGAATCAATCGACATTCCTTATCGTTTTGAGATATGAACTTACAGACCTACTGAAGCATTCCAAAGTAATTATTAAAACTGAGAAAGCATTGATAAGCATATTACACTCTGCATAGCAGGCTAACATCTACTAATTGACAGCAATTTTTCAGGTCAAAACAGCATCTGGTTTGGAGAAGGAAGAGAATACTCCAATATGGTCAATTTGCAGGTAACTTGTGTATTATTTGACAAACCGTTTCAGGGCCTGGTGTGTCTGAATGGCTTTGCAACCAGAAGATGGATTAATGTCTTGGTTTGATTCAGAAATTGTCACTTGCCCATGGATTGAGTTGTATGTTTATTGTCCACGGTGAATTTAGGTGCAGTCCATTTTTCTGTTAGCACTATTCGCACACTGGGCTAGTGTTCAGTTTGTTCCAGTTTTAATTGTAGCCCAGCGTAGGAGACATTCAGGGCACTAGTTTACAGATCTGGCCAGGCAGGGAGAAACGTATGATATCTCAGGTTGCCTTGCCACCTTCCTCACACCCACTTTCAGCCTCTCTGCAATTTGACAGCCCAAGAGCTGAATCTTATGCTTCAGCCCTGTTGACGCCATTGGTTTCTTTAAGGGCTATTTCCCATCTACCTTCAGATTTGAGGTTAATGGGAGGGGTTCAGAGGCAATTAGGGATGGCCTGACAGGCCACCTTGCTCGAGCCAGGGGTTTGGAAGGGTGACGTCTCCCTCAACGGCCTCTTTTACTATGTCAGTTACCATCCCTCCTTCACCCTGTAGGGCTACCCACTGAACGTGCTCCCTCCAAATCCTAGCCCCTCTATCAAGCTCCCTCCCTATTGACCCCAGGGCTGACTATCAATGCTGGCAAATGGGACTAGGTTAATTTAGGATATCTGGTCAGCATGGACGAGTTGGACCGAAGACTCTGGTAATGTTCTGAGGACCTGGGTTTGGATCCTGCCACAACAGATGGTGGGATTTGAATTCAATAACAAATTTGGAATTGAGGGTCTAACGATGACCATGAAACCATTGCCGATTGTCGGGAAAAACCTATCCAGTTCATTAATGTTCTTTAGGGAATGAAATCTGTTGGAATTATGTTAACAATTAGTTCTGCCATTTGGAGTTACATCTGTGTGGTATTGGTGGAGAATGAAGCAAAAGATGATCAGAATTAGAAAGTTTAAGAAAAAGCAAGTTGGATAGAGAGAGAGAACATTTTGCAAACAGGTTCAGCTATTTGAGCTAACATACGATTTACTACTACTTTGGACAAAATAAAAAATAAATAAAAATCTGTGTGCTTTTGTTGCAAACAAATTTATTGATGGATCCTCTTACAATTAATAAATTAATATTTGTCTTGGGAGCTATAACTTAATCTTGTTAAATTTTTAAGCTATACTTATTTCAAACACATTGCTAATAAAGTTTCCTTGTCTTGACATCTGGATAGCTATTAAAATGCCAAATTATCAAAAAGAATTTGGGGCTAAGAGTTGTGTTGATGACCTGAGCTATGGGCGGCATGGTGGCTCAGTGGTTAGCAATGTTGCCTCACAGCACCAGGGTCCCAGGTTCAATTCCAGCCTCAGGTGACTGTGTGGAGTTTGCACATTCTCCCTGTGTCTGCATGGGTTTCCTCCCACAGTCCAAAGCTGTGCAGGCCAGGTGAATTGGCCATGTTAAATTGCCCATAGTGTTCGGTGCATTAGTTAGCGGGATGCGTCAGTGTGGACTGGTTGGGCCGAAAGGCCTGTTTCCACACTGTAGGGAATCTAATCTAATCTACCATGAGGTTTCTCAACAATGGGTTGGATGCAATAAAATACTTAAGTTGTGAAACCCAGGCCAGGCAATCTTTGTTGCTACCTATTATTGTTCCTCTTGATTCAACAACCAGTCACTGTGGTTCTGAGTAACATACTTATTTCTGGGCTGGAGCTACATTGCAAGACTGGAGTGTAAATAATAAGGTTGACCCTCCTGTGCAGTACTGTGGGAGTGCTGCTTTGTTGGAAGTGCCATTATTCCAATGAGATGTCAAACTGAGGTGTTGTCTACCCTCTCAGATGAACAAAGGAGATTCTATACTGAAGTAGAGCAGCAGAGTTATTCCCAGTATCCTGCACCAGCATTTATCTCTCTACCAAAATCCAATGGTGTTGTCATTATCACTTTGCTGTTTGACACAACATGCTGTGAACAATATTTTCCTCCATTTATAGCAGTAACCACACATTGAGAATGGCTCATTGGCTGCAAAGTACATCTGGTGATCATCACTGACATTTTCTTTCTAAACCATTCCTTTCATAAATTCAATATTGGATAGGTTTGCAAGATGGATGGAAGGTCTTCACCTGGCTGAAATTTGCTTTCTATCCATGTTGTTTTTCTCATGCTTCAGGTTAAGCAAGTAGGTAGGTGCAAGTTTATTGGGGAAGATCGAACGTTTCAGGTTATGATTCAATCGGATATAATGTGATCCTTTTCAATTGGCAGAGCAGATCTTGAGGGGCTGAATAGTCTAAACCCACTCCTTAATCAAATGTTAATGCTTCTACTGAAATAGCAGGGAGTAGAACCTTCAAGTGTGTTGAGTGGTTATCCAGCTCCAGAGAAAATGAAGATATAAATGGTTATCCATCTGAAATTAAAATTCCCTCGAAAGAAAATAAATGTGATGCTTATGGTGCCTCATTTTAGACGTAAATCTCCTTTTTTTATTCTTCATATAGAAGCAAAGGGTGACAATGTTAAACTTCTTTTATCTAACTGTTGCTGTAATAAGTGTGTAAATTATTCATAAGAGCACTTTTTTTTGAGGATGAGCTGGGAGTCTTGTTGATGGTGCAACACTTTGCATTACCCAACTGGCCAAGCAGAGACTAGAATTTTCAAAGACTACTGTATGATGTGGCTTCACTGACCACAAGACAGTGGTTTCCAATGTTTCCTGGAGAAACCACAAGATCTGTTTGACCCATCTCAAGAAAATCTTCTTCCTTCTCGACATTAGTTTTCCCTCCCAATTTGTAGATAAAGCTCCTGATGCTGAACTGAATAGAATGCTAGTTCTTTAATTTAGAAAAACCTATTTTAACCACATTCTGAGTCAGCGATGAACAGAAGAATAGCATCTTCAATGCATAACAGCATTATGAAACCAACACTTCTGCTTAAAGTTCGTTACTATAAAATCTAAGAATGAAGGATGGTCAGGCAAAAAAAAAATTGACAAGCAAAGACATAACAAAGTTAATTTAATTAATGGTTGATTACCAGTATCTTTATAACATAATTTTGTATGATAAACCATTTCTGGCACTAATTTCCTTTAATCCCTCTCAGTGTTAATTTATTAAGTTGTAATTGGGATTCCATAATAGAAACATGTATACCACATACAACAGATGTATGACAGAACCAAAGAATAAGACTCACATGATTTATATTTGCAATACAGGTGGCAGAATATATCACACAAATAAAGAATAAAGCAGTCATGGACTTCCACTGTCGGGAATAACAGAACAGTGCAGTAATGTGATTATGGTAATGATCAACAAGTCATAGTCTGCTGCTTTTGTTAGCAGTAATTAACTTCTCGGAATGACAGAGGCAGCTTTCTCTGTGTACATCAGATGGCCCTGCCTTTGTGTCCCAGTCTTCCATTTTCCCCGCAGGGACCACAGGCCTTCAAGTGCATGACTAAATGAATTCATTTCTGGAACAAAGATTCGATAGGGAATAGAGATTGATATCTTTTGTTTAGGACATTCAATACCATACACCAAGCCAATTATTTAAGCTGTTTCTGTCAGTCTCATTACTGCTCCTATTGAGGCATGCTCTATGCTGATCATTCTCTTCCAAGAATGTAGTGGAACAGATTAGAGGTTTAATGAGAAAGCTTCTATTGGTTACGAGTCTTCTCCCACCCCCCGATCATTGCAGAATTTAGCAATCATACATAGGCAATAGGAAGGGGCTAAATTCAATCTTGCATGGACTGATCAAAGGCAAGTTCGAGACTGCATGAGGACATTTTGTGACTTCTTATAATGAGGGGACATATGTGTATACCTTCCTGTAACAGCAGTCTCATCAGCTGTCCCATTTGTGATGAGAGTCTGTGGACACAAGAGAAGATTTATGCTTGTTGGCATTCATTTGTTGGGGATGTTTAAGTACATGCCTTTAAACATTATAACGTTGATTTGTCGGCGATTTTTTTTCTCGTCATGCTTCAGAGAATGGCTTCTGTGTTTAGTGACCATCTAAAATGAATGTTGTTTGCACAAGAGACTTTATGGCACTGTCGACAAACGTGGCAGTAGTCAATTTTCCTCCCTATTCAATTCACAAATAAATCTTTGACTTCAACACAAGCTCCAAGCAAGCTGATGTGTTTGTGAAGTAATATTACAGCCCATGTCCTCTCTGAAGTTTCTTTGCAAGTTTGTGTTTTAGAATTCCTGAGTTGAACTATCCTGGAAATGCCTCCAGATAAACCAACAAAGTTGTAAGTGCCCTGTTTATTTCAACACAAGGTGTGTTACACATTGCATCTTGAAGGTAACATTCAACACAGTGGGAATCCATGGTTAACGTTTAAAAAAATGGTCACTGCACTCTAATGTAATTGGATGAAATGCTGGGACATATTTTGAGGTAGTAAAATGCTATGTAAATAGAATTTATTGTTCCATGCAAAGACCAGTTATATCACTTTAAAACTGTGAACTCCCTGCTGGAGTGTTACATTATTTAACAGTGCAAACTCTCATGCCATTCCTACACAGTTCTGTAAAACTCCTTTGGTTATTATAGTTGGTCGCTGCCAAGTATTTTGACATTAATAATACCTGGAAATTGTGTTCACATGGCGTTTTTTTCAGTTCTTTCATTTTAAAAAAAAATGTAAATGATTCTATGGTTTATAAATGTTTTTATAAAATAAATTATTAATACCTCCTAAAGGACTCTGGTGTATTAAAAGACAAAACATTGATTTGATCAGTGTAGCAGTCTGCTGACCATCAAAAATGATATTATTTCATTCAAAGTAGCCCTTAGCATAATAATGTGTACTGGATTTAACAGCATTCCTAACATGTGCATGTATATCCGTATGTGTTTGTTTGAAAGCAGAAAGGCCTTTCAAAATTGAAGAGCACATGGTGTTAGTCTATTGTGTAACAGCATTCATGAACAGGAAGAATTATTTTACATTAAGCATTTGCGTGAATTTTTAGTTTTGTTTAAGTAGACTGGAAACCTTTGCAGTTGAAGAGGCAAGACATTGTTGTAAGAAGTAATGAGATAGCTTGCAAGCCTAACATGGCCTCTACTTTCTGAATGGTCAGCTAAACTGTAGCAACATGTATTTAAGATAATGTAGTTGTGTCAGGAAAGAGACAACAGCATGGATTTAGCTGAAGTGTTAGTTGCAATTTAAATAGGTTATCTTTGAGTAATGTAGAAGATGGAGAGGCAAAGAATGTACCGTCCACTTGATTTTGAATCAATATTTGGAATAAGGTTGGAATTTCAAGATTGTTCAAAGATCGGTCACACTAAATTGTGCTTCTCAATGTCAATAAATTTGACATTTTCTTGCAACACCAGGATAGAGCCAGTGATCATATGGTCTCTCAATTGATGCTCAATTATTTTTCAGTGTTCACTTTTATTATTTGTTAATTTTAAATAATTTTTATAATAATTTGAATTATGACCATGGACAATTGCTTCAAAATCTCAGGTAGCGGTTGTAAGAATGCAGGCAGTCACCAAAACACGATACAAAGGGCCTGTGGGGGACTCCAATATGGTAACCGTGAATGTTATAATGGCCAGGTTTTGACTTTGTTTCTGCTTCTAGAAAGAGTTTGGCCTTGCACTTCTGCAGACAGTTTAACAGTTTCCCTTTGCTTGAAGATCAGTGAAACCCTTTGCAAAATGATTTTACACGATCCCCCCCATCCCCAGAAGTTCTGAGACTTCCTGTCAAAGTCACACTGAATACTGTTTGGAAACTTCCCGAAATGGGAGCGTACTGCATGAGACTGAGAGAGCAATTAGGGTTTTAAAACTCTGAATAATTCCCATTGTGTGAAAAGGAAAAAGACTACTTCCTGTGATTTGGGGAGTTAACGATGAGCAGTCACCACCTTAAAATTCTCATAAAGAATGAGGAGAGATTTTCGGAGAAATCTCATTGTACTCAAGAGTTATCGGAGCATGGGATGTTTTGAGGAACAGTTGAAGAGGAGACCATTGGATTTTCTAAAAGTCTGGATAAACGTTTGAGTAAATGATGTCTGCAGGGCACTGGGGGGCGTGAAACATTGGGATTAGTGTCAGAATGCGACAGCACTGAACTGGTACGATGGCCAGAATGGCCGTCTTCTGAGGATAAGTGGTGCGAGGCATGTGTGATTATTCTGAATTCATCACGGACTTTGACAATTACGTAGCATGTTTGGATAAGGGTGTAAGTGAGACGAAATTAGTGATTGGAGCTCTGCGACAGAATGTAATGAATTGTAAAGTAATAATGTAATGTGTGTTAAAGCTTTGCTTGCCTGAGGCAATTTAAGTTCCCACTTATGGTAATAGTTTGTCATCTTTAAATACAGCGCAAAGACACTAATGAGGTCGACAGAGGTTAAAAGAACTCATTCTCAAGAGGCAACCCTGTTATCCCTAGGGACGAAGAGCATTGCAGTTTGTTTTAGATCTACATGTTTGAGGTAGAGTCGGCAAACTGTTACCCAAGTATAGCTGGATTTCAATCCCATTGACATACCTTCCCATGAAAACGTTGTGCTGTTGTCTTATTTCACACACAGCCGCAAGCTGCAGTATTCATTTACCAAGATGTCACCCACCAATGTATCACTCGGGGAAATGGGCTTCTCTATCGGACATAAGGTTTCTTAACAATCTCCATGCTATATCCTAATGGAACATGCAGCGTCTAACTGCAATGTCAGATGAAAATTGTTCATTAATTCAAGGGGTTTGTGCAGCTTGCTTTACTGGAAGTATAATTTGGTGGTGCCGGTGTTGGGCTGGGGTGTGCAAGGTTAAAAATACCAGGTTATAGTCCAAAAACAGGGCTATAAATTCTGTCTTACAATGTTATACTCCACAACCACCTGATGAAGGAGCAGCGGTCTGAAAACTAGTGCTTCCAAGTTGGACTATAACCCGGTGTTGTGTGATTTGTAACTTATGAAAGTACACAGCCAGCAGTGAAATATTGGTTTGTGAAATGGTTTTGTCATTTATGCCAGGGTTATAATCGCCTCGTGGCATTAACGGTAGACTAAATAATCCAGAGAGGTAAAGATCCAAGTTCAAATCCAACCAAGGCGGATAGTGGAATTTGAATTCAATACAAAAAATACTGGTATTAAGATGACCATGAAACTGTTGACTGTTGGAGGGGGGAAAAGCCCATCTTGTTTATTTAATGTCCTTTTAAGAATGGAAACTGCTGTCCTTACCTGGTCTGGTCTACATCTGACACCCATTTCATTGACTGCCTTTCGGACAATAAACACTGGTGTCACCAGCAAATCAATCAGTGAATAAAACAAATGCTATGTACACTTTTAATACAAGTTTTCCTTTAAATAAATCATTTGTGTTTGACTAAAAACCAAAAACTGCAGACTCTGTAAATCAGACATAAAAATAGAAATTGCTGGAAAAGCTCAGGAGGTCTGGCAGCGTCTGGGGAGAGAAATCAGAATTAACGCTTTTGGTCAAGTCACCCTCTGATTTCTCTCCACAGATGCTGCCTGACCTGCTGAACGTTTTCAGCAATTTCTATTTTTTGTCTCATTTGCATTTGTGTCTTTGTTTTCCACATTTAAATGTTGTAATAGTGAAATGATCTTGCCGTTGTGATGATACTGCAGCTTTTGGAGGTCTATTTTGACCTGTTTGTTTTATGAGGAAAGATTGAGACAGAGATGATCAGTAGTCTGCTTCAAATAAACGGTGGCACAGTGGTTAGCACTGCTGCCTTACAGCGCCAGAGACCTGGGTTCAATTCCTGCCTCAGGCGACTGACTGTGTGGAGTTTGCACATTCTCCCCGTGTCTGCGTGGGTTTCCTCCGGGTGCTCCGGTTTCCTCCCACAGTCCAAAGATGTGCAGGTCAGGTGAATTGGCCATGCTAAATTACCCGTAGTGTTAGGTAAGGGGTAGATGTAGGGGTATGGGTGGGTTGCGCTTCGGCGGGGCAGTGTGGACTTGTTGGGCCGAAGGGTCTGTTTCCACACTGTAAGTAATCTAATCTAATTTGTGAGGCTTTGGGTTTTTTTAAAAAGTTGAAACAATAGAAGCAGCCTGAATGGTGGAATCAAGCTCTCACATTACCAGGACTTTTAGTTTAGCTTTCAGCAGTTGCTGGAGTCTTGAAGCTGGATATGGAAGCTTTTATTCCTCTCTGATACAGCTAAAAGCTGGGGTTCTCTTCCCGCTGCTAGAATTTTATGCCCGAAAATCTATTTTACTGAATTTGCCTTTGCCAAGGGTGTGCTTATGGGATGTTCCTATATTGGAACAGTTAATTGGTATTAGTTAATGTATATACTTGTACTTTGTTAAGCATTTTGATAGAGTTAAAGTTAAGTCAATTCTTTTATTTTTATTTTGTTTGTATTTTAACTATAGTATATAAATAAAGTATGTTTTGTTTCAAGGCTAGTAGTTTGACCAATTGAATTGCATTCAGAACACAATGCCTTACACTTACCTTTAGAATAAGAAAAGTTAGGGTGTGGATTATCTTCTTGTATTTTGAGGGAGTTTGGTTGGGTCCATAACACTCTCTTAACACATGCAATCAAAATGATAAAAAGTGGATTGAATTAACAAAATGGTGATTATACATACTGACATCTCCCCTCAGCAGCACCCATGGACTATTTTTGACCCCACCCTATCACCTCAAAAATAAGGGATTGTTTCTCTGTTACATAGAACATAGAACATAGAAAAATACAGCGCAGTACAGGCCCTTCGGCCCTCGATGTTGCGCCGACCGAAGCCTACCTAACCTACACTAGCCCAATAACCTCCATATGCTTGTCCAATGCCCGCTTAAATGACCATAAAGAGGGAGAGTCCACCACTGCTACTGGCAGGGCATTCCATGAACTCACAATCGGCTGAGTAAAAAATCTACCCCTAACATCTGTCCTATATCTACCACCCCTTAATTTAAAGCTGTGTCCCCTAGTAACGGCTGACTCCATACACGGAAAAAGGTTGATGTGACCTTGATTTTATCTAATAGATTATGGCTGAAACATCACTATTTGCAGATCTGGAAGGAGTGACATTTATTTGTGTTTGAAAGTAGTAAAAATTAAATAGAGTTTTGAAAAATAGAAATGCGATCAAATATTTCTTTCACTTTTTTAAAGTGAATTGTTATGTGGCTATGTTCAAATTCTCCTTTATGGCTGGTTGAGGTTAAACTCAACAAACTGTACAAAGTTAAAAATCACACAACACCAGGTTATAGTCCAACAGGTTTAATTGGAAGCACACTAGCTTTCGGAGCGCTGTTCCTTCACCTGATGAAGGAGCGTCGCTCCGAAAGCTAGTGTGCTTCCAATTAAACCTGTTGGACTATAACCTGGTGTTGTGTGATTTTTAACTTTGTACACCCCAATCCAACACCGGCATCCCCAAATCATGACTTAAATTGTAGAATTGAAATACAGTAATAAATAAATAAATCTGGAATTGAAGGTATGGCGGTAGTGGCCCTACCTTTCATCCAGGTGATCTGGGTTCAAGTCTTATCTGCTCCAAAAGGTGTACAATAATATCCTTGAGCAGGTTGATGAGGGGAATATTTAAATCTGGAATTGAAAGCTTGTCTCTATAATAGTGATCATAAAACTATAGGTTATTCTGCTACAATGCAGCAGTTGCGTTCCTCTGCAATCTCGTGCTACAGAAAATAGCACTATGAAATAGAAAGTTTGCATTGTCCAAACAACGTCCACAATTCATCAATTATGTTACAGCCAATTTGCATTGATGAAATGCGTGTTATACCAGAATGACCTGTACTATCAATGTTATTTGACCATGGTAGCCATGGTGATCCAGAGGTTAGGCCAAACAACCAGGGGAAGACCTCCCACCAACATTTCAGGGAGATCCCTTTGGGCAATTGATGACTGGGCCTCCTGTCCCTTTTCAAATGCAATGACGAGATCTCTAAGAGCTAAGTTCAGGAAGTAGCAGATTCTCAGTGTCATCAGCACCATCTTGAACAATGGTTCTTGCTGATACTGCAGCCAATCAGTAGCAACCTCAAAGGAGGGGGCCCTGAAGTAAGCCCCAATGAGAGTATTGGGAGAGAAGGGAGGAGGGCATGGTGTAGGGGATTAGACATGCAGTAGAGTGATCTTTGCAGGTAGGTGGTTCCTCTGTGGCCCAAATGTGACCAGATCCCCCCACCTTAAAACTGCAAGGAGCTGCCAGATTTTACTGGGCAGTGTTTGGAGGAATGAAGCCCTTAAGTGGTCCTTAATTAGCCAGTTAAGGGGCTCAGTTGATCTTGAGCAGGAAGGCTTTGTCTTATCTTCCTTGCCACTGAGTGAATTGGAACTGAAAAATGTGTTGCTGGAAAAGCGCAGCAGGTCAGACAGCATCCAAGGAGCAGGAGAATCGATGTTTCGGGCATAAGCCCTTCTTCAGATTCCTGAAGAAGGGCTTATGCCCGAAACATCGATTCTCCTGCTCCTTGGATGCTGTCTGACCTGCTGCACTTTTCCAGCAACACATTTTTCAGCTCTGATCTCCAGCATCTGCAGTCCTCACTTTCTCCTACTGAGTGAATTAGACAGAGTTGACCAGGCAAAGGGATCTCCACACCTTCAAGACACAAGTTCCCTTGTCCTATTGCCATGAAGTCTAGATTTGTATTCTTTCCAGCAAGGACAGAGGTAGAAATATTTCAATTTAAATATTTTTCACCTAAAAAGTCAAGGTCTACTTTAACATTTAACCCTGTTGAACCCTAGGCCAACAAATGCAGCAGGGTGTGACTAGTGGGAGTGAAATTGGACCCCTCCTAATCCATCTGACATACTGTGACACTTTCTTTTCCAATTCACTCTTGGGATGTGAGAATCACTGGAAAGACCAGCATTTATTTCCCATTGTAATTGTTGCTGAGGGGCTGCAAATCTCTTGAGTGAAGATGCTATTAGCCTATTAGTCAGTTCCAGGAGTTGGTTCAAGTTTGTCATGGTTATAATTTGACTGACAATATGCTCACCAGTTTGCATTAATATGATGTCCATCTCTCTCTGCCTAAAGCTTCCAGTGTAGACAGGCAGGAGGTTGGAAGAACACAGCAAGTCAGGCAGCATCAGGAGGCGGAGAAGTGAACATTTCAGGTGTACCCCTTCTTTGGGACTGGGGGTGGGGGCGTCCAGTACCTTGTTGAGACATTAATGCAGGACACTCCTGCACCTAAGTCCAAAAGTTCCAAGTTCTAGTTTTAATCCAGAGATGTGAGCCTATAGTCTCTCTAATGTTCCAGTGCGCTGCTGAGGTTGTGCTGCATTGTCAGAGGTTCCCTCTTTTACAGTAAGACGTTAAATCCAAACTCTCTCAGCTGGATGCAGAAGATCCCTTGACAGCACTCAGTTCAGTTCTTTCTGTAACCCTGACAACCCAGTTGTCCATTGGACGTGCTGGTTATTTATTTCATTGTTGTTTGTGGGAGCTTGCTGTGCTGAAATTGGGTGCCACCTTTCCTCTGTTACCCCAGTGGCACTACTTGAAAAGATTTCCATTTGCCTGTAGGTGAGGTACAGATTATAGGAGCAGGGAGGTTACGCTGGAGCTGTACAGACCTCTGATGGGTCACAGCTGGAGTACTGTGTGCAGTTTGTAGGTTTAGAGAAGATTCGCGGAAGAGGGTCTTCACCCAGAGGATAGCGGGGTGTAGAATGCATTGCCTGGGAGGGTAATTGAGGCAGGAAATGTCATAACTTAAAAAAATACTTTGGATGAGGCCTTGAAGTGCTCTAACATTCAAAGTTGCGGGCCTACACCAGGAAAATGGGGCTACTGGAGGTGGTAGTATAATTTTGGCCACACAGATGCGAGGTCAGAGGTCAGTAATGTAATGGTTCTATGAAAGGTTTGAGATGTCTTGTGGTTATGAATGTGAGCCAGCCTTTCTTCCTTAAACTATTTCAGATTGAAAAATGCTGTCTGTTGACATGTTTTTAAATTGCACGCTTTCCTGATTGGCCATTTAAGGATCAGAATAAGAACCAATTGCTGCATGTGAATTTGTAGTGCAAATGCAAACATGTCTCACCTATCTGTCTTTAAGTCAAGGTCCAAAGGCACCAATAGCCCTTTCTATTTTCTTTCAAGTTGTGTGTATAAATGCTGTGAAGTTTGTTAATTATCAAACAAACCATTGTTCTCCCCATTAAAAGACTCGATGTACAATAACTCAAAATGACATTTGAATGGACACTGTTTGTTGCTTATCCTCATCAACGTAGGATCAGTGCCTGGGGGAAATATAGCTCAATGTGGGGCTACAGAAGTGAAGTTTAAGATAAGATAACATTGCATCAAAAAGTGCAACTAGAAATATGGCCTGGATGCATACACACAGACTCTCACATGCACACTGACAGCAATGCACACAGACATAACTGGCACACAAACACACACTGACACATACTGACAACAGACACATGCACAGACACATATTGGTGTGCGCGCACAGACACATTGACACATGCACACTGACATAGACTGACAGACACACACACATACTGGTACACAGCACAGACTGACACACAGATACATTGACACACACAGACTGACGGACGCACACACACACAGACACATTGAGACACACACACCGACATAGACTGACACACACACACACACACACACACAGGCACACACACACAGATTGACACTGACACGCACACATGTGGGGGGTTGGGGTGGTGAGGTTACGTTTCGTTGTAAAATCACAAGATATGAACTCACCATAGCTTAATTCTGTTGGTCAGCAGTGCCACTTTCCCAGGATTGATCAGAAAAGGGTAATTGTAGTCCTGGGCGGAAGCAATGCTAACTCAATAAAGAATCAATTGGGACAACTGTTTTCCCTGAGGGTATTGGATCAGCCATGCTGAGAATGTTCCATCGGAATGATTCCCGTTTTAGTTTACTTGTTGGAATTATAAAGATCACATGGAGAGTCTTGGGTGAATGGAAGCCACAATTGTTAACTTGTACATTGATGTCATAGTGTGATCATTGTACTCGAATTCACAATTATCAGTGACTTATCAAAACAATCTGCTTAACAATTCAGTGACTGTTAGTGTTTGTGACGAGCAGAACCACATGAAATGTAACGGGTTTGTAACTGGGGATTGCTGCCTTTTATTTTCTTTTGTCCCTTACTTCTAAGTCGTAAAGTAGTGAAAGACCTCTTTCTGTATGTTCAAAAAAATTCCCTTTTGAATGTTATGATGTGGAGGTGCCAGTGTTGGACTGCGGTCAACTAAGTTAAAAGTCACACCACCTGATGAAGGAGCAGCGCTCTGAAAGCTAGTGCTGCCAATTAAACCTGTTGGACTATAACCTGGTGTTGTGTGACTTTTAATTTTGAATGTTAAAGCTTAGAAGTGGGTGTTGGTAAACAGTCTGAAGCCTGCCTGCGATTCTATCTTGAGTCTTATTTAACATTTTTTGAACAAGCCCCTGAGGCACTCCACCCATTTTAAGACAGTCCAGATATTGCAGAGTTGAGGAAGTAAGCCAATAGCTTTTGGATTCAACGTGTTGATTTTATTTTTGAAATGAGAAATCCTTTTGGTGGTGGTATTTGCTTAGATGGTAGGCTGTGTTGCTGCTCTACAATGTCCAATTTGGACTGAAGTAGACACTCCTTTATATACAGTATTTCAAAGGTCTCCTGCTACTTTAAGAGCTTCCTACGTCTATTGTAAATGGTCTGATGTGATATGAGATGAACGTCCTGAAGGTATTCTTCATATTCCAGTTGTTCCTCTGAAATTGCCCCTCATTACAGTAGCAAAGGATGAACACTTGAGTCTTAACAAGAAAAGGCAATTGTCTTTTCAAGGTGTAGCGATTTCAATCAAGCAACAAACTGCAAGTTACATTGACTAATTCGACCAAATACCAAGAACTAGGGGGCATAGGTTTAGGGTGAAAGCAGAAAGATTTAAAAGGGACTGAAGGGGCAACTTTTTCACGCAGAGGGTGGTGTGTGTATGGAATGAGTTGCTAGAGGAAGTGGTGGAGGCTGGTACAGTTACAACATTTAAAAGGCACCTGGATGGGTAATTGAATAAGAAGGGTTTAGAGGAATATGGGCCAAATGCTGGCAAATGGGACTAGATTAGATTAGGATATCTGGCTGGCATGGGCGGGTTGGGCCGAAGGGTCTGTTTCCGTGCTGTACTTCTCGATGACTCTATGATATATTTCCGGCTGTCTCAATGGAGGCATTCAGGGGATGTCAGCATCACTGACAAGGCCAGCATTGATTGCCTGCTGAAAGAAGTTATCTGGTTACTTTCACATTGCTGTTTCTGGGAGTGAGGAGAAAAGTAAGTACTGCAGGTGCTGGAGACCAGAGTTGAAAAATGTGGTGCTGGAAAAACACAGCAGGCCAGGCAGCATCCGAGGAGCAAGAGAATCGACGTTTCGGCCTTTCTTCAGGAATCCTGAAGTCGAGAGGGTGTTGTTGGAAAAGCACGTGAGGCAGCATCTGAGAAGCAGGAAAATCAATGTTTTGGGCAAAAGTTTCCTGAAGAAGGGCTTACGCCCGAAACATCAATTCTCCTGCTCCTCGGATGCTGCCCGGCCTGCTGTTTCTGGGAGCTTCCTGTGTGTAAAATGGCTGCCTTGCTGCTTATAGGCGAAAGTGAGGACTGCAAATGCTGGGGATTAGAGTTGAGAGCGTGGTGCTGGAAAATCACAGCAGGTCAGGCAACATCCAAGGAGCAGGAGAATTGACATTTCGGGCAAAAGCCCTTCATCAGGAAACTTTTGCCCGAAACATTGATTTTCCTGCTTCTCGGATGCTGCCTGACCTGTGCTTTTCCAACACCACCCTCTCGACTGCCTTGTTTCTTATGCTCCAGCTTCACACATATCTTCAAAAAGACTTCACCGACTGTAAGGTGCTCTGGGGCATCCAAAGGACATTGAGTGAGTGCTTAGCAAAGCAATGACGACAATCTCTAATTCAGTTTGAAATGAGTCAAAATTCATTTCTATTTAGGTGTGATATGTCAAAGTCAGGAAATAGTTTCCAGCACAGTCTCTGTTCAGATGTGCCAGCAGTAATTGTAAATCAAAAATTACATGCATGTCTGTCAGTTCTCTCAGCCACACCTGTGACCCCACCTATCACAACAATTTTTTTATGATTTGTTAAGTCCCAGATTTTCACTTTCTACAAAGTCAAGTGACTGCTGTAATTGTGGTGTCTGGGTACAGGCAGAGAGAGTCTGCGCGGGTAAACCTAGCAGTCACTGTTTACAGTAAAACAAATGTTATTTTATCTTCATCATGCTTCACATAACGTGGAGTGGCAATCACTGACATTTTCTAACCTGGAGCGGTGGGTGGAAGAGAAAAAGACTTTTGGTTCAAAATTGTTGTTTATCTGCAATGTGTTTATGTAAATACAAATTTCTCCAGCAAGTGATTTGTCTTTTGTTTGCCTTTCAGACTTTTCAAGACAAAGAACAAAGGCCTTATTGTCTTAGCTGACAGTAACTTGCTAATCAACCCCTTCCTTTTTAGTCAAGCAAATGTCAATGAGGTGGATAAGTGTCCGACTCCCAGCTGGCAAGTTGCAGTTACTCAAAAAGACCTATGTGGATTCCTACAGCTTCTTAGCTATGGCTGTACTTAGTTAGTAGCCTGGAGTATGTACAGAGTACATCCCACCGGGTTGTGTCCCGATGCTGTTGAATAAGCAACTGTCAGCATCTCCACGGGTCTCAGTGAGGGATGCCATGGAACTATCGGGAAGCCACGATTTATTATCTGAGAAATTCACTGTCAATCTAGGCAGGGTTCAGAGAGTCAAGTTCCCTAATGTGATGTAAGATTCCTTTATATCTCATGAAAGCACAGGCAGCTCAATCTGACTGGGAACATACAATCCTCAGTCTTAAGTCACTTGCAGTTGAGGATTACCACTTTCTCGCAATGCAATTCTCAATTGACCCTCTCGGTTTTTCCATCCCTTAATTAGCACCAATCCTGCAAAACTAAAATGACACACAATCTGCAAGATGTGGAGAATGAGTAGCATATACATATTGAGAGCCTGGATTGAGGATAACCAGACCTCTGATGCTGATGGCTAAATTTGAAAGATTAAGAAAAGCATTTAAATTGAAGTGCAAGTGGCAACAGAAGGACAACATTTTGAAAATATGAATAATTTTTGATTGCTTCTGGATCGAAGACAGCAACAATGAAACCCAGGGTGCCTTGTATATCATGGTTAGAGAGGCTGCGAGATTGTGTAAACAAATGACCAAACACAGCATGAAAGTATATTATGGGAATCGTACCCTCAGTATCGCCACATCACATGGAAAGATATGATTGTGTTCTCACAACCTCAATTAATCTCCTTCTAGACTGTCAATGGTAGAAATCAGGCCAAAACATAATGTTGTGCCAGGAGACACAGTAGGGAAAAGGAACTTGGGTGGGATTTCCAGTCTGAAACGATTCAATAACTACATGAGTCAATTTGCAGCATTGGCTGTTTTGGGATTAACAATGAAACGAATTTTAGACTGTGTTGCAATTGTATTATCTTGTGGAAAAGCACGGTGTGCTTTTATTTGTGTTTGTGGTTCTGAAGCAGTTGTTTAAGTAAAGTTGAGAAATCTTTATAAATGTTTGTTTGGGAATGTAGTGCCTGAGGATTGGCTCCAGAAAATTGCTACATAAATTCTTAGGCGAGCAACGTGCACCCACTTGACTTATGCCAGGCTTGTCATAGGCTGTTTAATTTATGCTAGGGTTTTACCATTTTTGTTTGCATTGTATTTTGTTCGCATAATGTTTATGGCGTTAGCTGCAACAGCAGTTTGATTTAACAGAAAACATATTTTCGGAGCACAGTATGAAAATGCTTGACAGAGGCCTTTTGAGATTATTTTAAAAAAGAAATCTTTTGATAGCATAGGAGATGTTTCCACTTGCGGGAGAGGCCAGACCAGGGATTGTGTATAAGACAGTCCCTAATAAATCCAATGGAGAGTGGATTCTTTAGTCAGGGAGCAATGGGAATGTGGAACTCATTACCAGACAGAGTATTTGTGGCGAATACCATACGTGCATTTAAGAAGAAGCTGGATAAATATATGCAGGAGATAACAAGGTTGAGGTGTCAATAATCAGGGGGTGCAACATTAAACTAAGCAGTGGAAGGATTAGAGTGCATTGAGGAGAAATAGTTTCACTCAGAAGCACAACAGAGTGGACCTTGTGGTGTGCTTGAAGTGTAAAGGGCCAACTATTGCGACTGAGCAGACATGTAAGCAGTTATATTGCAAGCCACATCAGATTGCATAGAACTGGAAATCAAGTCTGTCAGGTTAATAAAGGTTTATTGGAATGTGTGTGCACTGCCTTCAATCAATAATAAGGTAAGTTGTTAAACTCTCCTGGGGCTGCTGTCTCATTACAGGGAGACAGATTAACCCATCACAAGCTAAAGGTCACTAGGACTCAGGTAACGTGAGAAGGAGGGACTTTCACGGTAACCTCAGCTGGTGTGGAACTTGCCAATGGTGCAGGTTCACCAATTTTCGTCTCAGATCAGCTGTCCAGTTAACTCAGCTAACCAACAATAACTCTGACCTGATATTATGACACAAGGAAGACTTGGTCTCTTTGACCATCTCTGGAGATGTCCTGCTGTACTTGATGTAAGTACTTGAGACTCTGTTACGTGATGCACACTCTCATGGCCTTGCTCTGAGACCCACAGCATGAGGAAGGGGGCAGGATGTTGCACCTTCCTCAACACTTCGCTGGACTGATCCAAACCCTGCACACTCCTACTCCAACGACTCAGCTTTCAGAAACGATCAGATATTGACCTCCTGGTGCAGGTTCCAGCCAATGAACAGCACGGTTAATGTTGGTTGGATGCTGTACTCATGTAAACTTGAACCATGAGGCATAGTATGAGAATTAGGACCAGACTGTTCGGGAGAAATGTATTAAGGAATATGGGTCAAAGGCAATTATATGGAGTTGCCATAATCTTATTGAATGGTGGAGCTGGCTTGAGGGGCTGAATGGCCTGCTCCTCCTCAAAGATTTTATGGAAAATAGAAGCAAGAGTAGTCATTGAGTCCTACAGCACGGAGACAGGCTCTTTGACCCAAACTGGTCCATGCTGACCGAAATGGCCATCCACACTAACCCCATTTCCTTGCACTTGGCCCATATCCTTCTAATCTTTTCCTAACCATGTATTTGTCCAAATGCCTTTTAAATGTTGTTACTGTACCTGCCTCAACCACTTCCACTGGCAGCTCATTCCATATGCGTACCACCCTCTGTGTAAAAAGTTTCCCCTCAGGTTCTCTTTTATTCTTTCCCCTCTAACCTTAAACTGATGCCCTCTAGTCCTCGATTCCCCAACCCTGGGGAAATTACTGAATGTATTCACTCTATCCACGCTTCTCACGACGTTATACACCTCTCTAAGATCCCCCTCAGTCTCCTACGCTGTAAAGAAAAGAGTCTCATCTTGTCCAACCTCTCCCTATAACTCAGACTGTTGAGTCCTGGCAACATCCTTGTACATTGCTTCTGCACACTTTCCAGTTTAATTGCACCCTTCCTATAGCAAGGTGACCAAAACTGAACACAACACTCCAAGTGCGGCCTCATCAATGTCTTGTATAACTGCAACATAATTTCCCAACTTCTATCTTCTGTGTCCTGACTGAAGGTCAGTGTGCCAACAGCCTTCTTCAATGTCCTGTCTACCTGTGATTCCACCTTTAGAGAACGGTGCACCTGAACCCCAAGGTCCCTCTGTTCCACTACACTCCTTAAGGCCCTACCATTCACTATGAAACTCCTACCTTGATCTGACTTTCCAAAATGCAAGCGTTCATATTTATCTGTATTAAACTCCATCCGTCATTTCTCAGCCCGCTTCCCAGCTGTTCAAGGTCCTGCTGCAATTTTTGATAATCTTCCTTACTGTCCACGATACCAACATTTTAGTGTAATCTCCAACCTTACCAATCATGATTTGGAGATGCTGGTGTTGGACTGGGGTGTACAAAGTTAAAAATCACACAACACCAGGTTATAGTCCAACAGATTTAATTGGAAGCACATTAGCTTTCGGAGTGACGCTCCTTACTAATCATGCCTTGGAAATTCTCATCCAAATCATTGATATACTTAGCAAACAGCAATGGGCCCAGCATTGACCCTTGAGGCACTCCACTCATCACAAGCCTCCAAACCAACAATCATCCTTCCATTATTACCCTCTGCTTCCTATTATCAAGCCCATTTTGTATCCAATTTGCCAGCTCACCCTGGATGCCATGCGATCTAACCTTCCAGAGCAGCCTACCCTGTGGAATCTTATCAAAGGTCTTCCTGAAATCCATTTGGACTACGTCTACCGCCCTGCCATCGTCAACCTTCCTGGCCACTTCATTAAAAAACTCTAACAAATGTTTGACGCATGATCTCCCATGTACTAAGCCATGCTGACTATTCCTATTCCTGTCTTTCCAAATGCATGTATATCTTGTCTCAGAATCTTCTTGAGTAATTTACCTACCACAGATGTTAGGCTTCCTGGTCTATTGTTCCCTGGATTTTCTTCAGCGCCCTTCTTGAATAAGGGAACAATAGTCACTACTCTCCAGTCTTTGGGGATCTCACCCATGGCTAATGATGATGTATAAATATCAGTCACAGTCCCCACAATTTCTTCTCGAGCCTCTTGCAGTGTTCTTGGATATATTTAATCAGGACCAGGAGGTTTATCCACCTTCATACATTCTAATGCATACAATACTTCCTCTACTGTGAAATGGACTGTCCCCAAGATATCACCACTGAATTCCCAAGTTCCCAAGTCTTCTTGTCTTCCTCCACAGTAAATACAGAGGAGAAATATTCATTGAGGACCTCACCCATCTCCTGCGGTTCTATACATACATGTCCACTTTGACCCTTGATGGCTCCTATTCCCTCTCTAGTTATTCTTTTTCTTTAACATCTTTAAAGTACCTCCTTGGATTCACCCTTATCTTCTCAGCCAAGGCTATCTCATGCCCCCTTTTTCACCCTCCTGATTTCTTTCTTCAGCAAACTCCTGTATTCCCTGTGTACCTCCAGGGAGTCCCCGATCCCAGCTGCCTGTACCTGAGCCACGCCTCCTCCTTTTTTTCTGATCAAAGCCTCAATGTCTCTTGTCATCTAAGGTTTCCTATTCCTGTCAACCTTGCCCTTCACCCACACAGCAACATATAGACCCTTGTACTCTAGCTATCTCACTTTTAAAGGTCTCCTTCTTGCTGGAGGTCCTTTTGACCTGCAAATAAAACTGCTCCAATCAAGCTCCTGTCTAATTCCAGCAAAATTTGCCTTGCCCCAATTTAGAACTTGAAGCTGTGGACCAGTTTTGTCCCTCTCCATAACTATTTAAAAATTAATAGAACTATGGTCACTGGTCCCTAGGTGTGCCTCCCCACTGTCACCTCCCTCACCTGTTCTGCCCTATTTCCCAAGAGTAGGTCAAGTTTTGCCCTTCCCAGAGTAGGACCCTCTACATGCTGCTTGAGGAAACTTTTCTGATCGCACTTAACAAATTCCACTCTGTCTGAGCCCTTAACGCTATGGCAGTCCCAGTCTATTTTAGGAAAATTAAAATCCCCTGCTATGACAACCCAACTGCTTCTGCAAGTCTCCCCAGTCTCCCTGCATATGTCTTCCTCTAATTCCCATTGACTATTTGGCGGCCTATAGTACAACCTCAATAACATCACCGTCCCCTTCTTATTTCTTAGCTCCACCTACAAAGCCTCACTGGATGATCCTTCCGTTATTTCATCTCTGATTACTGCTGTGATACTCGCCTTAATCAGAGATGTAACTCCCCCTCCCCTCCTTCCTTCACCTCTGTCCTGCCTAAAACACCCATACCCTGGCACATGAAGCTGCCAGTCCTGTCCCTCCCTTAGCTATGTTTCTGTCATGGTTATAATATCCCAGTCCCATGTACCTATCCACGCCCTGAGTTCATCAGCCTTACCTGTCAGCCCTCTTGCATTGAAATAGATGAAATTAGGCATTCCTCGCTCAGTCATTTTCCAACCTGACCTGTCTCTTCACTTTACTATTTCTGATCAGTGTATCTCCTTCTAGCCTCACCCTTGCCTCCCTGCTGCTGAGGATCCCATCTCCTTTCAATCTAACCCTCCCTTGTGGCATGAGCAAACCTGGCCACCAAGATTTTGGTCCCCCTCCGATTCAGATGCAACCTGTCCCTCTTGAACAGGTCACCTTTGCCTGAGAAAAGATCTCAATGATCTAAGAATCTGAAGCTCTGTGCCCTGTATCAATTCTTTGGCCACACATTCAACTGCCATGTCCTTCTGTTCTTTTGGTCTTTGAGCTTGCTCTGCTATTCACTATGATCATGGATGATCATCCAACTCAATTGCCTGTTCCACATTTCCTCTGTATTCTTTCATCCCTCTCGCCCCAAATGCTACATCCAACTATTTCTTGAATTCATACATTGTTTTGGCCTCAGCTTTTTGCAATTTCACCACACTCAAGGTAAAGAAATCTCTCATGTTATTGTGTATGAAGCATGGATTACAGTTTACAAGGTCATACAACATGGAAATAGACCTTTTGGTTCAGGCAGATTGGCCTCACAACCACTTGATGAAGGAGCAGCGTTCCAAAAGCTAGTGCTTCCAATTAAACCTGTTGGACTCTAACCTGGTGTTGTGTGACTATTAACTTTATTTTTTCACTGTGAGTCTTTGCAATTGTCCCATTTGGGTTAGAAGTCAACCCAGAGCTATAAGTCTCCCTGTTTTATCTGCTGCCTGAGTTGCTGGTTTTCGCAACTTTCCCCCCAAAACGCACATCCCTCCTTTCTACTTGATTTTATTAGGTAGGTCATCCAATCCGACATTCTCACTTCCTAAGGGATCTCATGATCGAGCTCGCAGGCTTGTAAGCAGGTTAATTATCTGCGGAGGTGTTATCTGAGGATGGATTATATGAGCCTGTTTAAAGGTTTCTGCAAGAACTAGGCTCACTCAGATAGACAAGTAAACAGATTCCTAATTACGAGTCAATGAGTAGCCCTTTCTGCACTGCTGCCTGACAACGTTCAAACCACCTGCTCGTAACAATCTCCCTTTGCAGCAGATTATCAGCTTTTTCTGAAAGGTGCTTATCGCCTCTTTTGATAAACACCGGGGGAATCTTTTTGACTAGCATCTAAATCAGGCAGGAGGGATGTGGAGGAGGGGAATTTCATGATAATGGCCTGATATAAATGTGAATTCCAGCATAGCTTTTATTCATTTGTGGGATGTGGGTGCATTGGACTCGACCAGAATTTGGTGCCCATCCCTAATGGCCGATGTAAGATTTAGGAATAGATGTAGGCCTTTCGGCCCATTGAGTCTGCTGTGCCATTCAATAATACTGTGGCCAATCTGATAATCCTCAACTCTACTTTTTTCCCTTATCCCTGTAACCCTTCATTTTCTTACTGATTAAAAATTTGTTTCTCTTAGCCTTGAACGTGCTTAATGACCCAATTTCTACAGACCTCCGCAGTAAAGGATTCCACAGATTTATCAGCCTGTGTGGAGCAGTTCCTCCTCATTTCTATCTTAAATATCTTACTCCGAGAGTTTGCTCTGTGGTCCTGGACTCTCCCACATGGGGAGCGAACTCTGTGCATTGATCTTGTCAAGAACCTTATATGTTTCAATAAGGCCACCTTTCATTCTCCTAAACCTACCTCCCTTTTCTATATGTTAGAGATTATGGGTTTGGAAATTATAAAAGGCATCTGGATGGATACATGAATAGGAAGGGTTTAGAGGGATATGGGCCAAGTGCTGGCAAATGGGAATACATTAGGTTAGGATATCTGGTCAGTATGGATGTGTTGGAGTGAAAGGTCTGCTTCTGTGCTGTGATGCTCTGACTCTGCTATTATAGAGTCATACAGCACAGAAACAGACCCTTCGGTCCAACCAGTCCATGCTGACCATAATCCCAAACTAAACTAGTCCTACCTGCCTGCTCCTGGGACATAGCCCTCCAAACCTTTTCTATTCCTGTAATCATTGTAAATGTAACCACATCCACCACTTCCTCAGGAAGTTCATTCCACACACAAACCAACCTCTGTGTAAACATGTTTGCACCTCATGTTTTATTTTTAAATCTTTCTCCTCTCACCTTAAAAATGTGCCCCCTCGCCTTGAAATCTCCCATCCTAGGGAAAATATAACTACCATTAACCCTGTATGTAGTCTCATGATTTTATAAACCTCTATAAGACCGCCTCTCAACCTTCTTTGCTCCAGTTGAAGGAGCCTTGGTGAGTTTAGATTCCCTACTCTATGGAAACAGGCCCTTCGGCTCATCAAGTCCACATTGACTCTCCGAAGGGTAACCCACCCAGACCCATTCCCCTACACCCAACACTATGAGCAATTTAGCATGGCCAATTCACCTAATCTGCACATCTTTGGACTGTGGGAGGAAACCAGAGCACCCGGAGGAAACCCACGCAGACACAGGGAGAACGTGCAAACTCCACACAGGCAGTTGCCTGAAGCTGGAATTGAACCCATGTTCCTGGTGCTGTGAGGCTGCAGTACTAACCACTCAGCCACCGTGCCACCCAAGTTGTTGCAATGCATCTTGTTGATGGTCCACACTGCTGTTACTGCATGTGGGTGGTGCAGGAGGGTGAATACTTAGGTTAGTGGATGGAGTTCCATCCATGAAGATCAGCAAGGTACCTGGGCAAAAGCTTGCTGTAAATACAAGCTGCATGGTGAGGCAACCGTGGGCAGAAACATAGACAGGGCGGGCAAAAGACCTGCACATATTCTGGCCCCTGAAAATCATTGGCAAATCTTGTTTTCCCCTTACAGTAGGCCCAACACCTGTTGCGTTTAATGGACCATTGATTAAAAGACCAAAATTAGCATAGCAATGGTGCCTGGTTCACATAATGAAAGTAAGTTTCCACATGTTCCAAACCTCAGCAATGACAGCGCTAATGAAAAGTACCGAAGTAAATGGGAACAGCAGTCACTTGCAGAGTGAACCGCAGACCTGGGGGCATTGTGTTTCTATCCAGGGTCAGTGTGAAAAATACATCAGGTCGAAAGAAACTCACGTGTATTGAATGCAGAGTATCTGAAAGCAGTGAACACCGTGTCTGAGTCCCAATAATAATATCAATCACTCTGTGGCTTATGATCTCATGAGCAACCTTTGATTATGTTACTGTTTGTAATTCAATACACAATTAGGTTTACCACCATTCAATCTAAAAAAATGCTTTTTATTTAAATGTGGAGTTAATGATGTCTTTGGGAGCTAAACAAGACACATGTAGCAGCAGGAAATATGTTAGGGTGAGGATAATTTGTGGTTTCTCAATCAACAAAGGAATTATAAATAAAACATTTAGCCCTTTCTATTTTCTCCTTTTCTTTTCCTCAAACTTTCACCCTTCAAATACATTTCTCAAAGGAACTTAATGTTATAGGTTTTCAAATCATGTTTTCGTATTCATCCATTGGATGTGGGTGTAGCTGGCTCAGCCAATGTATATTGCTTGTTTCTCATATCCCTGGAGACTTTGTTGGTGAGGTGCCTTGAATAGCTGCAGTCCTTGGGTTTCAGGTCACCCAGAAACCACACCAGCGATTAGCATTGGCATGGCGATCATGGCTTTGATTTCTAATTCCAGAAGCCACTGCCACAGATGGGCTTTGGAGGACTGTGAAGCTCGTAAGAAAATAAAAGGGAATGTTGCTTATGGCCCCAATACTTACATGGCTGGTTCAGTTCGATTTCTAGAAATGGTAACCCTTAGGAAATTGGTTGTGGGGGGGATTCAGTGTATATCAAAAGACTATGGTTAGATTTGCTCTTGTTGGAGTGTGGGATTTGTATGGAATAAATGTTGCTTGCCACATTCCTGAAGAAGGGCTCATGCCCGAAACGTCAATTCTCCTGCTCCTTGGATGCTGCCTGACCTGCTGCGCTTTTCCAGCAACACATTTAAAGCCTGTATGTTGTCCAGGCCTTGCTGCATTTGGACTGTTTTAGTCTCACAGGAGTCGTGAATGGTGCTGAATATCAGACAATGATTAATGAACATCCCCGCTCCTGACCATGTGACGCAGGGAAGGCCACAGATGGAGCAGCTGAAGGTGGATGAGCCTAGGACACGACCCAGTGGTACTCCCACAGAGATGTCCTGGAGCTGAGATGACTGACTTCCACAAATCACAACCCATTGGGTCATGACAGTCTCCATTGAACTTAATGTTATTCAATTGAATCAAATTTATTGTCACGTGTCACAGTGAAAAGCTTTGCCTTTCGAGCAATACAGGCAGATCACAGAGTTAAGTAGCATAGGTAAATGAATAAGAGTAACAGCGGCAAAAACAAAAATACAGGTACAGGCGAATGTTAAGAGTTTATAAGTCCATTCAGTTTTCTAACAACAGTAGGGTAGAAACTGTTACGAAACCGGCTGGTGCGTGTGTTTAGGCTTCTGTACCCTCTCCCCAATGGTAGATGTTGTAGAAAAACATTGCCAGGGTAGGATGGATCTTTGAGAATGCTGGTGGCCTTTCCTTGACAGCGGGCCTGATAGATGGATTCCATAGATGGGAGGTTGGCTTTTGTGATTGTCCGGGCCGAGTTCACCACTCTCTGTAACCATCTCGGATCTTGAATGGTGCAGTTGCCATACCAGGTAGTGATACATCCAGACAGAATGTTCTCGATGGCGCACCTATAAAAGTTGGCAAGGGTATTTGGCATCATGCCAAATTTCCTTAGCTGCCAAATTTTCTTAACTTGGCTAAATGCATGGGTTTTGAGTGAGTTTGATGTTCATACATGGGGTTCCAGTAGGAACCACTGCATAGCAATCAGGGTAATTCTCTGAATGCAGTGCCCTCCCCCAGCTCCAACATCACTCCCTCCCAGAGTATCCAACATCACTCACTCCCTCCCAGAGTATCACCAGTAAAATCATTTCCATCCCGGTGGAGATCAGGGGTTGAATTTTCCATTTGGAATCAGTCCTATTTGTAGCCTTCAATCTCACATTGTGTCCTGACTGGCCATCAATTAGATACAGTGTGTAGCTCTCGAAGCTGAATGACCGAGATGAGGATTTACACGGCTCAAGGCGGAACAACATTCCCTGCAGCTAAGGATTGTGGGTGGACACCTAGTGATCAAGGAAGCCTCTCTATGCTTGCTGCAAATCAGGAGGAATGGCCTCAGCTGGCCAGGTCCCACCGTTGTGGACGGGAGACGTTGGAGATGCCTCCAATCTTCCCAGTGGGAACGATGCTTGCAGTGATCCTGGAGGACTGCTCAGTCACCCCCACCTACATTCCCCTGAGCCTGGTAATCCACCAGGGGGCACTGCCAGCCTCCCAACACTGGAAGGAGACAATAGACCCACCTGAACGTCTTTGCATTCACAGAATGTGGATGTTGGTGGTTGGCCAACATTTGTTGTTCATCCCTAACTGCCCTTGAGAAGGTCGCAGTAAGGTGCCATTTTAAATGGCTGCTACCCATGTAATTCTCACCTGGCATGTCCATGCAGGGCCGAGTGAGCCCTGGTGGGTGCCAGGTTAAACTGCCCACCTTTGCCAGTGGAGCAATATGATCTTGCAACTATTTGAGAAGAGCAAGAAGTTCTCCTGATGAAGTAGGCAACATTTCTGCCTCGAAACATCACCAAAATGTTTCAGCTGATGGATCTTCCATCAGTTCTTTCAGTATTTATTTAGTATTCCATCACACTCCTGCCTTGTGCCTTGGAGATGAGGCACAAGGCACCTACAGTGAGTTGGGAAGAGAGTTACTCACTGTAATATTCTGAGCCTCTGACTTGCTTTTGTAGCCGATGTGTTTATATGACTAGTCCAGTTCATTGTCTGAACTGACAACTGGCAAAAACAAAGAAGTCTATTGGGGGTCCATCATCTGCTTTTGGGCAAAATGGCTGAGGGTGGAAATAGAGGTGGAGTCCATGATTCTTGGTGGCAATATTTCCTCATGTGGCCCTCCATTCGCCTCTTACTGAGTAAAGCAAGTCTCCTCCTCCATTTGAAATGTTTCCTTCCTTCTTTATCCCTGTCTGTAGTGTTCAGTTCATTCTTGGACTCCGTGTTGTTAGAGGTTAACCAATTACATGTGTTTGTGTGAAGACTTGGGCCATCACACGACTCTGTCCATGGAGCTGAATCTGCCCAGTATGATATTGGAGTGACTCCAGGGGTCTGTTTATCCAGCTGCAATCCTAGGATTAATCCACAGTTAGATATGACAGATTTGGTCCCTTCATTGTCCTGTGACTATCCTATATACACAGTTTCCCTGTCTGAGAGAAGTATAGAACTTGAAATAAAAGTTTTTAAAACAGTTGGCTGCAAACATTTGGTTCATATTACACTCTATCCAATGGTAGAGATCTTTCCCTCTCTTATCAAAGATTATTCCTGATCTTGTGGCATTCCCAAGCGCATGTGGAACAATGCGAAAATCTCCCTGATTAATCTGTCTTCTGTTCTTGACATTTATTGCAGTTAGTGGTAGGTTTACCAATGGTGCAAACACTGACCCTCCACTCAAAATGCTACAGTTGTTTCTCAAGTAAATATGGAGAAACAGCAATGTTTGCCCACAGTTTTAACAGCGATTGTTTCTTAAATATGACACACAGCCCACTGGTAAAATGGCTGTGACTCTGTTCTCTTCCATTGCACCTCTGAAGTTATCCACTAGGAGGTGAATGAGAGTAGTGTGTGTTGGCTCTTCATGCTGGAAGGGTGATGCTTCTGTTGCCAATGTGTGATGGACTTGCTCCACTCTAGACCAAGATGAAATATGAAGGATAGCGTATAGAGATTCTCAGCTTTGTCTCACTATTGGTATGAAGATATGGGTGTGCTGTACCTTTCTATACCTTTTATCTTCATAACACTATTGGCAGGCTATGTTTGCAGCTATGTATCTGACCAGGGTTACTATTAGAATCTCCCCAATGTCTGAATCTGTTCCAACTTTGGCAGAATATTTTCTCCTGTGTCAGTACAATTCAAATGATCTAGCCTGATATTTATACCTGGTGCATCCCATGAAACGAGGGCAATTTGAAATGCATTTGTAGCATATCTGAAGAATTTGGAGTTTCCGAGGCACCGTTGCTTTCAGCTGTTCATTAATGACCTTCCCTCTGTTATAAGGTCAGATGTGGGGACATTTGCCAATGATTGCCAATGTACATCACCATTCACGACTCTTCGGATACTGACGTGGTCCATTATTCAAATACAGTAAGACCTGGACAACATCCAGACCTTGGCAATCCAGTAGTTTGTCACATTCACAGTGCAAGTTCCAGACAATGACCAAACCTCCATTGACAGAATTTTCCAAACATATAACATTGCCATTTGTGGGCGGCACCATAGCTCAGTGGTCAGCACTGCTGCCTCACAGCGCCAGGGAACCAGGTTTGATTCCAGTCTTGGGCGACTGTGTGGCATTTACACATCGTCCCCATATCTGTGTGGGTTTCCTTCGGGTGCTCTAGTTTCCTCCCCTGTCCAAAGATGTGCAGGTTTGGTGAATTGGCCAAACTAAATTGTCCCATAGTGTTCAGGGATGTGTAGGTTAGGTGCATTAGTCAGGGGTAAATGTAGAGTAATAGGTTTGTGGAGTGGGTCTGGGTGGGTGACTCTTCGGAGGGTCGGTGTGGACCTGTTGGGCTGAAGGGTCTGTTCCCACACTGTAGGGATTCGAGATAGACAAAAATAGCAAGTGCATGGGAATGTAGCAACCTGAAAGCTCTTCTCCAAACCTTTCTTGGAAATATATTGTTATTCCTTCATTGTCATTGGGTTAAAAACCAGCTGCTGGAACATTCTCCCTAACAGCATGAACTGAGGCAGTTCCGGAAGGTACCTCACCATTCTCAAGAGCAGGTAGGGATGGGTAACAAACACTGACCAAGCCAGCAATGACCACATCGCATGAGAGAACATATGAAAGATTTCTCTGAAAGGATCAATTGGAAAAACCTGAATTCAAGTCACGAGAGTCTACCAAATCATAGGGCTGCTCTCCCATTGGAGAGAGAGGTGGTGATTTAACCTGAAAGTCACCACAGCTCAGATACGGGAGGAGGTTGAGCAGGAGACTGGTAATCTCAGCTGGTGCAGGAATTGAACCCACACTGTTGGTACCACACTACTTTGCAAAGCAACCCCCCCCACCCCCTCCATGACTGGAATCATATTGAGTCTCACAAGCCATTAGAGTTTATCTTATCTTTTCATTGTAATCCCAGTTCATTCATAAAATGCAAGCAATGAGGAAGGCAAATGGAATGCTGTTGCATCTTAACTCCATAAGATATTGGAGTGGAAGTAAGGCCATTCAGCCCATCGAATCCACTCCACCATTTAATCATGGCTGATGGGAATTTCAACACCACTTACCCACACTCTCCCCGTAGCCCTTAATTCCTTGCAAGATCAATAATTTATCAATCTCTGCCTTGAAGACATTTAATGTCCCAGCCTCCACTGCGCTCAATAGCAATGAATTCCACAGGTCCACCATTCTCTGGCTGAAGAAATGTCTCCTAATTTCCTTTCTAAATTGACCCCCTCTAATTTTAAAACTGTGCCCCCTGGTCCTAGTCTCCCCGCCTAATTGAAACAACTTCCCATCGTCCACCCTTTCTAACTCATGCATTATCTTGTAAGTTCCTATTAGATCTCCCCTCAACCTTCTAAATTCTAATGGATACAATCCCAGGATCTTGTGAGGGGAATGGATGTTGCTCTACATTTGTACAGGTGCCCGTTTTGATCTCTTTATTTAAGAAAGCAAATAAATGTCAAAGCCTAGCAGAGAATTTTCACTTGATTGATACCTGGGGTGACAGGATTATCTAATGAGGAAAGGTTGGACAGGGTGGGTCTGTATCCGTTGGAGCTTAGAAGAGTGACAGTTACTGAGATAGATAAGATTCTGAGGGGACTTGGCAGGGTGGATACGGTGAAAGGGTGTCTCCATCTCATGGGATAGATTAGAACTGGGGGGGATGCAGTTTAAAAATAGGGGTTCTCCTGTTTAAGACTGAGAGTAGGAGGATTTTCATTCTTATTTTGAAACTCTGTTTTTGTAGATTAGATTAGCTACAGTGTGGAAACAGGCCTTTGGCCCAACAATCCCACACCGACCCTCCAAGGAGTAACCCACCCAGACCCAGTTTCCTCTGACTAATGTATCTATAACTCCAGGCAATTTAGCATGGCCAATTCGCCTGGCCTGCACATCTTTGAACTGTGGGTGGAAACCAGAGTACCCGGAGGAAACCCACACAGACAGAATGTACAAACAGACAGTCACCCACGATTGGGATCGAACCTGGGACCCTGGTGCTTTGAGGCAGCAGTGCTGACCACTGAGCCACCGTGCCGTTTCTCGGAGAATGTTGGAGGGAGCGTCACTTGAATATTTCCAGGGCAGAAATGAATTCTTGACTAACAAGGGAGTCAAAGGTTATCGGGGGTAGGTGTTGAGAGCCCAGTCAGATCTTAATGAATGGCCTACTCTTTCTCCCAAGTCATGACTTTACATTCAGGGAACCCAATCAAAGATTCTGTGATTATGTTCAATAATCTTTTATTTGATTTTGAGGGAGTCCCTGAACATCCTACTTATAAACGTAATCTCATACAGGGGTGTAATTGTAAAGACCCAACTTGTGACATTTCTCCATCAGTAGTTCCTTTACATTGTCCTGCATCGTGTTATGCATTGTGTAAAAATCGACTTGTAAATGATTTTCAGTGCAGAAGCTGTTTGCAAATGGGGGCTGCCTGTACTTTAAAACTTCCCCCCTTTTCGTCCATGCCGCCCTTCCCCCCCCCAACATCCCCCCCTCCCCTGACCCCCTTCCCTTTAGTCTGGACACTGAGTCATTCATTTTCAAATAATTTTCAATGGCTTCAGAGCAAAGCTAAACACATTCTAACCCAAAGGCCACATTTATGTAAACAAGTTCATTTCAACTGAGGCAGAGACATTGCTAACCATTGTTAGACATGTGGAAACAAAGGGCAGGCGACGATTAACCCTATCAGCTTGTGGTGCCTTGAGACTGAGAGGTCAGCTAATAGTCAGTAGTCCAGGGTGGGTAGAGTTTCCCACACTCTCACTGTTGCCTGTTCCCCTTAAGCTATCTGGTTCTTTATCCTGAATCATCGGGAGTTGCTTTTATCAGTTTACAGCTGTTCCCAGAGAAGTGAAATTGACCACTAAAAGGCTGATTATCAGATATGAAGTAAAGATCAGCTCCTGACACCTTCGACGGTAAATTGAGCAGGATTGAAAACAGAGTAGATGGTATTTATAGAAGCAGTTATACCGACGGGAAGGCTGAAAAATGGATGTTAGAGTAGCAGTGAATCCTGAAATATAAAAGGCTTTCCTATTAAGGGTCACTTTAGAAACTGGAAATATCTCCTTGCTTTTCTGAACAATGTAAATGATAATAATTATACGTACTACAACATTCGCAAGGAATATTTGGGAATTTCCTCAACTGTTTGTTTAACCTATTGAAATCACTGAAAAAAAGAGAACTGTGTCATTTTGCTATTGCCCATTGCACTGTTGAGAAGAATGAATCTAAAACTCACAATCTGCATTTAATTTTGTATGGCTCACTCCTGTGGCTTGGATGTGGCTCCTCCAGAGAATTGACCACATTGTACATGGTGGTTCCTTTTAGGATGAACTAGATTTTCTTCCATACATGACTGAACGGCTTTACCCCCTCCTCTTCCGACAGACCAGTTTACCTGAAAGAATGGACTAGTAATTTTCCTAATCAACCCGTTCAAAGATGTTATTACACACCTCTGGAGCAGGTGGGACTCAAACCTGAGCCTCCTGGCTCTTAGGTAGGGACACCACCACAAGACCTTTTGGAATGAACCAGGATCTAGGTGTAATAGAGAGCGGCTGATGTTCAATGGAGCATATAGAGTTACAGAGGTGTATAACACAGAAACAGACCCTTTGGTCCAACTTGTCCATACCTACCAGATAATTAATCAATTAATAATCAATTAATCTAGTCCCATTGGCCCATATCCATCTAAACCCTTCCTAATCATATACCCGTCCAGATGCCTTTTAAATGCTGTCATTGTACCAGCCTCCGCCACTTCCTCTGGCAATTCATTCCATACACATACCATCCTTGGTATGAAAATGTTACCCCTTAGCTCCCTTTTAAATCTTTCCACTCTCACCTTAAGCCTGTGTCCTCTAGTTTTAGATTCCCAACTCTGGAAAAAGACCTTGGCTATTCACCCTATCCAAGCCCCTCATGATTTTATAAACCTCTCTAAGGTCACCCTCAGCCTCTGATGCTCCAGGGGAAACAGCGCCGGCTTATTCAGCCTCTCCCTGTAGCTCAAACCCTCTAATCCTAAAAGACTGGTTTCCTTTGTTTAAGTTATGCTGTGGTAGTGTCCCTATCTCTTTGGGCGGCATGGTGGCACAGCGGTTAGCACTCCTGCCTCACAGCGCCAGGGACCTGGGTTCGATTCCTGCCTCAGGCGACTGACTGTGTGGAGTTTGCACATTCTCCCCGTGTCTGCATGGGTTTCCTCCGGGTGCTCCGGTTTCCTCCCACAGTCCAAAGATGTTCAGGTTAGGTGAATTGGCCATGCTAAATTGCCCGTAGTGTTAGGTAAAAAGGGGTACATGTAGGGGTATGGTTGGGTTGCGCTTTGGAGGGTCAGTGTGGACTTGTTGGGCCGAAGGGCCAGTTTCCACACTGTAAGTAATCTAAATCTCTGAGCCAGGAAACCTGGGTTCAAGAAATACCCATACCCCCTTTCCCGGCATATCCATCACCTTTGATGATCTGCAGTGCCAATAATAGCCTTTGCACATAGATTAATCAATTAGAATTAATTGGTTAAGAAATACTACAGCTGATTTAGTGATGAAGGAAATGTGTTCACTTGCGAGTAAGAGCACTTCTGAATATAAAAAGAAATCAATAAAGGGTGGATTTCATGGTGGTGCAGTAGTAGCGTCCCTACCTCTAAACCAGGAGATCTAGGCTCAAGTCCCAACTGCTCCAGAGGTGTATAATAACATGTCTGAACAGGTCAATTAGGAAAAGACTGGATTTCAAGGGGCTTTAAATGTAAATTCAATCCTGTGCTTCCCCTCCTTTCCTGAGGTTTTACTTGTTTTCAAAATTCGACTCATTTCCCCAATTCCTGCCCCACCCTGCCGTGTGATTGTTTAGGTTTCATTTAAATATTGTACGTTTATACAATTAAACGACATTATGAAATATGATTTTCAGAGAGAAAGGTGCTACCTCGTCTTCACAGCCTCTCTGTGGAGTGGAGTCAGTGGTGTGTGCTTAGTTAGTTATGTGCACATAATATGTAAGTACAGAGCTCAAACTGCACCAATGCTTTGTTGCTGTCTGCAGATATTTGCAGATGACATCTATATTGCAATAATAGAGATCCCCTACCTATTGCTAAGGACCATGCAAATTCATTAGGACCTTTCAATTAGGAAAGGATTGGGTTTGGGGCTGACCTCTTGAATACACAGATCCATGGGTAATGAATCCACACATATTAAGAATCCATGGTGGCTCAGTGGTTAGTCCTGCTGCCTCACAGCGTCAGGGACCCATGTTCTATTTCACCCCAGGTGACTGTCCTTGTGGAGTTTGCTCATTCTCTCCATGTCTACATGGGTATCCTCCAAGTGCTTCCTCACCCAGTCCAATGCTGTGAAGGTTCAGGAGGATGGACAATGCTAAATTGCCTATAGTGTCCAGGAATGTGCAGGTCAGGTGGGTTAGAGAATGAAGGGTTGCAGGAATGAGGTGGGTCTGGATAGGATGCTCTCCAGAGAATCAGTGTGGACTCGATGGGCTGAATGGCCTGCTTCCACACTGTAGGGATTCTACGATTCTATAACGAAGTATGACTAGTTAGTGTTGTTACTAAACCTCAAAACATCTGTCTCAACAAGACTCTGATCTTTGTAGGATATGTTATGTGGACTCAGGGCCATACTTAGTAGTGGCAGTGAAGATTTACCCAGAAAACCGCATCATGATGGCAACAAGTGAGGACTATAAGTTAAAGGTGATAGCTGGTTGGTACTACAAGTTGAGAAGGAGAAGCAGCTGTTCTTTTTACATCAGGCATTCTTCCTCACCTACCTGAGCTCATAGCTCAATTTATAACGATAACCAAGATGCAAGGCTAAAATCTGCATTGAAGCCAGAAATATTTGTGAGTATTCTGTCTCTTTAAAAAAAGCGATAAGACACAACCGATCTGATTTTCAGAAAAAGGCAAAGTTGCAAATACTGAAAGACAGCTTCAACCTACCAAAGTGCTCCTTGACCAAATTATAGAAAAATACACTGAACAAAACCTATCCAGTATCTAAAAGGTCTTCCCCCGTGTCCAAGCACCTACTGCTTCTGCCATCTTGCTTCTTCAAAATGGCGTGAAAAAGTTTTAAAAATGCATGACATCACAACTTTCCCAAACACTAGCCATTGGGATCAACCTACAATGTGTAAAAATACAATGTCAAAACAGAAAAAAACCCCTGCAAAACATAAAAAGAAAAGAATAATTACTATCTCAGTGCAATTTTCTATCCCAGCAATTTAAAGAACTGATACAAAACAAATCTTCAAGCAATGATTCATAATCCATTGACATCCTGACAGAATTTCAGCTATTTAGAGAAATGCAGAGAGGCTGAATAGTCTAGGGCTGTTTTCTCTGGAGCATCAGAGGCTGAGAGGTGATGTTATAGAAGTTTATAAAATCATGAGGGGCATGGATAAGATGAATAACCAAGGTCTTTTTCCCAGAGTCCAAAACTAGAGGGCATAGGTTTAAGGTGAGAGGAGAAAGATTTAAAAGGGACCTAAAGGGGCAATGTTTTCACACAGAGGGTGGTGCGCGTATGGAATGAGTTGCCAGAGGAAGTGATGGAGGCTGGTACAATGACAACATTTAAAAGGTATCTGGGTGGGTATATAAATAGGAAGGGTTTAGAGGGATTTGGTCTAAGTGCTGGCAAATGGGACTAGATTAATTTAGGATATCTGGTTGGCATGGACAAGTAGGACCGAAGGATCTGTTTCCGTGCTGTACACCTCTATGATTCTAAAGAACCAGTCTTAATTCCTCAGACCAATTGAAAACTTAATTAAAAAAAATACGCATTCAAGCTCCTTATTGCTTTGGGAATCAAAGGACTTAAACGAGTCAAGTCCTCTGATATTTAAAATGATGAGCACAAAGATCCTGATAAAACATTGAATATTTCAGGTGACAAAGTAGAAATTTAAGTTAACTCCAATATACACAAGTTTGAGAAGATGTCATGCTGACAATGATAAGTAAAACAATTGACCACTGTGCAGGTAAGTGTCACCAGAAAGTCAAGGAATATGATTTCACCAAGATCACTTGAACTCGTCATTATCTTTACTGTCATTAGATTGTTCAGAAAGACCCTTCTCGAAGAAGCTGAAGAATCTGCAGTGGGTGTACTGATGAAAGAAGGACATTGGATGAAGTAATTGCAGGAGCACAGTAAAATCTTCAGGTCCTTGACTACACAACTGCTCTCGCAGCCATGGACAGCCTCATTAGCATATCCAGTTCTTAAAGCAACTTGGCTTTAAAAGCAATAGCATGTTATTAAAATTTGACACTTCAGAAATGAACTTGGCTTCAAAGCTTCTATTTAGTATGTTTGGCGTGGTTTAACAGGTATTAGAGAACGTTAATTACTGAGGAAGTGTAGACCAGGTACTGGATATAATTACAGACTACATTTGACAAAGGAAAAGCCAAATGTTAATAGTTATCCCTCCACCATCCAAATGGTCACTTAAAGCTCATAGAGTCAGAGTCATACAGCACAGGGCAGACACTTTGGTCCAACCAGTCCATGCCAAACATAATCCCAAACTAAACTAGTCCCACCCTGCTGGCTCCTGGCCCATATCTCTCCAAACCTTCCCTATTCATGTATCTATCCAAATATCTTTAAAACATTGTAATTGTGTTTCCTCTTAGAATTTATCTCCAGAATCGCTCGTTGTGAATGGCTTGTTGTTGTTGCCAGCTTGTTTTCAAGTGCGTTCCAAATGACGTTTGTATTTTTCCTGCTCGAGGCATATTTATCCAGCTCTAGGTATTCTGCTCCAGATTTACTGCTCTAGGGTATACTAAGACAGCACTTTCCTTCAGAAAGCAACAATTATTTTGAAATATTAATCTGGGAGTTTTAAAGATTTGAAAGGAAGAAAGCATAAGCATTTATTTTGGGCTTTTTATATCCTAATGGTATACATATAGCATCACCTTGTGCATAGTTGTGATTCTTATCAAATGTAATTATCAAAGTCAGTTTGCAATAATTTTCATTTAAGTACTTAATGTTGTAAGCAGTATTTCAGTTTCTAAGCAAAACTGGCCCATTGGTCAGCACTTGACATAGTTGGTTGGGCAGTATTCAGTATTTGTCAGTTGTGAGTCCTCAAAATCTACCCCAAAGTGTGGGTGTGCAAGAGTAGCTTAATCGTGTTGAATAGTGGAGGAGATTGCTGGGTACAAATCCTGGAACTCTCTCTCTCAGGACACTGTAGGGTATACATAAACCACACCGATTGCAGTGGTTCAAGGAAGTGTCCTAATACCCCTCTTCTCTTGGGCAATTAGGGATGGGCAATAAACATTGGTCCAGCCTGTAACATTCATGGATGTCATTTACATTCTGTGAGTGAGCAATAGTAAGGTTCGAGGGGTGGATGGCCCATACGCATTTCTCATCTCCTGATCTTTACCATTCTGATGTCTTCTGTTTTTCCTTCTGCCACTTCCACATGAACAGATGCCGCCGACAATTCCGCTGTCTGATAGACTGGGCTGTCAACATTTGGCAAAGGCTAAGTCTGAGATTTACATTTGTGAGTCAGCTACAGTAGGGTGGTGTCACCCTCCACCTGAATCTTATCTGTCTTTTGTACAGCAGCCCACACATAGGGTGGGGTGATAAGGACACCCTGGAATCCGAAAGTGAGACGGGGCAATGATCGTGGTGTAAGGCAAATATTTTTTGAATGCTGTCCAAACCCATGATCCAATGAACATTGGGAAAAGCTTCCAGTGCACCAAGAAACCTGGTGATAGCATGTGAAGCTTCCTACAACACAGGTCTACATTAAGTGACATGCCACTTTTCCCTTAGCTTTCATGACCCAGCCCCTGGGTGGTTTTGTGATGTTCAGGCCCTCAACTGTGTTCTTTAAGCTCACTATTCTCGAGATGCAAACAAGGTAATTGGAGGTGCTCATAATGCTGAGTTTAATTAAAAGGTAATTGCAATTAAATTCAAAGCTCCTGGCCAATCAATGGTTTTCTGTACAGACTAATGTGGCACACAATTCAGCCCATTCTGCTCTTCTAAATGCTGTCCAATTTGATCTATCACCTGCCTTCTCCCCATAATCCTACAAATTTAACCCTTTTCATTACTTTTCCAATTCCGTTTCTCACCTGTTTCCACAATCCTTTTAAAAGTGGATTTTAGATTACAACACATCTTACGTAAAAGTACTGATTGTAACGAGCCAGGTTGATCTCATAGAATATGAGTTCCCTGATTGGGGCTATTAATCTGGTCCAATCAGGGAGCCCTGGCTGACAGATAAGAACAGGAGTGTGTTTAGAGAAGCCTTTTTTTATACTTACAATAATAAAGAAGTAACTGAGTCCAGTGGAGGCTACATTTTAGCATTTAGTACAATTAAATCAGTAAGTTGGCTGGGTTTAATGTTTGTAAGGGCGTAAAAGTGATGATCAATTCAGTACCAAAGACTGTATTGCGTATGTTAACTGCCAGATATTATGTTAAATTGAAAAGCACCACAACTGCAACTTAAATGGATCAGTTCAACCTTATAAGGGCTGAGACATTGACAGTATTATACCATAGTGTATGTAGAACAGTCTCGACTGGTGTGAAGCAAACTGCACTGTATAACTTCATGTTTGATGCTGTTTCCACTTCACACAATAAAGTAGTGCAGTGTTTTAATCCTGCCGTAAACCACAAAAAAAAAGAACAGGAGTGTGCCGACTGGCTGCCCCTCTTCCGCTGTTACATTAGCGCCCAGGTGTCTCTGGAAAAGGAGCACGTGGTGTCCACTGACACCCTAGAGTTGTTCAGGGAGCGGTGGGTGCCACAGGGAGTGGAGTGCATTATTCCCCCCCCCCACCAACTCTATTTTGATTTGATCCCTGCTCTCCCCTTCGCTGTTTGATCACACAGCATTGTCCTTTGATGTGAAGGGCACGGCTTGTCACTGGCCACTCGGATGTTTCCTTTCTTCCTGGTGGTGGAAATCTGAAGAAAGGTTCGTGCACCTTGTGTCTTTCACTGTGTCTCACACCTGTACACACACAACTTGGGGGCTGGGGGAAATATAAGGAAAAAAACCAACAAGAATGTCCTGGTCTCTCTGAGAGCTGGCTCTGAGGGAGCTGGATCAGTACCAAGGACTCTCCATGTGTAATTAAAAAAAAGAAAAAAAAGAAAAGAAAAAAAAGAACAGGAGTGTGTAAGGTTCTGTTCATTCTGAGAGCTGGTTCTAAGACAGCTGGACCAAAGGTGACTTGGTGATGGGATACCAGCCTTCATGGAGTTATTTCACTATCATTTCATTTCTGGTCCTTTTACCAATTGCCTTGAATCTTGAATTTTGGTGAATAGAGAGGCATGTTGCTGAAATGTCCAACTTGCACTAATCAGGGCTACAACACAAGAATGTCACATTTTTAAATCATTGTAACAATTGACACTTTAAGAGAACAGGATCATGATTGGTTAATACCTTGACTCACATTGGCTGAGGCATTCTTGCTGAGAAAGCAATGTAGATCCTTAGCTCCTGGATAATTCAAAGAAAGGTAGAAGGCTATTCCTCCTGCTTGCTGAGAATGGGGCCCTGCACATGAATAAGTGACAATTCTAACAAACATAATGAGACAATTTGTGAATTTACAGATTTTACCTTCAACTAATTGTCACTGTCAAAAGCAAAAACAGAAATTGCTGGAAAAGCTCAGCAGGTCTGGCAGCATCTGTGGAGACAAACCAGAGTTAGTGTTTCTAAGTTACAGGAACAGAACAGTTCTGAGGAACGGTCACTGGACCCCAAGTGTTAAGTTTGATTTTTGTCCACGCTGCTGTCAGGCCTGCTGAGATTTTCCAGCAATTTTTGTTTTTGCTTCTGATTTCTAGCATCTGCTGTTCTTTTGGTTTTTATTTGGTTGTTAGTGTAGCTTACAGCACACTCGGGGTTCTTCAACAGTGCTGACCAGTTTTATAATCGCATGTAACAATGAAAGTTTTGATTTGAGTTTTACAAGTGTGGCCTGGCTGAGTACAGCCTATACTTTTCCTTTTACAGACAAGAACATGTTGTTTGATTTGACCGGGGAGTCATAGCCCATATAACCAACATCGTAACTACGTTGGAATTTACACAGCACGTTGTTCAATTATATGGTAGACAGTACATCGTTTTGGACTAATAGAGCATTCTGTTAGTAGAAAATTTGGCTTATGCAGCTATGTTCCTCCATGCCTTATTATTGAACTTTTGGCTTTGACATCAGCAAAGTTGACTTACGAGGTCCTTAATAGTGTCTAATTAGACACATGCCCACAAGTTGTAGACAGCCATTTCCCCTCCCAAACAAGCATGTTGTAAAAGAGGCTCAATAATTCGTAAGAGGGATCACCAGAATTGTTAACTCTGCTCCTCTCTCCATTGGTGCTGCCAGACCTACTAAGTATCTCCAGCAATGATGGCTATGTGAACAGGATGAGTTTAAAGGGAATTGGCCCAAATGTTGGCAAATGGGATTAGATTAATTTAGGATATCTGGTCCGCATGGATGAGTTGGACTGAATAGTCTGTTTCCTTGCTCTACATCTCTATGACTCTAACTTCTGTTCTCGTTTGTTCCCAATAATTCAGCTCAGACTGCCCGAAACGTCGTCTCTCCTGCTCCTCGGATGCTGCCTGACCTGCTGTGCTTTTCCAGCACCACACTCTCGATCCCCATGTGTTAGTGGTAGTTTTGCACTAGAGAGTGCTGGCAAGCACATGATAACTGGCGAGCAGGAAGTTATGGTTATCTGACTCCATTCCATCTGAAGATACTAACTATAATCAGGAGTAGGCCATTCAGCCCCTCAATCTGCTGTTCAATCAGGTCATAGCTTATCTATGAACAATAACCTTTCACCCCTTGCTTATTGAAAACCAATCCACCTCTGCCTAAAAATATTCAGATTCTTCTTTCACCATATTTTCAAGAGAGTTCCACAGACCATGTAAGAAAAAATAACCTACCAAACACTGTCCTCCATAGGCAATCCTTGAATTTTCTTTCTACATTCTTCCAGAAGAGGAAACTATCTCAGCTCATCTACCCTGTCATGGCCCCTCAGGATCTTCTACATTTAAAATCAAGCTCCCTCTTCTGCTTTAAAGTCCAATCAAACCCTTCCTCAAAAAACACTCCCCTGCCCCAATCCACACTCCCCCCTCTCCTCTCCCCTCCCCCCCCTCACCCCCGTCCCCAGGTTTAGATATTATTCTTGTAGATGTTTCTGATGCATTTACATCCTTTCTTATGTACCAGGACCTCCGACAGCAAGGGGGCAATGCTGAGAGAGGCCAGACAAAGTTGTTGAATTGACTTTTTCAGGAAAGAAAGAGTGTCTTTGGTGGGCAGAGGGCTGATGGAAATGGGGAGCACTCAGACAAAGCAAGCTTGTCATGCCAATGTGACCCACACGATAATTTCACATACACTTTGCTAATAGTTCCTTGTTTATTGTTAACTTCCCCTCATCTCTGTAATGACCTGATGCCAGAGGAAGTAAGAATCCTTGCTTCATGATCTTTGGGTCATCTGTGTGTTCAAATCTCACAGTTCACTTCAATAAGTAGACTAATACTGTACACAATACTCCAGATATGATCTCACTAATGCCCTGTAGGACAGAGTTGTATAAAGTTAAAAATCACACGACATGACACCAATTGTTAAAGTGCACTTGAGAATGTAACTTTTAAAAAAGGTTTTGCGATTTACATATGAAAGAACTGAAACCAACATGGTCTTTCTAAAAGATGAGAGACTTAACAAATAAGCAGGGTCTTTTTCAATATATAATTTCAGTTACATCACACTGGAAACTTTTGCTATAATTTCTGTGTTTTATAATCTTATTCTCCACAACCATCTGATGAAAGAGCAGTGATCTGAAAGCTAGTGCTTCCAATTAAACCTGTTGGACTATAACCAGGTGTTGTGTGATTTTTAATTTTGTCCACCCCAGTCCAATACCGGCATTTCCAAACCATGACTACTGTATGACAGATACATTTTAATGGACCAGGCCAGATCCCCTCAAAACATTTCAAGAAAGTTGCCTGGACCCTAACGTTGCTAGTTGTTTTAAGCAGGGGTAAGTGGATAATTCAGGAGGGATGCAGCTGGTCAAACCACTTAGTTTTAAACAAAACAGAATTTATTTGCAAGATAACTGTATGAAACACAAACAAAAGAGAACAGAATACAGAATGACTTAACCTATCCAAAACCCCAACAGATTATCCCGAGTTAATGATGCTGTTCCAAGTTCCTTCAACAATCCCCATAAACACCTCTTGGTAAAAAAGAAAAAAAATCAAACACATGGCAGAGATATTCAACATGGAACACCTTCTTCCATGTAGCTGTTTCTTGAAACAGCAGCCTCAAAACTGACTGCTTTCAGTGACCAGGCAGACTGCTCAAACCAAACCAAACCAGAGAAAAGCTGAGCTGGGAGAACTGGCCACGTCCCTTTCATTGTACAAGTGGTTTTTAAAAAAAAGTTGAAAGCCTTTTGCATGAGCCAGTATTTGTTAGCTGTAATCAAACTAGCCCCTAAAACCCATCCAAACCAGACCTCTCAGAATCATTGCTTTTACGATCTCTCTAAAAAAAAAGTTAAGGACAGCATAACCTTGTTAACGGAGCAACATCATCATACCTTACATTCCTAGCTTTATATTCAATTCCCCTCACAATGATTGGTAACATTCTTTCCTGAAACACAATATGCCATATTGGGGTGGATACTGTAATGCTGTACTGTGGACGGAACTGTAATGCTGCACTGAGGATGGAACAGTAATGCTGTAGGAGCCAAAATAATACTATACTAAGGAAAACACTAACACTGTATTGAGAGAGCTAAAGCAATGCTGTACTGAGGTAGATACTGTAACGCTGTACTGAGGGAGACACTGTAGCACTGTGCTGAGGGAGAGACTGTAATGCTGTACTGAGGGAGACACTGTAATGCTGTACTGAGGGAGAGACTGTAGCACTGTGCTCAAGGAGACACTGTAATGCTGTACTGAGGGAGACACTGTAGCGCTGTACTGAGGGAGACACTGTACTGCTGTACTGAGGGAGACACTAGCACTGTGCTGAGGGAGAGACTGTAATGCTATACTGAGGGAGACACTAGCACTGTGCTGAGGGAGAGACTGTAGCACTGTGCTGAGGGAGACACTGTAATGCTGTACTAAGGGAGACACTGTAGTGCTGTAGTGAGGGAGACACTGTAATGCTGTACTGAGATAGATACTGTAATGCTGTGCTGAGGGAGACACTGTAGTGCTGTAGTGAGGGAGACACTGTAGTGCTGTAGTGAGGGAGACACGGTAAGCTGTACTGAGGTAGATACTGTAATGCTGTGCTGAGGGAGACACTGTAATGCTGTGCTGAGGGAGACACTGTAGTGCTGTACTGAGGGAGACACTGTAATGCTGTAGTGAGGGAGACACTGTAATGCTGTGCTGAGGGAGACACTGTAGAGCTGTACTGAGGGAGACACTGTAATGCTGTACTGAGGGAGACACAGTGAGCTGTACTGAAGTAGATAATGTAATGCTGTACTGAGGGAGACCCTGTAGCACTGTGCTGAGGGCGAGACTATAATGCTGTACTGAGGGAGACACTGTAATGCTGTACTGAGGGAGAGACTGTAATGCTGTAGTGAGGGAGATGCGGTAATGCTGTAGTGAGGGAGACGTGGTAATGCTGTACTAAGGGAGACACTGCAGTGCTGTACTGAGGGAGACACTGTAATGCTGTACTGAGGGAGACTACAGTGAGCTGTACTGAGGTAGATAATGTAATGCTGTACTAAGGGAGACCCTGTAGCACTGTGCTGAGGGCGAGACTGTAATGCTGTACTGAGGGAGACACTGTAATGCTGTACTGAGGGAGAGACTGTAATGCTGTAGTGAGGGAGATGCGGTAATGCTGTAGTGAGGGAGACGTGGTAATGCTCTACTAAGGGAGACACTGCAGTGCTGTAGTGAGGGAGACACTGTAATGCTGTACTGAGATAGATACTGTAATGCTGTACTGAGGGAGACACTGTAATGCTGTGCTGAGGGAGACACTGTAATGCTGTAGTGAGGGAGACAATGTAATGCTGTGCTGAGGGAGACACTGTAGTGCTGTAGTGAGGGAGACACGGTAAGCTGTACTGAGGTAGATACTGTAATGCTGTGCTGAGGGAGACACTGTAATGCTGTGCTGAGGGAGACACTGTAATGCTGTAGTGAGGGAGACAATGTAATGCTGTGCTGAGGGAGACACTGTAGTGCTGTACTGAGGGAGACACGGTAAGCTGTACTGAGGTAGATAGTGTAATGCTGTGCTGAGGGAGACACTGTAATGCTGTGCTGAGGGAGACACTGTAGTGCTGTACTGAGGGAGACACTGTAATGCTGTACTGAGGGAGACACAGTGAGCTGTACTGAGGTAGATAATGTAATGCTGTACTGAGGGAGACCCTGTAGCACTGTGCTGAGGGCGAGACTGTAATGCTGTACTGAGGGAGAGACTGTAATGCTGTAGTGAGGGAGAGACGGTAATGCTGTAGTGAGGGAGACGTGGTAATGCTCTACTAAGGTAGACACTGTAGTGCTGGTGTGAGGGAGACACTGTAATGCTGTACTGAGATAGATACTGTAATGCTGTGCTGAGGGAGACACTGTAGCACTGTGCTGAGGTAGACACTGTAGTGCTGTAGTGAGGGAGACACTGTCATGCTGTAGTGAGTGAGACACTATAATGCTGTAGTGAGGGAGACATTGTAATGCTGTACTGAGATAGATACTGTAATGCAGTGCTGAGGGAGACACTGTAGCACTGTGCTGAGGGAGACACTGTAGTGCTGTAGTGAGGGAGACACGGTAAGCTGTACTGAGGGAGACACTGTAATGCTGTAGTGAGGGAGACACTGTAATGCTGTGCTGAGGGAGACACTGTAGTGCTGTACTGAGGGAGACACTGTAATGCTGTACTGAGGGAGACACAGTGAGCTGTACTGAGGTAGATAATGTAATGCTGTACTGAGGGAGACCCTGTAGCACTGTGCTGAGGGCGAGACTGTAATGCTGTGCTGAGGGAGACACTGTAATGCTGTACTGAGGGAGAGACTATAATGCTGTAGTGAGGGAGATGCGGTAATGCTGTAGTGAGGGAGACGTGGTAATGCTGTACTAAGGGAGACACTGTAGTGCTGTAGTGAGGGAGACACTGTAATGCTGTACTGAGATAGATACTGTAATGCTGTGCTGAGGGAGACACTGTAGCACTGTGCTTAGGGAGACACTGTAGTGCTGTAGTGAGGGAGACACGGTAAGCTGTACTGAGGTAGATACTGTAATGCTGTGCTGAGGGAGACACTGTAATGCTGTACTGAGGGAGACACTGTTGTGCTGTACTGAGGGAGACACTGTAATGCTGTAGTGAGGGAGACACTGTAATGCTGTGCTGAGGGAGACACTGTAGTGCTGTACTGAGGGAGACACTATAATGCTGTACTGAGGGAGACACTGTAATGCTGTACTGAGGGAGACACAGTGAGCTGTACTGAGGTAGATAATGTAATGCTGTACTGAGGGAGACCCTGTAGCATTGTGCTGAGGGCGAGACAATATGCACAAGGCTACAGAGATCCTGTGTCTTAGAGCACTGCAATCTCTCATGACTGAAATAAAATGCTTTTTTAAATTCTTCCTGCTCCAATTTGACATGTTTGCACATTGTACACTATTTGCCAGATCTGTACCCATTCACTTAACCTATCTCTACCTCTTTGTAGCCTCTCCTTCTACCCTCTTCACTATTTATTCTTCTCTCCATCTTTGCGTCACCAATAAAGTTAGTACCATTCCTCTGGTCGTTTCAGCCAAGCCATTTGTATTAATTGCAACTGAGGTTATCAAATGGAAAATGATCCATTTATGCCTGCTCTCTGTTTGCGTGCCTACCTCCCAGCTGGATAAATATGTTAGCCCCTACTTGATGAGCTTGAATTTTCCATAGTATCCTCTGATGTGACACCTTATCAAATGCTTTCTGAAACTTTAAGTACAGTATATCTATTAATTCCCTTTATTAACAACACAAGTTAACTCAGCAAGAAAATCCACTAAATTGGCTAAGCGTGGTTTCTCTTTCTTCGAAGCCATGTTGACTCAGCATGATTAACTGTCTGCCAGTTTGAAAATTCAGCCCTGGATTGTGTGTGCTAGCACCTTTCCCCATGTCCTCAACTTGCCAAGTCATGGGACTGGGGGGATATCAGTGATTGTGCTCCTTTGAACTTGCTTTGGCAAGGGTATATTTGTTGCCTCACAAAACGTGATAAAGGCTTATGATGTATCATTTCTACCATTTGGAAATGTGGGTTCTAAAATGCACAAACCAGGTATAGCTTTAAGTTTGATTTATATATCTATACTTTGCGCGTTAAGAATGGAAGGGCATGGTTTGAATTTCATTTAAAATTTGTTCTGAGTGGCACTTGAACATCCAAAGTTAGTTGATTTTTAGTGAAGACTTGTAGCAGAGCTTGAGGTGAATAGTTCAGTGCATTAGAAACAAGCATAGAAGCAAAATACTGCTGTTGATGAGCAACAGGAGTCCAGTATCAGAGAAAGACAGGGACAGTCTGCAGGTTGAAAAGGTGTGCAGGCTCAGTCAGACTAAAGGGTTGCTGTTAATTAGTAGTTTTCAAAAAGTCAAAACTGATGAATAACTCCAGAGTTGATTAGAAGAAGAGTTCAATAGCAGAAAATGGGTGGATGTTGAAGATATGGAAAAGCCTCTGTGTTATTTTGAAAGGCTTTAGAGATTAGTCAGAAGAACACTCCAGAATGTAATTGCAGCTTTGTCAACTGAACAAAGGACTCTAACATAGAGATAGGATGGCCCTTCGCTGTGGTTTGAGTATTTGTAGCGTTGTTGTTGAGGTAAAAGGTTTAAATCTTTATTTATGATATGTGAAATAAGACAATTTCAAATAGTTCTTGTGTAGTGTAAATAAATTCATTGTTTTTCCTTTTGTACATGGTAACCTTGATGTCTTTTTGTTGAAAGTACAATTACAGCCCCTTCTGAACATGACTAATTAACATAACTAAAGGAAAAGTAAAAATTATGATCTTTCAAGCCAAGTTTCTCACACCCAGCCACGTCACATTTTTTGGCCTCAAGCAGCCTTTGAAAGGACTGATATATATTTTCTTTAATGCATGTTTTAATTTTTAAAAAAGGATTCACAGATTTTAAAATTTTAAAACTATCCATTCAACAATGCTCCCCCTTTAGCCTGTTACATACCTTACAGTCACATAGAGTCATCGAGATGTACAGCACAGAAGGAGATCCTTCAGTCCAACTCATCCATGCCGACCAGATATCCCAACCTAATCTAGTCCCATTTGCCAGCACTTGGCCATATCCCTCTAAACTCTTTCTATTCATGGACCCATCCAGATGCCTGTTAAATGTTGCAATTGTACCAGCCTTCACCACTTCCTCTGGTAGCTCATTCCATATACGCACCACCCTCTGCATGAAAACGTTGCCCCTCAGGTCCCTTTTAAGTCTTTCACCTCAAACCTATAACCTCGAGTTTTGGACTCCCTCACCCTGAGGATAAAAAGCCATGATTTTCACCCTATCCATGCCCCTCATGATTTTATAAACCTCTATAAGGTCATCTCTGAGGCTCCAGGGAAAATTGTGCTGACCTACTCAGCTTCTCCCCAGCAATGTCTTCATTTAATTGTTTTCTGAGCGGTGTTTTCTGGTGCTCGCTGATTTTTCCGAAGCGTCAGGCGTTGTGCGATAATAGTGCAGGGGTTTGTTAAATCCCCAGGCTTTACAGAAGCACCTGACATTTGTAGGTGTGTGTGTGTGTGTGTGTGTGTGTGTGATCAGAGGTTGCTGGACAAGAAACTACATGCAAATGGCAATATATACCTGCACTCACAGAGTAGGCCACCCATGGATTTGTTTGTGATGAGTCAGAAGGTACATTCTGTTGTGTCAGAAGGTGGGCAGGAGCCAGGAGTTCACCATGCAAAGTGAAAGATGAAAAGCCAATTTGCCAGCGACAGCAGCGTAAAAGAGTCTGAAAATAAGCTGAACTGTGATCGGGAGGTATAGCAGGTCAATCAGCCACATGAAGGGAGATACATTTGCAAACTCACCAGCGGTGCAAGATATTCTCAATTCACAAATGCAAACCAGTTGTAAAAGGCAAAAGGTTTAGCAAGCAGAGGTCACGGATTTGACAAAAAAGAGCAAAAACGAGGCAAAAAAAGCTTTTGGTGCAGCAGATGGTCAGGGTTAGGATTGTGCTGCTCATCGAGCTGGTGATCACAGACTCAAAAATAACCTGGTTAAGTTCTTGGAGGCACACTTTGTGACATGGATGTGGGGCTGAGAGAAGGGGAATGAGAATGAATGGAGCGTTTTTGAAAGAGCCACCACAGACTTGATGGGCCAAATGACCTCCTTCTGTTCTGAACCATTCTAAAACATCAACCTTTGCAACCAGGGTAGCACACTGAGGCTGGGTGACTTGGGAAGGGGTGAGAGGGTTCCAGCTCCAGAATTATGAGCAGACAAGGTCCAATTTTAACCGACTCAAAACTCATCCACGACTGCTGCTGTAAACTATTCCTGTCACGATCTGTTGTCTTAGTCAGCCACAGGGATCTCTCTTACACCATCTCCAACTGCTCTGTTGCATCCAATGTCCCTCTTTTTGCTCCTCTCCCTCCACCTCGTCCCCTCGAAGCGATCTCTTTTCTTCACTCAGCGCGTCTCCTGTTGGGGCCCTGCCCACCCTCTGGCACAACAGAACGTACCTTCTGACTCATTACAAACAAAGCCATGGACAGCCTGCTCTGTGAGCGCAGGCATACATTGCCATTTGCATGTAGTTTCTTGTCCAGCAACCTCCGATTACACATGAAAAGCTACAAATATCGGGTGCTGTGTGCTTCTGTAAAGACAAGTGACTGACAAATTGGTACTTGGTTTTAGGATGTCACCCTTTTAGAATTGTTTTTAGATTAATTACAGTGCGGAAGCTGGCCCTTCGGCCTCTAACAAGTCCACACCGACTCACAACCCACCCAGACCCATTTGCCTACATTTACCAATCCACCCTAACCTGCCCATCTTTGGACTGTGGGAGGAAACCAGAGCACCTGGATGTAAACCCACACAGACACGGGGAGAATGTGCAAACTCCACACAGAGAGTCGCCTGAGGCGGGAATTGAACCCAGGTCTCAGGCGCTGTGAAGCAGCAGTGCTAACCACTGTGCCACCATGCTCTTTCAGTTTTGATCATCTCCTTATAGGCCTCATGGCCTGTCTATGGTATTTGTAACCCACAGCTTAGTATCTGCATTGTAAAGGGCTTCACAGAGCTTTACTTAACAACAATGGTCAAGTTAACATCAGGCACATAATTTCAGCTGGCACTGCAGCATAGTACTGAGGGCAGGACTGTAACACAGTAATGAGGGCGGGACTGTAACACTGTACTGAGGGCGGGACTGTAACACTGTACTGAAGGCGGGACTGTAACACTGTACTGAGGGCTGGACTGTAACACTGTACTGAGGGCGGGACTGTAACGCCGTGCTGGGGGCAGGACTATAACACTGCACTGAGGGCAGGACTGTAACACTGTAATGAGGGCGGGACTGTAACGCTGTACTGGAGGATGGGACTGTAACACCATACTGGGGCCGGACTGTAACGCTGTTCTGAGGGTGGGATTATAACACCGTACTGAGGGCAGTACTATAACACTGCACTAAGGGCAGGGCTGTAACACCGTACTGGGGCCGGACTATAACACCATAGTGGGGGTGGAGCTGTAACACCGTAGTTGGGGGTGGAACTGTAACACCACTCTGGGGGTGGGACTGTAACACTGTACTGAGGGCAGGACTGTAACACCGTACTTGGGGTGGGACTGTAATGCTGTAATGAGGGTGGGACTGTAACGCCGTACTGGCAGGCGGGACTGTAACGGCGTACTGAGGGTGGAACTGTAATGCTGTAATGAGGGCAGGACTATAATACTGCACTGAGGGCGGGACTGTAATGCTGTAATGAGGTTGGGACTGTCACGCCTTATTGGGGCCGGACTGTAACACCGTACTAGGGGTGGGACTGTAATGCTGTACTGAGGGCGGGACTGTAAAACAGCATTGAGCGTGCGACTATAACACCACACAGGGGGCAGGAATGTAATGCCATACTGCTGTAGGGACTGTAACACTGTACTGGGGACAGGACTGTAACGCCACACTGAGGAAGAGACTCTAATGCTGTACTGGGCTAGAGTATGTAATGCAGTATTGGAGTGGGGACTGTAGCGTCACACTGGGAACAGGACTGTAACACCGCACTGAGGGCGAGGCTGGAACGCTGCACTGAGGGCAGGACTGTAACACATACTGCTGTGGGGACTGTAATGCCATATTGGGGTGGATACTGTAATGCTGTACTGTGGACGGAACTGTAATGCTGCACTGAGGATGGAACAGTAATGCTGTAGGAGCCAAAATAATACTATACTAAGGAAAACACTAACACTGTATTGAGAGAGCTAAAGCAATGCTGTACTGAGGTAGATACTGTAACGCTGTACTGAGGGAGACACTGTAGCACTGTGCTGAGGGAGAGACTGTAATGCTGTACTGAGGGAGACACTGTAATGCTGTACTGAGGGAGAGACTGTAGCACTGTGCTAAAGGAGACACTGTAATGCTGTACTGAGGGAGACACGGTAGCGCTGTACTGAGGGAGACACTGTACTGCTGTACTGAGGGAGACACTAGCACTGTGCTGAGGGAGAGACTGTAATGCTATACTGAGGGAGACACTAGCACTGTGCTGAGGGAGAGACTGTAGTACTGTGCTGAGGGAGAGACTGTAATGCTGTGCTGAGGGAGACACTGTAATGCTGTGCTCATGGATACACTGTAATGCTGTACTGAGGTAGACACTGTACTGAGGGAGACAGTGTAATGCTGTGCTGAGGGAGACACTGTAGCACTGTGCTGAGGGAGAGACTGTAATGCTGTGCTGAGGGAGACACTGTAAAGCTACACTGAGGTAGATGCTGTAATGCTGTATTGAGGGAGAGAATGTAATGCTGTACTGAGGGAGACACTGTAGTGAGGGAGACACTGTAATTCTGTACTGAGAGAGACACTGTAATGCTGTAGTGAGGGAGACACTGTAATGCTGTACTGAGGGAGACACAGTGAGCTGTACTGAAGTAGATAATGTAATGCTGTACTGAGGGAGACCCTGTAGCACTGTGCTGAGGGCGAGACTATAATGCTGTACTGAGGGAGACACTGTAATGCTGTACTGAGGGAGAGACTGTAATGCTGTAGTGAGGGAGATGCGGTAATGCTGTCGTGAGGGAGACGTGGTAATGCTGTACTAAGGGAGACACTGCAGTGCTGTAGTGAGGGAGACACTGTAATGCTGTACTGAGATAGATACTGTAATGCTGTGCTGAGGGAGACACTGTAGCACTGTGCTGAGGGAGACACTGTAGTGCTGTAGTGAGGGAGACATGGTAAGCTGTACTGAGGTAGATACTGTAATGCTGTGCTGAGGGAGACACTGTAATGCTGTGCTGAGGGAGACACTGTAATGCTGTAGTGAGGGAGACAATGTAATGCTGTACTGAGGGAGACACTGTAATGCTGTGCTGAGGGAGACACTGTAGAGCTGTACTGAGGGAGACACTGTAATGCTGTAGTGAGTGAGACACTATAGTGCTGTAGTGAGGGAGACATTGTAATGCTGTACTGAGATAGATACTGTAATGCTGTACTAAGGGAGACACTGTAGTGCTGTAGTGAGGGAGACACGGTAAGCTGTACTGAGGTAGATACTGTAATGCTGTGCTGAGGGAGACACTGTAATGCTGTAGTGAGGGAGACAATGTAATGCTGTACTGAGGGAGACACTGTAGTGCTGTACTGAGGGAGACACTGTAGTGCTGTACTGAGGGAGACACTGTAATGCTGTACTGAGATAGATACTGTAATGCTGTGCTGAGGGAGACACTGTAGCACTGTGCTGAGGGAGAGACTGTAGTGCTGTAGTGAGGGAGACACTGTAATGCTGTACTGAGGGAGACACTGTAATGCTGTGCTGAGGGAGACACTGTAGCACTGTGCTGAGGGAGAGACTGTAGTGCTGTAGTGAGGGAGACACTGTAATGCTGTAGTGAGGGAGACAATGTAATGCTGTAGTGAGGGAGACACTGTAGTGCTGTACTGAGGGAGACACTGTAATGCTGTGCGGAGGGAGAGACTGTAATGCTATGTTGAGGGAAACACTGTAATGCTGTGTTGAGGTAGACACTGTAATGCTGTATGGGGGTAGACACTGTAATGCTGTGCTGAGGGAGCTTACCTGCTGAGACCAGAGTATAATTTGCCATTTGGATTTGAGTTCTTCATTAGACACTGTGCTAACTTGTACAGGGAGAGCCCACCACTTAGGCATTACTGCCTTTGCTGCCTATCCTAAACTGCGGCTAATAATTGGTCATCAGTTGGAGAGTCACCTATTGGGCAGTTGCCTTGTTTCCAGTTGTAAGATTGACCCAAGTATCTCAACATGAATGAATGTTCAAGATACTTTCCAAAACCCATGAAGACTGATCTGATTGATTGCTCTTTGGGTAAGTATTGCTCACAGTATTATTCTGTAGAAGGCGGTGTAATGTTTTCAGCTTTACATGGCTTACAGCACTGTAGTACCACCCTCAGTGCAGCATTACAGCATTGCATTTACCTATGTTGTAATACTGTTTTACAAATACAAAATATAAATCAATTAATTGCAAGTGTCCTCCAAACATTTCCATATGAAATGTTGCAACACCAACTGCTTGAGGTAAGATGGGCATGAATGAATATGATAATATAGATCATATGTCAGCAGATCTCCTGAGCTATTTCATGTGTGGTTGCTGCGTGGTTGGTCATTCTATTAGATTACCTGTTGGTAGATTAGATTAGATTCCCTCCAGTGTCGAAACAGGCTACCTCTTCATGGAGGGAATGGTCTTTGCGGAAGGCAGAAAGGGGTGGGGAGGGAAATATATCCCTGGTGGTGGAGTCTTTTTGGAGGTGGCGGAAATGTTGGCGGATGATGTGGTTTATACGAAGGTTGGTAGGGTGGAAGGTGAGCACCAGGGGCGTTCTGTCCTTGTTATGGTTGGAGAGGTGGGGTCTGAGGGCGGAGGTGCGGGATGTGGACGAGATGTGCTGGAGGGCATCTCCAATGTGGGAAGGGAAATTGCGATCTCTAAAGAAGGAGGCCATCTGGTGTGTTCTGTGGTGGAATTGGTCCTCCTGGGAGCAGATATGGCGGTGGCAGAGGAATTGGGAATACGAGATGGCATTTTTGCAGGAGGTAGGGTGGGAAGAGGTGAAATTCAGGTAGCTGTGGGAGTCGGTGGGTTTGTAAAAAATGTCAGAGTCAAGTCGGTCGTCATTAATGGAGATGGAGATGGAGAGGTCAAGGAAGGGGAGGGAGGAAAAAACACCTACCTATCTATACCCCTCATTATTTTATAAACCTCGAAAAGGTCGCTTTTCAACCTCCTGTGCTCCAGTGAAAAAAAATCCCAGCCTATCCAGCCTTTTTTTTTATAAAGCAAACCCTCCATACCTGGCAACATCCTGGTAAATCTCTTCTGAACCCTCTCTAGTTTAATAATATCCTTTCTATAATAGGGAGACCCGATCTGGGGCACGGGCTGCAAGAGCAGCCTCAGAAGGAGGTAAGTCTGCAATCAGAGGTCTTTGATTGGGATGTAAAAGATGGTTACTCTGAAGGTGGGATAATTTGGGGGTCCAGGGTGAAATGTTTATACCCACAGTGTTTGTTGTGAAGAGACTTGCCTTCTCCCCATAGCTGTTTTCGACCTCTTCAGCTGCTGGCTATCTCAAGCCCTGGGAAACCCCGATACTTAGTGTCAAACCCAGTTAAACCAGCTGCCTGTTCGTATATTTCAATATCCAACCCCCCCCCCCCCTCCCTCCACCCCACCCCACCCCCGCGCCCCCTCTCCAGGGACCAAACTGAGTGCACACCCTGCGTTTAATGGTCACATTTCTATTCCAACCAGTTTGTGGATTTTTAACTTTGTACACCCCAGCCCAACACTGGCATCTCCAAATCAGGATTCAAGGTGATACACTAAAAACAGTTCATAAATTCCGTTTGAATTCATAACATATGAACGATAAAGCTCAATGATTGGCTAACATTTGGAGTTAGTTGAAATGTTGGAGAAGGTGTTTGAGGGTAATGTGGTTGATGTTGTACATCTTAGACTTTCAAATATTGCTTGATAAAACACTCTGTACTAGAAATGTCAGCAACACCGAAGACCATGGAATTAAGGCTTTGTGAACTTAGAATTGGTTAGAGTCATCGAGACTTATAGCACAGAAACAAACCCTTTGGTCCAACTTGTCCATGTCAACCAGATATCCTAAATTAACCTAGTCCCATTTGCCAGCATTTGGTCCATATCCCCCTAAATCCAATTGTGGGAATCAGAGGGGAGTGGTAAACGCTGAGTGTATTACATTGGCATGACATTTAAGACAATCAGGAGCTTGTAAGGTGGATCGTGCACATTGGCTAGAAACAGAGAATGTGTGGTCCCATTCTCTACAGAGAGTATGTTTAAGTTTTGTGCCCTCTTTTTTGAATGACCTGGGAGTTCGGGGAGTTCGTAGCTCACTGTTGCCATCTCCGTGTAACAACTTGACCAATCAGAGTTGATTTGCCAATCAGAGAGCACCATGTTCTCTTGTTGGAAATGTTGGCATTCTCGTGTTTGTCCTGATGAATGCAAGACACATTGCCTTGACAATGTCTCTGTCTGCCTTCAGCAATGGTAAATAGCATAAATGGCATATTAGCTTGGAGGTAGGTCTGTGGTAACATATCTCAGGAATCTTCACTAACATCACTGCTTTTTATGATACATTTTACTGACCTGAATTGATTAGACAGGGGATAAAGTTTGGAAATGGCATACAAATTGGGCAAAAATATAGTGTATGCAATGGGCAGCATGGTGGCTCAGTGGTTTGCACTACTGCCTTACAACGCCAGGGACCCGGGTTGATTCCAGCCTCAGGCACCTGTCCGTGTGGAGTTTGCACATTCTCCCTGTATCTGTGTGAGTTTCCTCCGGGTGCTCCGGTTTCATCCCACAGTCCAAAGATGTGCAGGTTAGGGTGGATTGGCCATGGGAAATTGCCCCTAGTGCTCAGGGATGTGTAGGTTAGGTGCATTAATCAGGGGGAATGTAGAGTAATAGGATAGGGAATGGGTCTGGGTGGGTTACTCTTTGGAGGGTCGGTGTGGACTTGTTTTCACACTTTAGAGATTCTATAATGATGATGGAATGTAGCCATAGAGACCAGGAGGGCATAGATATGCTGGTGGAATGGGTGGACACATCCCAGATGAAGTTTGAAACCAAAAGATAAAATGCTGGAAAATCTCAGCAGGTCTGGCAGCATCTGTAAGGAGAGAAAAGAGCTGACGTTTCGAGTCTAAGCTGAAGTTTAATGCGGTGATACAGTTTTGTAGGAAGAACAATCTGATACAGTATAAGCTGAGCGATACAATTTTCAGTTTGTTTGTGATTATATGCACAAGTCATTTGAAAGTAGTGGACAAATCTGAGAAGTTTTCCTAAACAGGTACAAAGTGTGAGGCAAGGAAATTAGTTAAATTTTTATAAATCTTTGGTTGGGCCCCTGCCGGAGTATTGTAGAAAGAAATGGGACAATAGATTTTAGGCGGTGTGTCCAGATGTCAGAGCGAGTGGAGACGGGACTTTTAGAATTGGTACCACAGAGTTCTTGTGGCACAATGATTAGCTCCCCTGACTCTGAGTCAAAAGCTCTGCATTTGAAATATTTTTTTATTCACTCAAGGGAAGTGGACGATGCTGGTTGGCCAACATTTATTGCCCATCCCAAAATGGAAATCAACAGCTGAGGGAAGTGCATTCATAACAGGGTTAGCATTGGCCGGTAAATCATTCCAACACACACCAGTAGTAAGAGCAGGACAGATTTCCTGGTCAGAACATCATCGAAAGAGTGTTAAAGCCTCTACCACCCAAATCTCCGATGTGTTTGTAAATGTCGCCACCACAACTCAACTCCCTGAATGAACTGTGATATGTCACCACAAAGGTAGCATCTATGCCATAGCATGGTGGCTCAGTGGTTAGCACTGCTGCCTCACAGGGACCCAGCCTCGATTCCAGGCTTGAGCGACTGTTTGTGTGGTCTATGCCCATTCTCTGCGTGGGTTTCTCTCCCTCAGTCCAAAGATGTAAGCGAATCAGCCGTGGGAAAATGCAAGGTTATAGGGTAGGTCTGGGCTGCTCTTCAGAGGGTTGGTGTGGACTCAATGGGCTGAAAGTCCTACGTCCACACTGTAGGGATTCTATGAAAGGAAGCACCTTTGAGAGACTTGAACTTGTCTGCCTCAGTGTAGAGTAGGTTAATGGGTGATTTTACAGAGCTGTCCAAAACCATCAAAGGTTTTGACAGAACAGTTAGAGAGATAGCTTCCAGGAACAGAATATAACCAGAGGAGACAGGGAAAGAGCTGAAAGGGAACATGAGGTAGAAAAAAAGTTTCATAATGTGGAATGTACAGACTGGAGGGATGGTAGATGCAAATTTGGTTGTAATTTTCAAAAAGGAGTTTGAAAAATTCTTGAAGGACAATGTTTGGCAGAGCAATAGGGAAGAAGAGCGATTGAATAGCTCTTTCAAAGATGCGGCACAGACATGATGGGCAGAATGGCCACCTTCATTGGAGTAGCCTTTGAGGGTTCATTCTAGTGTCTTCATGTCTCTTTTACTTGCTCTCAGCTTGCTTGAATGGGTGCACCTCCAACAACATTCAAGAAGCTCAACACCATCCAGGAGAAAGCAGCCCACTTGATTGGCACCACATTCACAAAACAACCACTCCCTCCACCATCACATATAATATGTTTTATTCACTCATGGGATGTGGTTGTTGCTGGCTGGCCAACATTTATTGCCCATTCCCCACTCGGTCCGTGAAGTGTGTTCCATCCGCAAAACGTGCTTTAGAAATTCACTCAGGCTCCACACCCATGACCACTTCCATCCAGACGGACAAGGGTAGCAGATACCACCACCCCCTGCAAGTTCTCCTCCAAGTCACCCACCATCCCGACTTGGAAATATATCGGCGTGGCGGGGTCAAAATCCTGTAACTCCCATCCTGATGGGTTCCCTGTAGCAAATGGACGGCAGCTGTTCCAGACGGCAGCTCACCGCCACCTTCTCGAGGGCAATGTGAGATGGGCAAGATGTGTTGGCCAAGTCAATCCCACATTCCGTGAGTGATTTTTAAAACAAAAATATTCTGCGAAGTTACAAAAAAGCAAACAAATTTAAGGATTCAGCCTGTCAATTTCGAACAAGAATTCTGCAGCTTATGTTCCAGCTTGTTTTGAACTCATTAAAAAGCAAACAAACTCATAATTACTGTATGGCCTGATGAAAGGCAGCCTCTGAAGTATTTCACTGAAGCAATCAGTTTGATACATACAAAGAGATTGTTCATGGTCCAGTGGCAGATTGAGACATCCGGAAATGAATCAAGCAGTTGTGTATTTTTTTCAGAGTGGTAACCCTTGATACAATAAGGACTCATAACTTTAGCAGCCGGGGTTTGTCCCTTGGAGGTTGGGTTGGGAGTGTGAGGGTGGGGTTGTGGGGGGGAGGAGTGGTGGTGTGGGTTGGGGGAGGGTGTCAGATGTTGGAGCTGGTCTTAGGTTCTCTGTCTAATTAAAGGGTGAGGTCTGGAAGCTGGCAAACCAATCAGCGGTCCCTTTCCAACTCGGAAGTTCGAACTGCCCAAAATCGAAGGTGAGGAAGAGAGAGAGGCTGTTTCAAAATGAAGTCTTATTGTCAACTTTCACTATCAATAAGAGCTGAGATCAAAAACTTGCTGGTCAGTCCACCAATGAAGTTGGGGATGGAAAGGTGAGGCAGGTTTTGGTATCGGGTGGGGAGTCTTAGAGTGGTCAGTAATGCACCTCCAGGTGGGTGGGGAAGACCTGTCGGCCTACCTGAAGTGCAAAGCCCCCATTTCCATCCCTCCCTCCAGACAACTAGCCCAACCGCCATCGTCAATGGGAACCTGGAGACCAATTGGAAAATCCCACTTTAATAGGACTCATTGAAGCTCTTAATGAGCTGTATTTGTTGCCTGCCGCTTGTAGGCCACAAATCTATCAACTCGCCATCATCGACCTCCTCAAATGTGTCCCAGAGCCAGAGTGGAGTTGATGAGTTGTGGACTGACCAGCGTGCGCTACCTTTAGCCCTTACCCACTTTGTACTCCCAGCGGGAGGGAAATGCATCCTACATTGGGCTTTCGAGCTGGGGGTGAGGACAAGTGAGTAAATGCCCTCCAGCAGACAGTGGAATGCACAAAGGAGGCCATTTTAATTCGGCTTCTGTCAACTGGTGTATTTCATTCCTCTTTACCATGCAATAGGTCTCACTTTCATCATTAGAAATTTTGGTTAGTGAGGGGAAAAAGAAATGACATTTTGTTTTCCTAAAAGTTAACTCAATTCTTTCAATTTCTGCCCCCCCTTTTGATAGGTGCTGTACATTTCTCACAGACAGTGGTTCCTTGCAATGCAAAGAACACTTGAAAAATTATCTAATGTGTGTCGATTCACTTCCTGTGTTTACAATGATAGACTTTCCTTGCTATTGGTAGACACTAAGTGAATTTTTCTCTCATGTTGGCAGGTGATGTTTGAGACTGTCAGGTATGGTGTTAACATTATATATGAGAATAGTTAATGGCGGGATTATACATGCTTGTATCAGTTTTACAGCTGTTTCTAAAACTCTTGAGATATTATTCAATTCCATCCCTTCTGGACAGGGATTTACATTGCAAATAAAAGATTTTATAATAGTTTTGGTTCAGATTCTGCCCAGATACAAAAAACATATATTTTTGATTGGTTGCTGGGTAACTTTGCTAATAAATCTGGAATGAGATATTAGTCTCATTAATATTAGGCATGAACTCAAAGGATTGTTGTTAAAAAAACCCATTGGTTTCACTGATATCCTTTAAGGAAGGAAATCTGCCATCCTTTATTGGTCTGGCCTACATGTGACTCCAGACCCACAGCAATGTTTTTTTTCTATCCATTTGTGGGACTTGGATGTTGCTGGCTGGCCAGCATTGATAGCCCATCCCTAGTTGCCTCTTGAGAAGGTGGTAGGGAGCTGCCTTCTTGAATCAGTGCAGTCCACTTGTTGTGGGTTGACCCACAATGCCGGTAGGGAGGAAGTTCAAGGATTTTGACCCAACGACTATGAAGGAACAGCGGTATATTTCCAAGTCAGGGTGGTGAGTGTCTTGGAAGGGAACTTGCAGGTGGTGGTGTTTCCAAGTACCTGTTGTCCCTGGATGGTAGTGGTTGTGAGTTTGGGAGGTGCTGTCTGACGATCTTTGGTGAATTTTTACAATGCACCTTGTAGACAGTACACACTACTGCTACTGAGCACCAGTGGTGGAGGGATTGAATGTTTGTAGATGTGGTGCCAATCAAGTGAGCTGCTTTGTCCTGGATGGTGTCAAGCTTCTTGAGCATTATTGGAGCTGCAGTAGTAGTTGACTCTTAACTACCTTCTGAAAAACTAGGGTGTGGGGCAGTTGGGAGATGGTTAGCTCAGTTGGCTGGACAATTGGTCTCTGATTTAAAGTGATATATACAGTGTAGATTCAATTCCTGCACTGGTTACCATAAAAATCTCTCCTTCTCAACCTTTCTTGTAGCCTGAGGTGTGGTTAAATAGTCACCAGATGTCTCTCTCTCTCTCTCTCTAATGAGAGTGTAGGACTATGGTGACCTTAACTTTACCATTAACTGGCTGAAATGGCCAACTCTGTTGCATTAAAACATCACAGGTGAAAGAGTACCTTGGGTGTACCTACACCACATGGCCTATGGTGGTTCAAGGAGACAGCTCACCACCACATTCCCAAAGACCAGCCATGAAAAGCTGGTCTTGCCAAGTTTGATCATACTCCCAAAGGGCGTCACGGTGGCTCAGTGGTTAACACTGCTGCCTCACAGAACCAGAGACGCGGGTTTAATTCTAGCTTCGGGCAACTGACCATTTGGAGTTTGTGCATTCTCCCCTCTATCTGTGTAGGTTTCCTCCGGTTTCCTCCCACAGTCCAAACATGCAGGTTAGGGTGGATTGAGCATGGGAAATGCAGGGTTACAGGGAGAGGGTAGGGGTGGGTTTGGGTGGGATGCTCTTCAGAGGGTAGGTGTGAACTTGATGGGCCGAATGGCCTGCTTCCACACTGTAGGGATGCTATAATTCTTGTTAATCTCAACTCCCTCCACTGTGAGATGGCATACAACTAGGGCATTCCTCTCCAGGGTAGTCCTACCTGTGTTCCTTGCCCAAACTCTAGGCAACAATCTTTGATTGGACTGTACAATAATGCAAGGGTTTCTACTCATTGATTGAAATAAGCACAATTCATTTGTGATTTGCATTGATGTTGTTGGAAAACAGATGAACAATCAGGGCAGTGTTGGAATGCATAAAAGGGCTTTCATGAGGGCTCCTCTGATTTCCCACGTTCACAATGGATCAATCCTGTCCCCAGTGAAAGAACACAAAAGGCTAGAAAGTGTAGAATTTCCATCCCATGGTCTAGTGGACCATATTCTAAAAACATTCAATCGCTCACTTTATCCTAAATAAATGAAATAAAATTGCTTACAGACTTGGGAGGTCATCATATTATGGGTCCACTTGCATTGAGATGATAAAAGGTAAATGTTTCGTCCCGGTTGGGGACATGCAAAAACTTGCTCTTGAAAAAGCTTCCCCGAAATGGTTTTGTTGTTCAGTGTACTGATCTGTGTGGATCAAGCGAATTCCAAATATAATCCCCAGCCTGTATTGACATAATAAAACCGAGAGATTGGAATATGCAAATCAATCCGAGTTGTGTAATCAGTGTATGTTTGCAGATGGTTTGATACCATCTTGAACATTCCCTCTATGGACAAAGCCATAGCATACAGATTCATCTCAAGCAGGTTGTGTGAAGTTCAGGATTACGATCTGGAGTCACAAATGTCAGTGGGTGTGTGCTTGTAAGGCAATCTCCACTTAAAGAGATAGCTAGCGCAAAGAGCTTTTGAATCATATCATGCGTCCAGAACTTGAGGGCATAGATTTAGGGTGAGAGGAAAAAGATATAAAAGGGACTTAAGGGGCAACTGTTTCATGCAGAGGATGGTGTGTGTATGGAACAAGCTGCCAGAGGAAGTGGTGGAGGCTGGTACAATTACAACATTTAAAAGGATCTGGATAGATATATGAATAGGAAGGGTTTAGAGGGATATGGGCCAAGTGCTGAAAAATGGGACTAGATTAATTTAGGATATCTGGTCAGCATGGACGAGTTGGGCTGAAGGGTCTATTTCTGTGCTGTACATCCCTATGACCAATAAACGAAGATAATGAGCTGAATCTTGCACTTTTTGGCTAAATGGGAGTTGTGTTGAGTCTTTTGGAGGGGCTCTATCTGTACCCTACCAAACTCTCCTCATTGACTACCCACCGCCCGCATTATGGAGCTCCTCATGGTCAATTCTAACCCCATCTGGCCGCTTCCCGAGATAACTCACCATCCATCAGACATCCAGCGATAGACTCTGGTGCTCATGCCAACTCTAAAAGGCTGGCATGGTGAAGCTGACCTGGCCTGACCCGTGTCTGGTGGGGAAGCGGAAATGGTGCCGTGATTCTCCAAGAGGGTCCTGATCAAAAGGAGAGGAGTCCCCTTCCCAGCGGACCAGCAGAGGCTGCACTGGCAGCCTGATATAAAGGTGTTGCCTGGGTCAATGCCAATTTCACATTGTGGTTAGAGGTTGAGGCCCATCCCTATCTTAGAATCCCTACAGTGTGGAAACAGGCTCTTCGGCCCAACAAGTCCACACTAACCCTTCAAAGATAAAGCCAGCCAGACCCATTCCCTTACCCTCTTACTCTACATTTATCCCTGACTAATGCACCTAAACTACACATCCCCGAAAATGATGGGCAATTTAGCATGGCCAATTCACCCTAACCTGCACATCTTTGGATTGGGGGAGGAAATGCACGCAGACACGGGGAGAATGTGCAAACTCCACAGAGACAATCACCCGAGGGTGGAATCGAACCTGGGTCCCTGGCACCATAAGGCAGCAGTGCGAACCATTGAGCCATCGTGCCGCCCCAGTATGCAGGAACAGCTCTGAACTGTCAACCTGATATGATATCAAAACCATAACCTTGTACATCTCGACCTAAATATAGCATCAGCGTCTTTATTTCTTTGTTTTTCTGCATTTATATTCTGTGCTTTGGTTTATTTTTCTGTGTTCTAAGATGGTGCAGGACAGGAGCAACACTATGCAGCACGTCTCACTGTATTTTGTAACAAGGTACACGCAACAATAAATAAATCAAATAGGAGCAAATTACTGTAGATCCTGGTATCTGTACTAAAAACAGCAAATGCTGGAGATCACAGCAGGTCAGGCAGCATCCATGGAGGGAGAGCAAGCTAACGTTTCCAGTCTTGATGATTCTTCATCAGAGCTGATCTGAAGTGTGGAGGGGAGGGGGGAGTTTGTCTGCTGTAGCAGAGGGGGTTTGGAGTGCTGCAGGATAAAAGATGTTGATAGTTCAGATTAAGTGATTGGCATGTGAGAATGGCAGAATAATAGTGTCAGAAGGTGGTGCTAGAAAAGCACAGCCAGACTCAATGAACTCCTGATGAAGAGCTTTTGTTCAAGACGTCGATTCTCCTGCTCCTCGGATGCTGCCTGACCTGCTGTGTTTTTCCAGCACCACACTCTTCAACTCTGATCTCCAGCATCTACATTCCTCACTTTGTCCGAGAACAGTGGTATGTCGAACTGCCAGATTGGAAAGAACAGACAGTCCCATTGGAATGTGGGGAGGGCAGAGAGGACATGGTGACAGGGAATTTAACAAGCAAAGCTAAAAGAGAGGAAAGGAATCTGCAGGCAGTCAGTCCCGGTCACATTTTATAAATTCCTACTTTGGAAATAGAACCAGTCTGACTCAAGAGTGGGATACAGACAGACTCTCACCTTTAATGCATTATCTGAGCTGAGATGTCACTTTTTAAAAATAAAACCTTAAGTTATCTCAAGAAAGTGATTCAAAAAAAGTTCCGGTATTAATATATTAATGAACTGAAACCTACAACCTATTCTAAAAGATGAAAAGACTTAACAGCAATCTAGGTTTGTTCAATGTCTCATATCAGTTGCATGACACTGTGATCTTTTGCTATAAATTCTGTGTCTTATGATGCCATTCCACAACCACCTGATGAAGGAGAAGCGCTCCGAAAGCTAGTACTTCCAAATAAACCTGTTGGACTATAACCTGGTGTTGTGTGGCTTTTAACTGGGTTCACATAAACTTCCTTCAGTCCAAGGAGAATATAACAGCTCTAAACTAACCCATCAGCTATGTCCTTTTGACCATTTAACTCCAACAACCCTTAAATCTTGTGTCAGCATTGAACCAGTCAAAATTACCCAAAAGAGTTGGATTTCGACTAAATCATTTGATTTGGGTACAAGGCTGGAGATCTGAGGAGTTGTGACCACTGCACTGTGAACAGAAAGGATTCAGCATTGCCCAGTTCAAAACGCAAGGCTTGAAAATGAAAAGTTTATCGGAAATCACTTCTTTTGTTCTAGCCCAACCACAGACTTCAATTTGCGGTTTGCGACAGTCAAAACTGCTGTGGAAAATATATAATTTTCAGTCTACATTTTGACCACAATGGTAGAAATGGGAATTAATAAAGAAAGTTTTAGTTGCTTAGGAGACTAATGCCGTCCCATTCCTCTTTGATTGTGTGCAACGAGGGAACGTCACTGTCTGCTGCTCGAGCTCAGCATGAGAAGCTGGCCTTGATCATGTCTCTGTAACAGCCCGTAAAATGAACAAATGGCAAGTTCTGCTTTGGAACTGTGAATGATGCAATAGGCAGCCTTTCAAAATGAATGACGTGGGTATTTTCCGTTACAAATTGGCCGGGAGAAGAGCGGTCTTTTTTTGTGATAAAGATAAGGTCCCCAAAGTCCTACCAGACCATAGGGCTGATCTCTCATGATAGAGAGGTGACTGGGGATGGTTTAGCCTAAGGGTCACTATGGCTCAGGCAAGGGGAGAGAGACTGAGAAGGAGAGTTTTTCATGCTAACCTCAGTTGGTGCAGAGAGTGAACCCTAAACAGTTGGCAGCACTGTGCATAGCCATCCAATGTAACTAACTCCTCTCTTTATTGCACAAATTTAAAAATCACACAACACCAGGCTATAGTCCAACAGGTTTAATTGGAAGCGCACTAGCTTTCGGAGTGCTGCTCCTTCATCAGGTGGTTGTGATATGACAATACATCACAAGCAATCTCATTCAAATTTAAATATTGTTTTCCATCTTCCAAACCAGAAATGCACTGTTTACTTAATTTCTTCTGTGTGAACTGGGGAGTCAAAGCTGCTAAGGCCTTACCCATGAATAAAAAGGCTGTTTCGAGTGACGATCTCTCAGGTCAGTGGGCGTTCCCAACTTAAGTTTTTGTACATTAACTGTTCATGTTTTTTAGCTGTGTGGCACTGAAAAAGCCCAGCAGGTCAGGCAACATCTGAGGAGCAGGAGAATCGACATTCTGGACATAAACCCTTCATCAGGAATGTGGGATGGTAGGGTGGGGGGTGGTGGAGGTGGACAGGAAAGGGGCTGAGGGATAGGTAGGAGGAGGTGGGGCTGGGGGAAGGTAGCTGGGAAGGTGATAGGTAGATGAAGGTGGAGGTAATGGTGATAGGTCAGAGAGGAGGGTGAAGCAGATAGGTGGGAAGGAAGATGGACAGGTAGGACAGGTTAAGATGGCAATGCCGAGTTGGAGGGTTGGATAGGAGAAAAATTTAAAAAGGAACTAACGGGGAAACGTTTTCACACAGAGGGTGATACGTGTATGGAATGAGCTGCCAGAGGAAGTGGTGGAGGCTGATACAATTACAGCATTTAAAGGACATTTGGACGGGTACATAGATAGGAAAGGTTTAGAGGGATATGGGCTGAACTCAGGCAAATGGGGCTGGTTCAGTTTGGGAAACCTGGTCGTCATGGATGAGTTGGGCCGAAGGGTCTGTTTCCGAGCTGCATAACTGTGCCTCTACGTCTCAGAAAGAACTGTGGTTTAGTGCCCCTTCCAGGAGGCAGTACCTCTGACAGTGCTGCATTCTCTCAGTACTGCATAGGAAGTACTTTTAGTTTTTGTGGTCAAGTCATGAACACACAACCTTCTGACTCAGAAACGAACATGTCACCAACAGATCAGCAGGCATTTCAGACGAGAGAGATTGTATGGTAAAAGTTAAATACGATGGATGCTGGAAATCTGAAATAAGAACACAGAATGCTGGAGAAACTCAGCAGGTCTGGCAGTAATTGTGAAGAAAGAAACAGAGATAATATTCCAAGTTCAGTTTGACTCTTCTTCAGAACTGAATGGGGGTAGGTAATGATGGTTTTTATGCTGTTGACAGACATGTGGACTACCATTCCCTCCGTGACTACCTGGTCAGGTCCACGCCCCCCTACAACCCACCCTCCCATCCTGGCACCTTCCCCTGCCACCGCAGGAACTGTAAAACCTGTGCGCACACCTCCTCCCTCACCTCTATCCAAGGCCCTAAAGGAGCCTTCCACATTCATCAAAGTTTTACCTGCACATCCACTAATATCATCTATTTTGTCCATTGTTCCCGATGCAGTCTCCTCTACATTGGGGAGACTGGGCACCTCCTAGCAGAGCGCTTTAGGGAACATCTCCAGGACACCCGCACCAATCAACCAAACCGCCCTGTGGCCCAACATTTCAACTCCCCCTCCCACTCTGCCGAGGATATGGAGGTCCTGGGCCTCCTTCACCGCCGCTCCCTCAGCACTAGACGCCTGGAGGAAGAACGCTTCATCTTCCGCCTTGGAACACTTCAACCCCAGGGCATCAATGTGGACTTCAACAGTTTCCTCATTTCCCCTTCCCCCACCTCACCCTAGTTCCAAACTTCCAGCTTAGCACTGTCCCCATGACTTGTCCAGACTTGTCCTACCTGCCTATCTCCTTTTCCACCAATCCACTCCATCCTCTCCTCCCTGACCTATCACCTTCATCCCCTCCCCCACTCACCTATTGTACTCTATGCTACTTTCTCCCCACCCCCACCCTCCTCTAGCTTATCTCTCCACGCTTCAGGCTCACTGCCTTTATTCCTGGTGAAGGGTTTTTGCCCGAAACATCAATTTCGCTGCTCCTTGGATGCTGCCTGAACTGCTGTGCTCTTCTAGCACCACTAATCCAGGCATGTGGACTAGCCATGTGGAGGGTTTTAACAACAATAAGAAGTTTAGAATTGAGCTCTTGTTCACTCGATAAATGGTGGCAATCAAAGGCTGTAATAAAAATAATCCAATAACACTATTCAGGTGTGGTTAGGGAGTTACGGAAACATATATTAAAAGAAAATCAGTGCAGGAGTAGGCCATTCGGCCCTTCCAGCCTGCCCCACCATTCAATATGATCATGGCTGATCATGCAATCTCAGTATCCCATTCCATACCCTTTGATCCCTTTAGCTGCAAGGGCCAATTCCAGCTCTCTCTTGAATCTATCTAATGAACTGGCTCCAACAGCTTCCTGTGGGAGAGAATTCCATAGCTTCACAACTCTCTGAGTGAAGACGTTTTTGCTCCTCTCAGTCCTAGATAGCTCACCCCTTATTGTTACACAGTGACCCCTAGTTCTGGACTTCCCCAGCATCGGGAACATTCTTCCCGCATCTAGCCTGTCCAGTCCCAGCAGGATTTTATACGTTCCTATGAGACTCCCCCCCCCCCACCCCAACAAATTCCAGTGAGTAAAAGCCCAGTCGATCCAGTCTATCCCCATGTGTCAGTCCTGCCATCACAGGAGACAGTCTGGTGAACCTTCACTGGATTCCCTCAGTGGCAAGAATGTCTTTCCTCAGACTGGGACACCAAAACTGCACACAGTTCTCCTCTAGTTCAGGCCAGCCTTCCTCAACAGGACAGGATAATTGGATATTTAATCACTAGTATAGACACCATGACGCAAAGGGTCTCTTTACCAGCTGTGCAAACTCTTAGAGTCATGGAGATGTGTAGCATGGAAACAAACCCTTCGGTCCAACTTGTCCATGCCGACCAGATATCCCAACTTAATCTAGTCCCATTTGCCAGCACCCGGCCCATATCTCTCTAACCCCTTCCTACTCATGTACCCATCCAGATGCCTTTTAAAAGTTGTAATTGTACTAGCCTCTATCACTTCCTCTGGCAGCTCATTCCACACACACACCCACCCTCTGTGTGAAAAAGTTGCCCCTTTGGTCCCTTTTAAATTCTACGATACTCCAATACTTCCTCCAGGGCAAATAGGGATGGGCAATATATACAGGCCTAGGCAGCGATGTCCACATCCCGCAAATGAATAAAATCAGACTCTCTGCCTGCTCATTCATTTGATATTTGTGGAAGTTTGCTGTGCACAAAGTCACCGTAATGATTAGCATCCAGCCAGCTCCTAAACCTGTTGGAATTCATGACCTGTCCTGACAAAAGCAGAGCTGAACTGCGCCACGCCTCTTAGGCCTGAGGTGGCCCACATCCCACATGGGTCCCTGGCTCACACAGTCACAGAGTCATAGAATCACAGAGATGTACAGCACGGAAACAGACCCTTCGGTCCAACCTGCCCATGCCGACCAGATATCCCAACCCAATCCAGTCCCACCTGCCAGCACCAGGCCCATATCCCTCCAAACCCTTCCTATTCATATACCCATCCAAATGTCACTTAAATGTTGCAATTGTACCAGCCTCCACCATGTCCTTTGGCAGCTCATTCCGTACACATACCACTCTCTGTGTGAAAACGTTGCCCCTTAGGTCTCTTTTCTATCTTTCCCCTCTCCTCCTAAACCTATGCCCTCTAGTTCTGGACTCCCCCACCCCATGGGAAAAAACTTTGTCCGTTTATCCTATCCATGTCCCTTTGTCACAAACGGTGCGGTAATTGCAGCTTCTGAACTATCGCGAAACATGAGCCAACTCACAAGGAGGACAAACATTGGCTTGTGGTCTGAGACAGATCGTGGGTAGCATTTTGACTGCTCTTTAAGAGTAAATTATTAAATGCATTGAAGACCTTCACAGATCAAACCAAGTGTGTTTTTAAAAACAAACTTCCAAAGGTTTAACAACTTGTAGGGACACGATTTAATTAAGCAATTAAAAAAAACAGACGTCTGTTGTAAATGACCTTCTGAATAATATTCTGTAGGAGTGTGTCGGCTTTGATGAACTAATTGTGTACTAGTGCCTGAGAGCAACTGTTTTAGTAATTTCATAACATACCACAAAAGCTAATTCAAAATGATTTTTTTGCCAGGGAGATTTAGATGTAGAATAGAACATTGAACAGTACAGCACACTACAGGCCCTTCAGCCCTCGATGTTGTGGCGACTTCTTATCCTATTCTAAGATCAAACTAAGCAGAATACCCTTCATTTTACTATCATCTCTGTTCCTACCCAAGGGTCGCTTAAAATGTCCCTAATGTATCTGACTCTACTACCACTGTTAACAGTGCATTCCACACACCCACCACTCTCTGAGTAAAGAATTGACCTCCATCATCTGGCCATGCTAAATTGCCCGTAGTGTTAGGTAAGGGGTAAAGGTAGGGGTATGGGTGGGTTGCGCTTCGGCGGGGCGGTGTGGACTTGTTGGGCCGAAGGGCCTGTTTCCACACTGTAAGTAATCTAATCTAATCTAATCTAATCTCCCCTAAACCTTCCTCCAATCACCTTGAAAATATTGCCCCCTCGTGCTAGCCATTTCTGCCCTGGGAAAAGGTCTCTGACTATTCACTGGTGCTTTGTAGCACAATTCTGACCCAGAAACTGGGAAGAAACTAGAGGTGCCTTTTAAAATAAAGTCTGCTCTAATTTTCTTTTAAATGAATTGCCCAGCTCTCTCTGTGACATCGAAATAATGGTTGAGGATTCAGGCAGCTGGGCCTGACAGAGGGGCTGCCTTTGATTAAACTGCATCAAACTGGCGCCTAGATTCTCTGGGACTTCCTTGTGTCTCCCAGCAAAAGAGATTCTCCACAGGAAAATGGGGGAGAGGTGATCATTTAAAATAAAACGGATTGGGTGGAGACAGAAATCTACTCACCCTCAACAGACCTCGTAGACCTCATTATGTCAGCCAAGCTAATCTGAGGTTGCTTCATGGGATATGGCAGGGTGGCGGTTTCCCCTCTGCACAAATATTTATTCGAAGTGCATCATGTAGAAACGTAGCAAATAGAAGCTGGAGTGGGCCATTCAGCCCATCGAGCCTGCTCTGCCATTTATTAAAATCGTCACTGGTCATTCAACTCAATAGCCTGTTCCTTCTTATTCACAGGATGAGGGTGTCACTGGCTGGACCCGCATTTATTGCCCATCCCTAATTCCCCAGAGGGCAGTTAAGAGTCAACCACATTGCTGTGGGTCTGGAGTCACATGTAGGCCAGACCAGATAAGGATAGCCGTTTCCTTCCCTAAAGGACATTAGTGAACCAGATGGGTTTCCCCCGATGATCTGAATTTCAGACTCTGAATTCCAGATTTTATTTTTAATTAATGAATTCAAATTCTGTCATGTGCTTTGGCGAGATTTGAATGTGGGCCCCCAGGTCATTATCTGGGACTCAGTTTGAACAGTCCAGTGATAATATGCTTGGCCATTTCCTCCCCTGCCTTTCCTGAACATCATTTGATCCCTCTAGTTATATCCAACTTGTCTTTGAAATCATACAATGTTTGGCTCTGGAGTGCTTTCTGTGGCAGTAAATGCCACAGGCCCACCACCCTCTGGGTGAAGACATTTCTCCTTATCTCAGTCCCTTCCCCTATCCTTAGACCATGTCACAGGGAGCAATCCATGGAATATACAGCACAGAAACAGCTAGGATATTGGACTCAATTCATCAATGCTGGCTTCAATGTGCTACTCCTCTGCACTGCTCAGCCAAGTCTAGCAGAAAATAACTTACATTTCTTTCCTCCTCATCTTATTATCCAGCTTCTTCTTAAATGCACCATTTTCTTTAACCCCTCCCTGTGATGGCAAATCCCACATTCTCCCCCTTCTCTGGGTGAAGGAGTCTCTTTTGAATTCCCAATTGGATTTCCTGGTGCGTCTGTTACTTCGTGTTTCACTGCTCGCGATGAGGCTGCGTTTCTCTGTCCAGTCGTTTATTGATTTGTTCTTCCTCGATTTACAGGATGAACTTTGACCCTGCGAGAATAGTGAATTCTCTTCTGAAGAAGGATGGCGAGACTCTGTTTTTCTCTCGCTGCACAGCTGCTGAGTTTCTCCAGCAATTTTTTTAGTTTTGATTCAGATTTCCAGCATCTGCAGTTCTTTGTCTGATTTAAGAATGGGAAATGTCAACCGAAAACTGCTGCAGGATTACACAGCTTGAGGCAAAACAAAAAGCCTGCAGATGCTGGAATCTGAGGTAGACAAGCAGGAGGCTGGGGGAGCACAGCAAGGCAGGCAGCATCAGGAGACTGGGGGAACACAGCAAGGCAGGCAGCATCAGGAGGGAGAGGGACACAGCAAGGCAGGCAGCATCAGGAGGGAGAGGGACACAGCAAGGCAGGCAGTATCAGGAGTGTGGGGGCACACAGCAAGGCAGGCAACATCAGGAGGCTGGGGGAACACAGCAAGGCAGGTAGCATCAGGAGGGTGGGGGAACACAGCAAGGCAGGCAGCATCAGGAGGGTGGGGGAACACAGCAAGACAGGCAGCACCAGGAGGCTGGTGGAACACAGCAAGGCAGGCAGCATCAGGAGGGAGAGGGACACAGCAAGGCAGGCAGTATCAGGAGGGTGGGGGCACACAGCAAGGCAGGCAGCATCAGGAGGCTGGGGGAACACAGCAAGGCAGGCAGTATCAGGAGGCTGGGGGAACACAGCAAGGCAGGCAGCATCAGGAGGGTGGGAGAACACAGCAAGGCAGGCAGCATCAGGATGGTGGGGGAACACAGCAAGGCAGGCAGCATCAGGAGGGTGGGAGAACACAGCAAGGCAGGCAGTATCAGGAGGCTGGGGGAACACAGCAAGGCAGGCAGTATCAGGAGGGTGGGGGAACACAGCAAGGCAGGCAGCATCAGGAGACTGGGGATCACAGCAAGGCAGGCAGCATCAGGAGACTGGGGGGGATGTCAACGTTTTGGTGTAACACTTCTTCAGGACTGGGGGTAGGGGTAAAGGGAGCTGCAGATAAAGGGAAGGGTGGGGGGGGGGGGGGTTACACAGCTTGCTGCTTAAGATTCAGAACAGCCCATTTAAGAGAGAATGTGCTGCATTCTCCTGTGAAGGTTCAATCATGAATGAAAATTACGTAAAAAAGGAGAGCCAGGATTGAGAATGGGCAGGACAACTGAGTCAAGATCAAGATGAGATTAACCGTAATTGTATCAAGTGGCTGAATTCTGCTCCTAGTTCTTATGTTCTTATTCAGACCATAAGGTACAGTATATGAGCAGAATTAGGCCATTTGGCCCATCAAGTTTGCTCCACCATTTGATCATGACTGATATGTTTCTGAAGGTGAACATGAGAACTGCAGATGCTGGAGATCAGAGTCTAGATTAGAGTGGTGCTGGAAAAGCACAGCAGGTCAGGCAGCATCCGAGGAGCAGGAAAATCAACTTTTTGGGCAAAAGCCCTTCAACAGGAATGAGGCAAGGAGCCTCCCGGGTGGAGAGATAAATGGGGGGGGGGAGAAGGTAGCCAAGAGTGCATTAGGTGGATGGAGTGGGGAGGAAGGTGATAGGTCAGAGAGGAGGGTGGAGTGGATAGGTGGGAAGGAAGATTGGCAGGTGGGACAGGTCATGAGAATGGTGCTGAGCTGGAAGGTTGGAACTGGGGTGAGGTGAGGGAAGGGGAAATGAGGAAACTGGTGAAGTCCACATTGATGCCCTGGGGTTGAAGTGTTCCGAGGCGGAAGATGAGGCGTTCTTCCTCCAGGCGCCTGGTGGTGAGGGAGCGGCGGTGAAGGAGGCCCAGGACCTCCATGTCCTCGGCAGAGTGGGAGGGGGAGTTGAAATGTTGGGCCACAGGGCGGTGTGGTTGATTGGTGCGGGTGTCCCGGGGATGTTCCCTAAAGCGCTCTGCTAGGAGGTGTCCAGTCTCCCCAATGTAGAGGATACCACACAGGGAGCAATGGATACAATAAATGATATTGGTGGATGTGCAGGTAAAACTTTGATGGATGTGGAAGGCTCCTTTAGGGGTCTTGGATGGAGGTGAGAGGGGAGATGTGCCCCACCCCCTCCATTATCCTTCTAAACCCCATGGAGTACAGACCCAGAGTCCTCAACTGCTCCTCGTATGTCACACCCTCGAGCCTCCCTACTCTCCTATTCAATCTCTTCCCAGCTTCCCACTAAATTCTGAGAAATACCTGATCAGGTACAAGGAATTAATTCACCGTTATGCTTTTTAAGACATTCAGTACCTTCTTCTCTGTAGTATGAATACTTTTCAAGATATCACTGTTAATTTCCTCCAGTTTTCCAGCTTCCTTCTCCTTCTCCACAGTAAATACTGATGCAAAGTATTGGTTTAGTTTCTCACCCACCTCCTGGGGTTCTAAAGATAGGAAGCCTTGCTGAACCTTCAGGGGGGTCCATACTCTCCCTCGTTACCCTTTTGCCTTTAAAGTAGGATCTTTTTGGATTCTCCTTAACTGTACTTGCCAAAGCTATCTCATGTCCCCTTTTCTGCCCTCCTGATTTGCCTCTTGAGTGTACTCCTCCAACCCTTATATTTCTCAAGGGATTCCCTTGATCCCAGCCGTCTAGACCTTCCGTATGCTTCCTTCTTTTTCTTGACCAGTTGAGTCAACATCTTCAGTCTGGAAGTGCGTGAGATGGGGGAGGAGGGACAGAGGATGGGGAATATTGCAAAAAGAAAACAGAAATCGTTATGACTTGGAAAACTCTGCGTTCTTGCTGTGAGGGGCCAGACAGGCAAATGCTTTCTGTACCTCAGTCTGCCACAGAGACACTAGGGATTGCCAATGCAAGACTGTGTTTATCGCAGAGATGCTGTGCAATTCTCAGTGTCTTGCCTAGGACAGGGAAGTAAGGTTAAGTATGTATCAACAAACAGGTCAGTCTTAGCCCATGGGGAGGCCAATTAATTGGCACTGATTTAGCTTCTTGGAAGAGTTTCTGAGCTTAAACAGACTGACTGAGCCGTCACTGTCCACAGATACAACAGCTCCATACTTTTGACTCCTCACAACATCGTGGGAGACCATTTTAAACTGACAGCATTCTTACAGAGAAATCTTTGTGTTTATGGACTCAGTGGCCCTCCACACTGGGTTCTGGACATAGGGGGACAGTGCCTAATGGAGTGGAATCACATTTATAAAGGTTGCAAGTTTGCCAAGAGAGTTTGCAAAGTTATGGCAAGGACACAAGTTGAGAGAAAGCCAGGGAAATGGATTGCATTTCCTCTCTGGGTGGGTAATGGCTGTACAATCACGAAACTGTTGAGCCCATCAAGTCAGCCCTAGCACTCTTAAAGAGCTATCCAATTAGTCCCATTCCCTTGCTATTTCCCCATGATCCTGCAACTTCTTTTCCTTGTTGATTTCCGATTGGAAGTTACTACTGTGTCTCCTTCTCAGGTAGGAAAGAATTGTTGTGAAAGTTTGGGGGAGCATGGTGGCCCAGTGGTTAGCACTGCTGCCTCACAGCACCAGGGACCTGGGTGTGATACCAGCCTCAGGCAATTGTCTGTGTGGACTTGCTTGTTTTCCCTATGTCTGTATGGGTCTCTTCCAGGTGCTCCAGTTTCCTCCTGTTTCCTGTTCCGAAGATGTGCAGGTTAGGTAAATTGGCCGTGCTAAATTGCCCATAGTATTCAGAGATGTGTAGGTTAGGTGTGTTAGTCATGGGAATGTAGAATAATGGGGTAGGGGAATGAGTCTGGAATGAGTCTTCAGAAGGTCGGTGTGGACTCATTGGGCCAAATGGCCTGTTTCCGCACTGTAGGGGATTCTATGAAATCTATAATAGAAATCAACAAATTAGTCATTTGTCGATGGCGAACTGCAAACCAGAAGGCCTAAGGTTGGCCTGAGACTAGGCATCAGGCCTCAGTTCAATCATTTAGTCAAGATGCTGATGCTCAACTGTCAAGCTAGCAGCTCCTCTGTTCCAAGAAGAAGAGTTTTGAGTCAACCCTTTCGATTCAAACTGTTCGATGGATGTCAAGGCTTCTTGCTAGGTCCATCCAGGCCCTGAAAACATGAGAGAACTGGGCCTGAGAGAGGAGGTTGACCACCGCGTCTTCAGGTTTGTTGAAACCACAGTGAAAGGGCAGGGAGATTTTCTGCTTTCTCAAGCCATGCTTCTTGCTGCATCTTAACACCAGGCTGGCTGGGGCCTTTCTGCCTGTGAAGGGGGGAGCTCTTTACTGCAGAGGTCTGTAGAGCCTGGGTCATTGAGTCTATTTAAGGCTGAGGTAGATTTTTAATCAGGAATGAAATCAAGGGGTATGGAGAAAAGGCAGGAAAAATGCAATTGGGGATGATCAGATCTAATTGAATGGTGGAGCAGATGCAATGGACTGAGTGATCTACCCTCTTACACTTTGTCCTATGTTCATACATATGTTTCGGGGGATTTCTTTCTAGGCCTGGTCATTACCTGTTGTCCCCATTTCTAGTGAGGGTGAATTATTCTTCCTTTACCATTTCACAGGACGTCACTGAAAAGGCCAATGGTTGTCGCTGACCTCTACTTGACCTCAAATAAAGGACGACAGTAAGTGAAGTGGGCCTGGTGTCACATTTAGGCCTAACCAGGTAAGGACAGCAGATTCCCCTCCCTAACGGGCATTAGTGAACTTGATGGATTTTACAACAACTAAAAGTTGCCGTGGTCACCATTGCTGAGAGTCAATTTATATTTTGTCGAAGAAGGAGAGGTAATCTTATTGAAAAATCATGGATTCTTAAGGGGCTCCACAGGGTAAATGCTGAGAAGACTTTTCCCATTAGGGGAGAGATTATGACCAGAGAGCATAGTCTCACAATAAAGGGGCAACAATTTAAGACTGAGATGAGAAGGAATTTCATCTCTGAAAGGGTTGTGAGATTTGGAACTCTTTGCTACAGAGGGCTGTTGGGGGGTAGAATCCTTTGATGTATTTAGCTTCTTGATCCATCAGGGAATCCACAGGAAAGTGAACACGATGAATCTCGGATCAGCCACGATCCTATTGAATGGTGGAGCAGACTCAAGGAGCTGAATGGCCTATTCCTATTTTCATTTCTCATGGACACTCCAAAAGTATTCACTGAACTTCAATTCCATCAAGTGACATGGTAGGATTCAAACTCCCTTCCCCAGGGCATTACCTGGATCTTTGGTGACAAATGAAGCAGATGGATAGGGTGAATAGCCAAGGTCTTTTCCCCAGGGAAAGGCAGTCCAAAACTAGACTTCAGAAGTTTAAGGTGAGAGGGGAAAGATTTAAAAGGGACCTAAGGAATAACGTTTTTGCGCAGAGGGTGGTATGTGTATGGAATGAGCTGCAGGAGGAAGTGATGGAGGCTGGTACAATTACAACATTTAAAAGGCATCTGGATGGGTATATGGATAGGAAGGGTTTAGAGGGATATGGGCCGGGTGCTGGTAAATGTGACCAAATTAATTTAGGATATCTGGTCGGCATTGACGAGTTGGACCGAAGGGTCTGTTTCTGTGCTGTACGTCTCTACGACTCTATGACTATGTTTCTAAATGAACTGGGACTGACGGGAGGCCATTCAGCTCCTTGAGCCTGCTCTGCCTTTCAATAGGATCATGGCTGGTCTGATTGTACCTCATATTCACATTCCCGTTGACCCTAATAATCTTTCAAGCCCCTTGCCAACCAAGATTGGAACTCTCTCTGCTTCCATCACCTTCCCAAGAAGAACTCCAAAGACTCACGTCCCTCTGAGAGAAAAGAAATGCAGAGAGTGGCGATTCTATATAACACTTTTCATTGTGTTTTATAACAAAATGCATGTGACAATAAATCAACTCAAATCAAATCAGTAAGCAAATCTTGATTTTTAAACAGTGACCCTGAATTCTCAATGCTCCGACATGAGGAAACATCCTCTCCGCGTATATCTTGTCAACAGCCCTCACGATTTTCTATATTTTAATCAAATTACCTCTCATTATTCTAAAATCCAGGAGATATTAACCTAGTCTATCATAAGGCACCCCACCCATCCCAATGCATTTCTGCATTAACAGGATGTGGGTAGAAGTGAGAACTGCAGATGCTGTAAATCACTCTAGAATGGAGTGGTGCTGGAAAAGCGCAGCAGGTCAGGCAGCATCTGAGGAGCAGGAAAATCGACGTTTCGGGCAAAAGCCCTTAATCAGGAATAGAGGTAGGGAGCCTCCGGGGTGCAGAGATAAATAGGAGGGGGGGTGGGGCTGGGGAGAAGGTGGCCAAGAATCAGGGCAGAGGAGATAACTTGGGGGTTGCAGTGAGAGAGAGAGAGACTCACTGAGATTCTTGTAGAGAGAGGAGGAGAACTTCTTCAAGGTAGGCCTCCTTGCAAGAGGATTCGCAGTAAGGTTAAAATCAACTAGGTCTAAGTGAGGACTGCTGATGCTGGAATGTGGGTATCCCTGGCTAGGCCAGTATTCACCACCGGAGAGCGGTTAGGAGTCAACCACCTTGCTCTGGGTCAGGAGTTTCTTTGGAGGCCAGACTGGGTAAGGATGTGGGATTATTTTACAACAATTGACAACAGTCATTGAAATAATTCCGCAGAGGTTGGTATCCCGTCACCAAGTCACCCTTTATTCACACGTGCATAATACTTGTCAGGCTCCCTCAGAGCCAGCTCTCAGAATGAGCAGAATCTCTGACCCTCCTGTTTGTATCTGTCAGCCAGGGCTCCCTGTTTGGACGAGATTAGCAGCCCCAATCTGGGAACTCACATTCTAAGACGTCCACCTGGCTGACCTCATTACCATCACTACAGTCATCATTAGACTAGCATTTAATTTCAATTTATTTTTATAAAAACAAATTCAAATTTCATCATCTGCCATGTTGACAGAGCATTGATCTCAGCTTCTGGATTCTGCTCTAGTGACATGACCACAACACCGCTGCCTCCCCTCAATAATTCATAACCTTCCTTCCTTTCTCATTCCTGTCTTCTCCCTAAGGGTGGCACTGTGGCTTAGTGGTTAGCACTGCTGCCTCACAGCGCCAAGGACAAAGGTTCGATTCCAACCTTGGGTGATGTCTGAGTGGAGTTTACACATTCTCCCCGTGTCTGCATGGGTTTTCTCTGGGTGCTCCAGTTTCCTCCAACAATCCAAAGATGTGCAGGTCAGGTGAATTGGCCATGCTAAATTGCCCATAGTGTTAGATGCATTAGCTCAGAGGGAAATGGGTCTGGATGCGTTACTCTTCAGAGGGTCAGTTTGGACTTGTTGGGCCGAAGGGCCTGTTACCACACTGTAGGTAATCTAATCTCCCTTAGATAAGGTGACTAACACTGCGCACAGGACACCAATGTGGTCTCACCAATGCCCTGTATAACTGAAGCCTAACCGCTCTACTTTTGCCCTGTAATAAATGATACGAATCTATTAGCTGCTCTAATTATCTGTACCTTCAGACGGACCAGTTGTGATGCATACCCATGGTCACTAAGCCACAATTTGCCCCACTGGCCCCTGTTGGCTGTGGCTAGCGTTTTGGTTCTTGTCAAGATGCTAACGGCAATTGCAGAACTCCAATGGCCTACCTTAGTTCAAGTGGAATATACAAACCCCCCCCAAAAACAATAACTAAACTAAACTCGGTAGCTCAGTGTTCTTACCAACTGAACTACGTAAGGTATTGTAAATGATTTTAATGTTCGGTGCAAGCAGAAATATTCCTTGACTACAAATGTTGATTCCCTTCTCAGGATAGTATTGTTCCAGCACAAGGTAAAGTAAGACAGATAGATCAGCCACGCAATATATCAAAGTATGTTTTTCTGCATCGATATTTGCCACTGCTTTTTATTATGAGCTGAGGCAAGACAACGAGGTTCTTTAAATTGTATGGTCAGTGGTTGAGATTACGTACTCTAACTGGAGCCTTAAAAGTCAGTGTGGAAAGAACAAAGAACTAGTGAACAAAGCCATTCAAGGTCCATACAGTTTATGTGTCACTCTGACCTGTGACTATTCTCCCAGCCTTTTCATGGGTCCAGATACCATGTTCCTTCCCCATGCACTGGGACCAACATGCTCCCGCTACAGTTATAATGGAGTGGGAGGACTAAGAAGTGGACCACTTTGTCAACATTTTCAAGTGTATCATGGACAGAACTCAACGTGTTCCCAATTCTGAACTGCAAGTAGGCTTTCTGAGAAAAAGAAATTTGTCATTGCTCCCCATTTGCTGCATTTTGCAAATGCAAAACAGATTCCAAAGCATACAGCACACAGAGGGTGATGTGCATTCATCCATACATACTGCTGTGGTGTCCAGCATATTAAGGTAAGCACTAAAAGTGGTTTCCATGTCTTGATATTTACACAAGCAGCCTATCATTTGGATTAACCTCTCCTCCCATAAGCTACTCATCATTTGAAAGAATTTCTTATATCCCTTCATACAGTATCCTTATTATCCAAGCCATAGTTTATGCCATGGTATCGCTATGCGGGCAAGGTGGGAGATAATTCTAAAAACCACATACACACAGTATGATGACTGAATCCATGTACTCTGTATTATTCTGCCACCCGAACAAACTCAAGCAAAGGGACTCTATAAAAAAAAGCAAGCTGGTTTCACATCTCTTTGGATTCATAAATTCAAAATTTTGATTCCAAAATCTAGAATACAGAGGACTGGAGTATGAAGATGCAGAAGTTATGCTGTAGTCAGACAAAACCCTGGTTACGTGCCAATTGGAGTGCTCTACGCAGATCTGGGCACCACATCTTAGGAAGGATAGATTGGCTGTGGAGGGCATACAACAAGAATGATATCTGGATTTTATTGGTTAGGATCTGAGGAGAGATTGTACAAATTAGGCCTGTTTTCATAGAATCCCAACAGTGTGGAAACAGACCATTCAGCCCAGCAAGTCGACACTGACCCTCCCAGACTGTTGAAGGTTAAGGAGTGATCTGATTGAAGTCTTCAAGATATTAACAGGAAGACAAAGGGTAGATAAAGATAAACTATTACCACTGGCTGGGCATTCTAGAATTAGGTGGCATAGTCTGAGAATCGGGGCCAGACCATTCAGGAGAGATGTTAGGAAGCACTTCGCCTTACAGCGGGTGGGATAGGTTTGGAACTCTCTTCCACGAGTGGCAGTGGATTCTGGATCAGTTGTTAATTTTAAGTCTGAGAAAATGTAAGGGATACGGTCCAAAGACAGGGATACAAAGGGAGTCCAAAGATCAGCCATGATCTGATTGAATGGTGGAACAGGCTCGAGGACTCTGAATGGCCTACTCTCGTCCCCATGTATCAAAGAAAGCCATTCACCATCCCAACTTGGAATTCCATCGCCACTCCTTCCAATGTCGCAGGTTCAAAGTCCTGGAGCTCCTTCCTGAAGGCACAATGGGTGTCCTTACATCTCAAGAACAGCAAGGAGTCAAGAAGGCAGCTCACCACCAACTTCTCAAGTTAGGTTTGGGTAATAACTGCTGGCCCAGCCATCGATGTCCACTCTCCGTGAAGGAACAAGGAAAGAACCTTCGCACTGTGAATCATGTCAAAGCATTGCTTCAGGTATTTTCGAACACTCGTGTTATACCTGACCCTAAGCGACAAGGATTGAAAACTATTAGAACTTCAAGACGCACTATAATCGACTGAATTTACCTCATTCTACGCTGAAGTCGAAGTTGAAAGCAGAGCTCCACTTTTGGATGAAGCTTTTTAAAACACTTACTCTCCATGAAAATGCCATTAGCTCAAATCCAAATCTCTTAAGCCAGTAAAATAATGTCTTGCAACAGAATGGGACCCAGACAAATTCCTGAGGTTTTCTTTATCTGTCATTATTTATGCTCTCTGATAAGCTCAGAGCCTTTTTCAGGGGCCTATTCCTAAGGAAAAAAGATCTCCCTCCAGCATTCGGGCACAAGTTGGAATTTTTTCCTACATGTAGTCGACTTACTCACTTCAATGTTAACATCGTGACTTTTGTTCATGCGGGTGCATGTAAAAAAAAAATAAAATTAGCTCCATTTCAAGGGGGAATGTATCACCTCTATTCTGTCAGACATCATAGTGGAACTGCGCCATGGATTGTCTTGTAGACAAAAACATTGATGAGGAAATTGTCCTCAGGCCTCGAGATTGCAAACTGTGCCTCAAACGATATCCATAATGTCTTTTAATTACTTCATATCCACTCATTGTGTTAATTTTGTTACTCAAGAATCCATGCAGTCACCAATGTGTACATTGCATGCAGAGTGTAGTTTGTTGTGACATTTTTCTAATCACCGAACCGCAATATCAACCTTTATCCAAACTAGAGTAGTCAACATAACTAAATAAAATAGAACTACATCCTCTAGCACACAATATTGAATTCCTCACATTCGGTGCCTTATCTCATGATGCTTGATCTCTGTTTAGAGTTATAGCGCTGTACAGCATGGAAACAGAGCCTTCGGTCCAACTTGTTCATGTGGACCATATATCCTAAATTAATCTAGTCCCATTTGCCAGAGTTTCGTCCATATCCCTCTGAACGCTTCCTCTTCATATACCCATCCGGATGCTTTTTAAATGCTATAATTGTACCAGCCACCACTTCCTCTGGCAGCTCATTCCATACATGCACCACCCTCTGTGGGAAAAAGTTACTCTTTTTGTATTCACCTTGTCCATGCCCTTCATGATTTTATAAGTCAGTATAAGGTCCCTTTTAAATCTTTCCCCTCTCAACTTAAATCTCTGCCCACTAGTTTTGGACTCCCCCAGGGAAAAGACCTTGGTTATTCACCCAATCCATGCCCCTGATGATTTTATAAACCCCTATAAGGTCACCCCTCAGCCTCCGATGTTCCAGGGAAAACAGCCCCAGCCTATTCAGCCTCTCCCTACAGCTGAAACCATACAACCCTGGCAACGTCTTTGTAAATCTCTTTTGAATCCTTTCAAGTTTCACAACCTCCTTCCTATAGCGGGGAAACCAGAACTGAATGCAGTATTCCACATTCTTTCACATCTTTATTTCTCTTCCACCCCAACGGGCCACTCTTCTGTCTTTTGTACTGCCCCCATCCAGCACACCTATTCCCCTGGAAAACCACCATTTTCTAGCCCCCTTTGAGTTCTGAAGAAGGGTCAGGATATTAGCTCTTTCCTCCTCCTTAGAGGATGCCAGAGCTGCTGAGTTTCTCCAGCAATTTCTGTGGTTGATACTGATGATTATCAATGGGCCAATACTCTTTGGAGTTCAGATGAATAAAGATGATGTCGTTGAAATGTTTTGAGCTGATAATGAGTCTTGTCATGATTCAGAAAGGATTGGTATCAAAGTTGTATTCGCTCCAACCAATCCAAGGATGTCACACAGTGGAAACAGGGAATTCCATGCTAGCCTTTGTAGGGAGTAGATTTATTCTACTCAACTCCTGAGAGTCCTCAGTAATTAGTATTTCATAATTGATATTGTACGTTGTACCTAATGTTCGCATGCAACAAACCTGTTTCCTTAGACAAGCGTCTCTTCTGTTTAGACACACCACTAATCTAACCTCTAGACAGGCCATGGAAGCAGTATAGGCAAAGGAGGTGATAGTGAGCTACCTCAAACAATGCTTACCCTAGCTGTGCTGCTTGCTGGCAGCATTGGCAGATACAATGGGGCACCAGCAGCAACAGTCAGGACAAATACTACAGAGCTGGAGTGGGTAGACACCTAAAGATGTCCCCAATGTCCTTAGGGCCCTGTCAGGTGATTGCTTCATACAGGCATACATCGTTCTACCTAAGCCGAGGACCCCCACAAAAGGATGCTGGCAATGTGGAAAAAGAAAGAGTTAATATCTTGACCCTTCTTCAGAAGTGGAAGGGAGCTGGAAAATGTTTTTCTTACACCTTTGATAGAGGCAAAGGAGAGATGAAGGGAACAGATGTGCAGGATGGGGGAACAGTACAAAAGACAAGTTCTTCTGGGCCTACTCAATTCTATGCTGCTGGGCCTACTCGGGTTCGTGCTGCTGGGCCTACTCGTGTATACCCTGCTGGGCCTACTTGAGTACACGCTACTGGGCCTACTCAGTTTCATGCTGCTGGGCCTACTCGAGTCCACGCTGCTGGGCCAACTCAAGTACACACTGCTGGGCCTACCCGAGTCCGTGCTGCTGGGCCTACTCGGGTTCGTGCTGCTGGGCCTACTCAAGTACACCCTGCTGGGCCTACTTGAGTGTACGCTACTGGGCCTACTCGGTTTCACTGCTGGGCCTACTCAAGTACATGCTGCTGGGCCTACCAGAATCCATGCTGCTGGGCCTACCCAAGTCTGTGCTGCTGGGCCTACCCGAGTCCATGCTGCTGGGCTTACTTAAGCACACGCTGCTGGGCCTACTCGAGCACATGCTGATGGGCATACACGGGTCTGCGCTGCTGGGTCTACGTAAGTACACACTGCTGGGCCTACCCGAGTATGCGCTGCTAGGCCTACCCGAGTCTGTGCTGTTGGGCCCACCTTCTGCTCCTGATGTCATCACTGCAACTGAGCTCTTCACCATGAGGTAAGTAAAATAAACTAGAAGAGAAGAAAGAATGAGAAAAGCGAGAAAGAAAAAGAAACAAAATGAAAAGAAAAGCAGATGGAGTAGACAAACACCAGGCTCAGATGCCCTACTCCACTACCATCCCAGCCAGACAGCTTCTAGATATTCCAGATTCTGTGAACTGGTTTCAAATGCCCTCCGCTGCAGTGATGGGATTTGAATGTAGATCCTCAGAACAGTTGCCTGGGCCTCTGGATTTCTAGTTAGAGACAAAAATAAACTGCAGATGCTGGAGTCCAAGATAGACAGGCAAGAGGCTGGGAGAACACAGCAAGGCAGGCAGCATCAGGAGGTGGAGAAGTCAACATTTCAGGTGTAACCCTTCTTCAGATCCTGAAATGTTGACCTCCCTACCTCCTGATGCTGCCTGCCTTGCTGTGATCTTCCAGCCTCCTGCTTGTCTACATCTGGAATATTGGACAAGTGCAATGGCCGAGACACCACTTTGCCCCTTAAAATAATGTTTCGTCACACCAAAGGTTGAATAAATTCAAATTAGCTTTGTTGTTACTGGGGCTTTATAAATGTAAGCAGTGTTCTAATGGCAGGTAATCTTCAAACACTTCCATCATTACAATTCTTGTGAATGAGCATAACATCTCTCATGACTGATAACAACTTGTCAAAGATTGTTCCTGCATTTCTTAACTTCAGCCTGCCTCCTGTTCCTTGAGGAATAGTTGCCCAGGGGGTGCAAAAAGCCTTTGTGAAGGGCGTCCTGAAATCGAAAAGAAACATTAGCCTTCAAATGACTTTGAAAGGATGTAACGCTTAAACTCTATCAGCTAGATGGGTGTAATAGGAGTACTTGTAAAATGCATTAAGGACAGAGTTAGGATTGAGGTAGAGCAGGTGGTTATTTTAGCTGGATGATGACTGGGGATGTTGATAGATTCCTTTATAGGACTAGGACAATAAATAAACATGAAGAGAGAAGCGCTGTTACACTTCATAGCTTTGCTGAGTGATTGGAAAGTAGCAGAGCTTAAATAAACTGTGCTGCTCATTTGCCAGTCATTCTGTACTGAATATTTTCACTACTCAATGTGTGGGAATGTGATTTTTCAGGAGATTTGGATTTACTGGCTGTTTCGTGCTTCTGCGTTCTCATTTTCAAGTCAATTGTTTCCCTCTTATTTTCAAAGCTCTAAAGCACAGTGACATCTTACCATGTGGATGAACACAGGTAAAGTTAGGCCACAGAATATACGTCCTGCTAGAGTCAAAAATTGATTGAATTAAGATTAACGGGGTTTGGAAATTTGTCAGTTATGATTAAATGGCGGAGCAGACTCGATGGGCCGAATGGTCTAATTTCTGTTCCTATCATTCAAAGGCTACGCACATTGCCTTCACTGTCACCTTCACAAATGACTATATTCCAACATCTCAATTTCAGACCAAAGTGTTTTTCCAACATTACCAATCCAAATGGGATCACTCATGTGGTATCTGCATCTCTCTAGCTTCCAGCTGACCTCTGACCTCCCTCAGTGAAGGAGACCACTATAATTTGCTGGCACCAAGTAAAAATATTAAACAGAAAAAGACATCAACTTGTACTATGGTAAAGCCTGTCTTTTAGCTTAACATTTTCATTTTAAAAAAAGGAGCTGAACATTTAATCATGTTCCTGCCACGTATACTTCAAGTGGCTTAGGGCTTGGCATTTAAAAACCATTCTATTTGTGATAAAGTTACATAAATCTACCCAATATTCACTCTATCATCATCTACATACATCCAAGAATGGGACACACCTAATTGGAGAGTTATACTTCAGTGAACCAAGCCAGCGTGATGATTTTATTTCGGGGACTTGGTTTGACATATATGCGATGATGGATTTCTCTCTCAGTACTGCCTGGCATTCGAATAAACCAAGTGATGAGATTCCTCAATCCTGGGCCAGGCCATTAAGCGAGGCATCTGGGAGAAGTAATGTTTCTTAGGAGGGGATGCAACAGAGTGTCAGATTTCCATTGGGATAATAACCGTGGGAAAGGGAGAAGGAAAGGGAGTGTCTTAAGTTGAGATTGCTGCAGTCTCAAGAAATCAAAAAAATGTTGGTCCAGCAGTGGAATTGACACAAGTTGCTAAACAGAGACGGGACAGAGATGTTAAGTGAGGGCAGTGGGTGAAGAGTTCAAATGTTTAAAATTCACTCACAATAACAAAGGCTACAATTATATATTTTTAAATTCATTCATAAGAGGTGGGCCAAGCCAGCACTTATTGCCCATCCCTAATTGCCCAAGAGGGCAGTTAAAAGTCAACTTCCTTGTTGTGGGTCTGGAGTCACATTGTAGGCCAGACCAGGAAAGGATGGCAGATTTCCTTCCCTAAAGGACATGAGTGAACCAGATGGGTTTGTCCCGAACAATTGACAGCAATTTCACAACCACCATTAGGCTCTTAATATTACAAAAGGAAAACAGTAAACAGGAACAGGCCCTTCGGCCCACCAAGACCACACTGTCACATGATGCCTTTCTAAATTAAAAATGTTTTACCTCGGCAGAGCCGGTCTCCCTTTATTTCCTGCTCATTCATCTAAAACGTTGCAACTGTATTTACCTCCACCACCTCCACTGGCAACACATTCCAGGCACTTACCACGCTCTGGGTGAAAAAAACTTCCCTCTCACATTTCCTTTAAACCTACCTCCTTATTTCTTAAAACCTATGTCCCTCAGTAATTTACATTTCTACCCTGGGAAAAAGACTTTGACTATCAAATTCTAGCCATGCCTGTCATAGTCTTGTAAATTTCTGTCAGGTCAGCCTTTATCTTCCTATATTCAAGCAAAAACAAACCAAGTTTGTCCAAATTCTCCCCGAAGCTAATTGTCTCCCAAGCCAGGCACATCCTAGTAACCTGATTCTGCACCCTTTCCCAAAGCCTCCACTTCCTTCTTTTTTTCTTAACAGAATCCCTACAGTTTGGAAACAGGCCTTTCAGTGCAACAAGTCCACACTGACCCTCCGAAGAGTAACCCACCCAAATCCATTCCCCTACCCAATGTTTGCCCCTGACTAATGCACCTAACCTACACATCCCTGAACACTATGGGCAATTTAGCATGGCCAGTTCACCTAAACTGCCCATCTTTGGATTGTGGGAGGAAATCAGAGCACCCTGAGGAAACCCACACAGACACGGGGAGAATGTGCAAACTCCACACAGACAGTCACCCGAGGTCGGAATCAAACCTGGGTCCCTGGCGCTGTGAGGCAGCATTGCTAACCACTGAGCCACTGTGCCACCCCACAATGTGGCAACCAGAACAGTACACAATAGTCCAAAAATTTTCCCAACGAATTCAAATTCCACCATCTACCATGACAGGATTTGAACCCACGTCCCCAGAACATTACCAGTGTCTCTAGATCAATGCTGCCTGACCTGCTGTGCTTTTGCAACGCCACACATTTCGACTCTGACTCTCCAACATTTGCTATCCTCCCTTTCTCTGGATTAATAGTCCAGTGATGACACCACTGGGCCAACACCTCACCATAAGCAATGCAATCTACTCACTTGCTTTTGGCAATGTGGTTGGCAATATGCAGGAGGCTGACCATCTCAATTTCTTTAAGTGTCACCCATTATGTTCACAGGACAACATTTCTCATCTCAATCTGGGTTCCTTTTTCTCCATGTAGCATTTTGTTTAGATCATTACTGCACTGTCGTGGTAGACATGTTTGAAGAGGTTTTCTGGTGTTGTCAGTGTATGGACGTAGACATAGAAAAGTACAGCACAGAACAGGCCCTTTGGCCCACGATGTTGTGCCGAGGTTTAATCCTAATGTAAAATATAATAACTTAACCTACGCACCCCTCAACTCAGTGCTCTCCATGTGCCCGTTCAGCAGTCGCTTAAATGTCCCTAATGACTCTGCTTCCACCACCATCGCTGGCATTCACATGCATTCACAACTCTCTGTGTAAAGAACCTACCTCTGACGTCTCCTCGATACCTTTCCCCTAATATCTTAAAACTATGACCCCTCAATCCTGCCCTGGGGAAAGGTCTCTAGCTATTGACTCTATCTATTCCTCTCATTATCTTGTATACCTTGATCAGGTCTCCTCTCTTCCTCCTTCTCTCCAGAGGGAAAAGTCTGAGCTTTTTCAACTTTTCTTCATAAGACAAGCCCTCCAGACCAGGCAGCATCCTGGTAAACCTTCTTTGCACCCTTTTCAAAGCCTCTGCATCATTCCTTTAGTCGGGCGACCAGAACTGGACACAATATGCCAAGTGTGGTCTCACCAGGGACTTGTATATGGAGACGTGCAGGAGTAACGTGTGTGGATATTTATTGTCTGGTGGATAGTTAGCTGGCTCAATAATGAGCCCAAGGATCAGATTATAGTCAGCAGTACAGAGTTTGATTGCCAAATCAACTTAGGTAGAATCTGGATCTACGTCTTCAACAACCAATAGTGGAATCCATGGCTCTCGGTCATGAGTTTGTATAAATAATGGCCAAGGACCTATTTTTGGGCCAAGAATTGAAGAAGATATGAACCCAAACTGTCCAAGAAACAGCAATACTGTGTGGAGTTTAGAGGAATGAGGGGAGAATCTCATAGAAACCCATAAACATCTAACAAGACTAGACAGAGTAAATGCAGGAAGGATGTTCCTGATGAAGAGGGACTCTAGAACCAAGGGTCACCATCCAAGGATTGGGGTAGGCCACTTAGGGCTACGATGAGAAAAAATGTTTTCACCCAAACAGTGGTGAACCTGTGGGATTCTCTGTTAGAGAAAGTAGGTGAGGCCATGCATTGGATGGTTTAAAGAAAGAGGTAAATATAGTTCTTAGCAACAAGGGGATCAGAGGAGAGAGAGAGTGGAAACAGCTACTGAATTGGATGATTGCCAATCCAACTTAGGCCCTGATGAAGGATCCCGACCTGAAATATCAACTCTCCTGCTCCTCCCTTGCTGCCCAACCTGCCGTGGACTTGCCAGCTCCATTTTGTGTTGACACTGAATTGGATGATTTGCTGTGGTCAAATCAAATGGGGGAGCAGGCTCGAAGGGCTGAATGGTCTACTTCTGCTCCAATTTTCTATGCATCATCACTTTGTGTGAACATTCTGCCAACCCAATACTTTTGCTCTTTTCCTCTAGGATTCTGAAATTAATGTGTGGCTTGGTATTTGGCAGGAAGCTCTGTCAGATGACAGAGCGCCAAAAGGGGAGTGCAGATTAGTAAACATGGCAAGGAGGGCAGGGTAACTGGGGCCATTCAGGGAGATACTCATGTTGAGTTGGATCGAGTCACAGTGATGGTCCAGTCATGTTTGGGAGATTGCGGGGTCAGGGGACCGTTGAGTCAGGAGAGTGTGCAGTTGGGTCAATAAGGGAGGTAGTTGATGATTTGGATTGGGTTGATTCAGGGGGTAGGTTAGCTGAGTTGAGGTGAAGGCTAAGTTGGGTCTGTTTGGGGCTGGTTGTGTCATGCCTCACTGCGATAGCACAAAGGAAATCAATTCCCTCTGTTCCCAGAGGGATCATAGAAATTGAAAATTTTACAAAACTGACAAGTTTCCCCAATTTATCCATCTTTCAGGGCAAAAGCATGGACCAGGTTTCAGTCCTTTACAAGAATTGCTATCTGTTACAAATAACCTCTAGCTCCAGGCAAACAATTATGAATCATAAAGTTGGTTACAACTTAACTAGTCAACACCCTTATAAAACTCTCCTGATAAACACGTTCAGGCAGATTGACAAAACAAAATGTTGGTGTTATGGTTGGAGTGAAAATCTGGGAAGGCAGTTCAGTGGTCCCTATCCATAGGGTTCATTGAGATGATCCGTCTGTTTGTGAGGTGTCTCTCTCTCTCTCTCTCTCTCTCTCTCTGGATGCACAGAGCAATTGGTTCACAAATGATAAAATCTCTAATATGTTAGCTGAAGTAGTTTACAGTGAGAAAATAAACTAGCTCCCATCAGGTTCTAACAACCTTTTACTGAGGAGAAAGGACAGTAGCTCTGAAGGCTTCTGGTTATATCGTTTACACCCACAAGCTGCTTAGCTCCCTGGGAGCCAATCACATCGTTGTTGGCAGGCAGAAGGCTTATCTTCGACAACTAGTTATCACTCCACAGACCAATCAGCTGCTTGATGCCAGCTGAATCTAATTTTGTACTAACTCCTTAGTGCCAGTTCATTTGCAACTATAGCTCTCCCATTAGTTGAGCAAATAACACTCACAATGAGTCTCACGTAACTTGCTTTCAAAAAGTGTTGCAATCTTTTCTATTATTCTTGGTTTTTAAAACAGTCCTTTTCTCATTTCAGACCACAATCAGAAATGCAGACAATGGTCAGATACAATTTTTCTGCTGGGTTGAGGGGGTTAGCAGGCAGTTATGTGGTCACGCATTATCAGGTCAGATTACATCAGGGATGGATAGCCATTTCAGAGAGCTACTGGTGTCAGGTCTGAGAGCTCGTCAGGTGGTCCAGGGTACTCAGATAGTTATGGGGTTTAGTCGGTTAGAGATAGTCAGGGATTTAGGATAGAATCAGGTATTCAGCAGTTTAGTTGAGTTGGTTTAGCCCTGGAATGTCATAGGATATGGTGAGTTGGGGGATGAGGATGGTGACTGGGTGATGATAATTGGTTTTCAGGTGATGAGGGAGCAGTGAGGTAATTTGGATATTGGGTTTTCAGGTATTTGGATGTGTTGGGGACAGTCAGAGGATTGGGGGTCAGGGGATGACTTTGTATGTGTGTGTGCGCATGTGTCTGTGGCACATGACCAGATATTGTGTAAGTGTGTATGCATGTGAGTGTGCGTGTGCACATCTGTGGGTGAACATTCTTGTGTTGTGCGCGTGTGTGTGCGTGTACATGTATGCGCATGTGCGTGTGTGTGTGTGTGTGTACATGCACCTGTGTTTGTGGAGTGGAGGGGTGTGAAGTTACCAGGTGATAGACCAGCTTTTAAACAGTTTCATATTTCTATCATTTCCTGGGTAAGTATCAAGCTGAGTCACTTCGATCCAGCCTCCACTGTGACGAGATCCTGGGTAGAGGTGAATTGTCTGTTGGGAGTTTGAGCTTCCTGGGTAACTCCCTTGGGGGGGGCCTGAGGTAAACCTTATCAGTTGGAGGTGGGAAGATTTGGGCAATTGCGTGTGTTATGAAGCTTAGATTGAGGAATTCTATTGCAATTGGCCCACAAAAAGACACTGTGTGATTTCCAATCAGATGAATGTGTCATTAAAGCCTGGAAGACCTTGTTAAGATGACGTGGACAACATTCACCCATACATCATTCAAATGGAAGAAATAACTCAGAGAAACAAACTCTGGAGTCAAATCTGCAATAAAAATACTGACATGCCTATCCAGAATTACTTTCGGAGGGGAAATGAGACATATAAATCCAATACTTGACAGAAGGACTCTGGCCTCAATCACAGGGAGGTCTGGAGAGGAAGAGAACACAAACTGATCTTGGAATGTAATACACATTGTTGGCATTAATTATTGGTGGATGAAATTACAGGCTCAAAGACCCCATCACTTGCTGTGGCCACTGTTTTGTGTTACTCTGTAATTTTCTTGACCGAATTCTGGTCAGCTCCTTCAGGGACTGAGTCCAGCTTTAGTGCAATGTGTTGATAAGATTGTCTTTCTGATTGGCCTGGAGTTACTGACTGAGGATTATGTGAGACTAAAGGTGCATAAGGGAGGGGCAGGGGACCACAAGCTTGGAACTTTGGGTTTGTAAGGAACTTGCTGTGTGCTTAATAGACAAAGAACACAGAACAGTACAGCATAGGAACAGGCCTTTCGGCCCACCAAGACTGTGCCAACACATGGTCCATTTCTAAATGAAAAACCTTTACCTATTTCCTGTCTATTCATGTATTTGTCAAGATGCCTCCAAAATGTTGCCATTGTATCAGCCTCCACAAATCCTCCCTTCCACTCCACCTACTCACCCTTGCTACTAGCTTCCAACCGGATTCATCCGTCCCATCGACCAACCAGGTCATATCCACCACCTACGTTCACTTATCACAACCTCACCATTCTGCCCTGCACTCCATCCCAAATGCCATACCCCCTCCTTTTACCTGCAGCTCCCCTTACATCCACCCCAACTCCTGAAGAAGGGTTACAGCCAAAACATTGACTTCACCTCCTGACGCTGTCTGACTTGCTGTGTTCGCCCAGCCTCCTGCTGATCTACCTTGGATTCCAGCATCTGGAGCAATGGTTTCATGGTCATCATTAGACTCTTAAACCCAGAATTTTTTAAATCAAATTTTAATTCCACCATCTGTGGGATTTGCACCTAGGTCCCCAAGAACATGAAGGGGGAAGTCTCTGGATTAATAGTTTAGTGAAAGCACCTTCAATCATCTAGGCCCTAAACTCTGGAAACCCCTCCCTAATTCTCACTATTTCCCCTTTTGATCAAGCTTTAGTCACTGGTCTCACTGATTTATTTTTATCGTAAGTCCAGTATTTGAAAAACTAACCAAAGTGCTTTTTGCAAGGTTTGTGAAGGTTTGTAGCTCAGGTTGAAGTTTAGGGTGTAGGTTTGCTCACTGAGCTGTAGGTTTGATATCCAGACGTTTCGTTACCTGGCTAGGTAACATCTTCAGTGGCGACCTCCAAGTGAAGTGAAGCTGTTGTCTCCTGCTTTCTATTTATATGTTTGTCCTGGGTGGGGTTCCTGGGGTTTGTGGTGATGTCATTTCCTGTTCGTTTCCTGAGAGGTTGATAGATGGCATCTAGATCTATGTGTTTGTTTATGGCGTTGCGGTTGGAGTGCCAGGCCTCTAGGAATTCTCTGGCATGTCTTTGCTTAGCCTGTCCCAGGATAGATATGTTGTTCCAGTCGAAATGGTGGTTTTTCTCCTCCGTGTGTAGGGCTACGAGGGAGAGAGGGTGCTTTTTCGTTTGTGTTTGGGGTAGGGGGTGTCACTAGCTGGGTCAACATTGATCGCCCATCCCTAATTGCCCTTTGACTTGAATGACATTGCTGTGGATCTTCTATTGACCAAGCCAGGTAAAGATGGCAAATTTACTTCCCAACGATCTTTGACAACAGAAGTCACATGGTCCCCATTAGGTCAGTTTTCCCCTTTTAATTCCAGATATTATAATTGAATTTCACTATCGGCCATAGTGGGATTTGAAACCATTGCTCTAAAGCCTGGGGTTTGTTGGATTATTAATCCAGCGATGTTATCACTACACCACCGCCTCTCCCACAAATGAAATGGTTGTCTCATAAAGTGAACCCTTTGTGTATATGGCATTGGGCTTGTGTGGAAAGTTTTATATATCCATGGACAAATAGATTTTCTTTTCTTATTTACAATTAGTCTACAATTTGTCAAACTAAAATCAAAAAAGAAGAGTAGTTAACAAAATAGTTGCAGGAAGCAGAGGTGCATCTCGAGACACCTCCTGACTATCTCAGATGAGTCACTTAGCCATATCATAAAAGAGGGAAGTCCTTTTGTGTTGGTTAAGAAATAGAACTGACATTTTTGCTGATTTTTTTTAATGAAGATTTAGACTTGGGATCAAGGTTTCATATCTGATCGTTAGAAGCAATATAAACACATTTTTTTCTGGCTGTTATCAGCTCATCAATATTCAAGAAATCTTTGACATTACTCTAAAGATAGTAATGGTAGACTGAGATAAGGGGGATAGTTTAGAAATGTATGCAGACATGATGGTACATGTGTTTCTAAAGATTCCAGGGAGAACACAAAACAGAGACTATGTTTACAATTTTGCGAAAAATACTAAACAGAGGAAATCCTCTTGAAGGAATTTACATAGTTAAAGGTAGCGTGCATACATTGCATTCCTCTGACTGCTATCTGAATGTAGGCAATTGCTTGTTTATTGCCAATGGGTGAATGTCTATGTTGGTTCAGGCACTAAGCTACACAAAGGCAGGAAAGTGGAGTTACTTCTTATCAGATCAGTCAGGATGACAGAACAACTGGGCTGAATGGCCTACTCAAATGTCTTATGGCCTTGGTAGACAAGCAGGAGGCTGGAAGGACACAGCAAGCAACAAGAGGTGGAGAAGTCATCGTTTTGGGTGTAACCCTTGTTCAGGACTCACGTCTGAGGGATGCAGAGAACTTCTTCAAAATGGGTATCCTTTGAAGAGAGTTCGCAGTCCACCTCCTGATGGTGCCTGGCCTGCTGTGTTCTTCTAGCTTCCTGCTTGTCTACCTTGGATTTCAGCATCTGCAGTTTTTTTTGTCTAATGGCCATTGTGCTTTATCATTGGGAGAGTCCATTTGAAAAGCTAATAACTCTACCCCCACTCCCTCTTTGTACAGGAGCACCATTATTTCAAATTCCTTTCCAATTTCGAAATGACTGTGTTTGTGAAGCTACCTGGCTGACATTGATGGGGTCCTGGGCCACCATAATCCTGTAATGATATAACCTACACTGAATCTTCGATGGTGTTTGAGGCTTTGGTTTGATTTATTATTGTCACCTGTATCTGCATACAGTGAAAGGTTTTGTTTTGCATGCAGTAAAAGGACATACAGATCATAGGGTGTTGAGACTGAACGAGGGATGTGAGGTTGCATAAGAGGCTGAAGGTGGTGTGAAAGACACACATAAATGCAACCTTCAACTGGCTCAGAGTCAGAGACAGTATGAATGGTGTATTGACTTGATCAAGCCACTGTCTGATTGATTTGCCTATTGCTCTAAGCAAACAACTGAATGAAAGAAAGATTGACATGTGCATTCTCTCTGCCCTTGGGATGTCTCTGTCTTCTGGGCCACCCTCCAAGGTACTTTACCAACTCAGTAACATGCCTTATCTCCATCCTGCTGCTGATACCCTTTGCCCTCAGTTTGTAAAACCCAACTATTCCAAAATCCATTGAGCTGGATTCTCATAGTCCACCCTCCATAAAACTGCACTCATTTGAAACTCTGCTGTCCGTGTCTAAATTGATATCAAATCTCATCATCCCTGCTTTGGTTGACTTACAGAGGCTCCTGCTCCACCAATGCCTTGATTCTAAAATGCAAAATTCTTCAGGTCCTCACCTTGTTGCATCAATTTTTCAATTGAGGTCAAAGGAAAGTTGCAGCGTTACCTAGCATTGGGGTGGTACTGTGACCATACCAGCGAGGCAGTAACCACGCGCCACATTGATGTTAGTTTATATCCCAATGCAGCAGTGGGTGCAAATTCAACAATTTCAGTTTTCAGATTTCATTTAAAATCAGAAATTGAAAGTGATGTCTCAGTGTTGGTGACTAGCAATGACCGTTGCTTTTAAAATCCATCTAGCTCAGTAATATCTCTTTGGGAGTGGGGGGAAGCAAATCTTCTATCCTTACACAGATTGGCATACATATGACTCCAGACCCACAACGATATTGTCCTAACTAGCCTGTCAGCTCAAGGTCAGTTGGGATGGACAATAATGCTGGCTTTTTGAGAGATGCTCACATCCCATGGTCAAATTGATTTTTAAAAGAATCTTCATTCTTCCCAGCTTAAGCTCCTGTTCAGACCATCTTCAATTAATGCACTATATTGTAAAAATGATAAAGCAATCTTTAAGTACGTTAGCTCCCATTCCATAAAGTAATGATACACTTAGATCTTTTTTTCTTGGCTAATTACTTAGAATGTTATTGATCATCAATTACCCTGGAGCCACATGTTCAGGGTCTAGCCATCAGCATTCAGAATTCTGCGGCTATTAATGGCTAGAAGAGATTCATTCAAAATCTAAAAGCTTTATGACAGAAATATATTTCTTTGCTGCACAGTATACTGTGTAATTTTATCACTTAATGCTCATCTGTATTGCTTGAAGCATCACAATGCAGCAGTGAGTTGGTCAGTGTGGTTATATCAGTGACCTACTCTGATTGTGGAGATTGGTCACAGCGAACATTCGAGGTGCTTCATGTGACACATCGTAATGTGCAGCCTCGGAATATGCCTCGGTAAAAACAGAAATAAAATCACCATTCAATTAAATGGACTTAGTTTGGAATGACAGCACTCGTACGTGCACTATCAGATTCCTCAGGTTGGACCAGCTCCTATTTTAGTGTCGTGAGTGTGGTGCTGGAAAAGCATAGTAGGTCAGGTGCCATCTGAGGAGCAGGAGAATCAACGTTTCGGGCATAAGCCCTTCATCAGGAAGTCATCACCAGTGCCTATTTTAGTTGAGACCTGCTGTGGAATTGGAAACAGCTCAACTGAGGCATTTAAAAGTGAACCAGGTGATTATTTGAAAAGCGATTTACATATGAAAGAACTGGGTTGGGTACGTTTTGGCACCCCCCCCCCCACTTTTGGCGCTGATCATTTGGCCCCGCCGTTTTGGCACTCATTACTTTGGCGCTGAGCTGTTTCGGCGCCAATTCAGAATAAAAAAAAAGTCTTGTTTGGTTAAAGGAGAGAGGATGACTAACGACCCGATGTAATTTTCTCAACCAGCAAGAGTTGCTAGTCAAAGCTGTAATGACCCGCTGTAGATTCAAATCTCGTTTTGTAATCATTTTCTCATTTAACAATTGTTAATAGTCACCTACTGCCTTGATGATATTTAAGCCCTCTGTCTTCACATTGGAAAGCTGTAATACAATTTGCTTTCTATTTTCTAGTAGACCCCATACCAGAAATGGCTGAAAACATTCTAAGCAAGAGAGACAAACCAAAATTTTCACACGATGGTTATCTATATGTATTGGCACCAAAACAGCTCAGCGCCAAAGTAATGAGCGTCAAAATAGTTTAGAGCCAAAACAGTGGGGCCAAATGATCGGCGCCAAAAGGGCAGAGCCAAATAGTCCCATTCCAGAAAGATCTGATACCAACATGGTTATTCTAAAAGATGAGAGACTTAAAAAAACTATTTGGGGCTTTTTCAATATATAATTTCAGTCACATCACACTAGAAACCTTTGCTATAAATTCTGTGTCTTACAATCTTATTCTCCGCAATCACCTGATGAAGGAGTAGCACTCTGAAAGTTAGTTACTTCCAAATAAACCTGTTGGACTATAACCTGGTGTTGTGTGATTTTTAGCTTTTTATTTGAAAAGGAACAGTGTGCAGGGACTTTCAGGGAAGGCAGGGGAATGGCACTGTGTGAGAGAGAGCCTGTGCAGACATGCTGGGCCAAAGGTCCTCCTTATGCTCTGTCACAATTTGGTGGTTCTGCAACTAAATGGTGAGCCTTGCTGGACTCAGTGACTCCTACTTCGACTGGCAATTGGCGCGAGTTACTTTCATAAGTTAGTCTGTACCCTGGAGTCACACAAGCATTTCTTGCCCAATGTCAAAGAATAATCAATCAGACTCAACTACAACAACTGCAATGGCATGGACAGTTATGGAAGGAGAAGTAGGTACTTGCAAAATTTGTCAAATACCTCACAGTCTAAGGACTACTGCAGGAGAAGAGACAGTGACAATATCCATACTGCCTGGTGGGATAGAAAGTGCTTCAAATTCTTTGAGTTCAAGTAACCTGTTTGGTGGTGTTCAAAGAAAACATATTATCTACACACAATCTTCAAATGCCACAAGCTATCTGCAAATGCTGCGGCTTTTAAAGATGGGGACAGATTGAATGTACACGAGTTGAAGACTACAACTGAGTGCAGGTTCCACTTCTCATTTCAAGCATCACATTGGACATTAGCACTTTTTAAAGTCAGAAAACAATGCTTTTAAGTTTCATCTAGTGCTGGCTAAGAGGCCGTCGCTGTCTATAAACAGTGTCAGATGATGCCTCACACATTTCACTTAAGAAATCCTATGCCTGATAGTGCCTTGACCTCTGAGGTTATGCGGGTTGAACTTTATTGTGTGTCTGTATGTGTTTTAATGTGATGCTGAGCTGTTAACTGACAGGAGTCAGCGTGAAGCTCTTTATCACCGGCAGTACTGGCCTTAACTAAATGGATTGTCGGTGTGTTTTGGAGAGAGACAAGCTCAACGGCATCAGCACCGGTTGATAAAATGCAGAAAACACAAAATGTTCGATACGCATGTGAATGCTTATTAGTAGCGAGCAGAAGACAGGTCTAACGAACCATTCCTGTAAAGCAGAATTAGAAAGGTTGGACACTTCATGTCCAAATTCATCCCTGCACATGGACAAAATGCTACTTTGCACATATCCTATTGTGGCCTTATGAGGCCTATGGTTATGAACTGAATTGAATTGAATTTATTGTCACGTGTACCGAGACACAGTGAAAAGCTTTGTCTTGTGAGCAATACAGGAAGATCACAGAGTTAAGTAGCATAGATAAGTAAATAATAGGTAAACAATGGTAAAAACAAAAACACAGGTACAGGTGAATGTTAAGAGTTTGTAAGTCCCATTCAATATTCTAACAACAGTAGGGTAGAAACTGTGATGAAACCGGCTGGTGCGTGTGTTTAGGCTTCTGTACCTTCTCCGCGATGGTAGAGGTTGTAGAAAAACATTGCCAGGGTGGGATTGATCTTTGAGAATGCTGGCGGCCTTTCTTTGACAGTGGGCCTGGTAGATGGATTCTATAGATGGGAGGTTGGCCTTTGTGATTGTCCGGGCCAAGTTCACCACTCTCTGTAACCATCTCCGATTTTGAATGGTACAGTTGCCACACCAGGTAGTGATACATCCAGATAGAATGTTCTCGATGGCGCACCTATACAAGTTGGCAAGGGTATTCACCATCATGCCAAATTTCCTCAGCTGCCTGAGGAAGAAGAGACATTGTTGGATCTTTGTAACCAGTGCGTCCACATGAAGAGTCCAAGAAAGCTTATTGTGGATGACCACTCCTAGGAGCTTGACACTCTCCACTTGTTCCACCTCAGTGCTGTTAATGTGTAGAGGGGCATGAGTAATATCCCACTGAAAGTCAATAATGAGTTCCTTGGTTTTGCTGGCATTGAGAGCAAGGTTGTTCTCAGTGCACCATTTTTACAGGTTGTCCACCTCCTGTCTGTAGTCTGTTTCGTCGCCATCTGAGATTCAACTGACTATGGTGGTGCCATCAGCGAACTTGTAAACATACTGTGTGGAATTCTACTGTCCATATCGCATGAAGGATGTAGAGGAGCAGGTAGAAAAAGGGCGATTGGATGACATGATAGCATTGCTGCCTCACAGCGCCAGGGATTCCAGTCTTGGGTCAGTATCTGTGTGGAGTTTGCACGTTCTCCCCATGTCTGCACAGGTTTCCTCTGGGTGCTCCAGTTTCATTCTGCAGTCCAAAGATGTTGAGGTTAGGGCGGATTGGCAATGCCCAGGGAGGTGCAGGCTAGGTGGGTGAACTATGGTAAATGCGGGATTACAGAGTCTGGGTGGGAAGCCCTTCGAAGGGTTGGTGCAGACTCAATGGATCGAATGGCCTCCATCTGCACTGTAGGGATTGTATAATTCCACAGCTGTTTTCCCTGGAGTGTCAGAGGCTGAGGCCTGACCTTATAGAGGTTTATAAAATCATAAGGGGCATGGAAAGGGTAAATAGACAAGGTCTTTTCCCTAGGGTGGGGGAGTCCAGAACTAGAGGGCATAGGTTGAGAGTGAGAGGAGAAAGATATAAAAGAGACCTAAGGGGTAACTTTTTCACACAGAGTGGTACGTGCATGGAATGAGCTGCCAGAGGAAGTGGTGGAGGCTGGTATATTACAACATTTAAAAGGCATCTGGATGAACATTAAGAAAAATGCTTCTCGTTTTCGGTGTTCACATCCAGGGATTATCAATATAAGATAATGCATAATTAAATCCAGTTGTAAATTCAGACGGAAACTCTTTGCCCAGGAATGTGGAACTTACTCATTCCTGATGAAGGGCTTATGCCTGAAACGTTGACTCTCCTGCTCCTCGGATGCTGCCTGACCTACTGTGCTTTTCCAGCACCACACTCTTTGACTCTGACCTCCAGCATCTGCAGTCCTCACTTTCTCTCACACAGCACAGAGTGGTTGGGTGAATAGTATCGATGGGTCTAGGAGCAAAGGTAGGCAAACGTGAATGTGAAAGGATTCGGACGATATGTTGATGGGGTTGAAAGATACTCCACAGAGGCCGGGTATCCCATCACCAAGTCACCCTTTACTTACACGTGAACAGTCCTTGACTTTAATACTGCCCCATTCAGAGTCAGGTACCAGAGTATCAGCATCCCTGATACTCTTGTCTGGATCTCAAAAAGTGTGGGTGCTGGAAAAACACAGCAGGTCAGGCAGCATCCGAGGAGCAGGAGAATCGACGTTTCGAGCATAAGCCCTTCATCAGGAATGTTGGGGGCGGGGTGGGGTGGGGTAGTGCCCAGGGGGCTGAGGGATAAATGGGAGTTGGTTGGGGCTGGGGAGAAGGTAGCTGGGAATGCGATCGGTAGATGAAGTGATAAGTCAGAAAGGAGGGTGGAGCAGATAGATCGGAAGGAAGATGGACAGATAGGGCAGTTTAAGAGGGTGGTGCTGAGTTGGAGGGTTGAATCTGACATAAGATGAGGGGAGGGGCGATGACCCTCCAACCTGGCACCCCCTTTTGAACTCTCCTACCTGTCAATTTTCTTCCCACTGATCTGCTCCACCCTGCACCTGACCTAACACCCTCAACACCACCTCCATCTCCCTATCACATTCCCAGCTACCTTCCTCCAAGCCCCATCCCCATCCCATTTGTCCCTCAGCCCCCTTGCACCCCCACATTCTTGATGAAGAGCTAATGCTTGAAACACCGATTCTCCTGCTCTTCGGATGCTGCCTGACCTGCTGTGCTTTTCCAGCACCGCATTCTTGACTCTGACCTCCAGCATCTGCAGTCCTCAGTTTTTCCTCCTGTTTCTGTCTATCAGCCAGGGCTCCCCAGCCATATCCTATGAGATCCAGCTGGCTGACCTCATTACAATTACCACCGAGTTAGATGAAGAAGGGTTGAAGGACCCCTTGTCACTGTAATTCTACATCAGCTGTTGACTCCTGAAATCACACGAGCTTCAGCAGTTGCTCAGTTGAAGAGTTGAAGAGACTTGAGGATTGCCCTTACTTTGCCCTCATACTCCATACATTTCAATTCAGGCAAGCTGCAGCCACCTATCAGTGGCGTTGACCTGATGGGACCTCAGCTACTTGAGTCGAAGGCCCCCAGGGATGCCTGGAGTTTCGGAGGTGGGGAGGTTCTAAGGGGATGGGAGATGTGGCTGCTCCTTCCCACTCCATGACCACGGAGCTGCGGCCCTTTCCTTTTCAGTGGACTCCAATTGGAGACTCACGCAGCCCCAGACACAGTGGCATGAACTGACTGGAAGCAACCTCTGACCCCTGTCAACAAATTTAGGATTGTAGCATAAGAAGCTCATGTCCATGAGGTCTGTATTCACTTGTTCAGCTGCCAAGGGCAGTGTGCAGAAAGGTGTGCAATGTCCTTAGGAGTCAGGAAGATTCCACATGGGCTTGGTTATGGCTACTGCTGCTTTACACCCGATTTAATGTAACCCTCCTGTTTCTCGAACCCTTCCTATACTCAACATTGCCTGCCCCTGATAAACCACCATACATCGCTTCCAGATTTTAATCGGAGCTTGCTGTCCAGACTGTGAAATTATGGAGCAGCTGTAGGCCAATCAGCCCGTTGGATCACAGAGCGATTACAGCAGGGTTAAAGGCACTTCGGGCAGAAGTGGTACTGCAGATGCTGGAGATTAGAGTCAAGATTAGAGTGGTGCTGGAAAAGCACAGCAGGTCAGGCAGCATCCGAGGAGCAGGAAAACCAATGTTTCAGGCAAAAGCTGTGTCAGCTCCAATCATCATGTGTCCACCTAATTGTCGCTTTCCAGCAGTTGGCCTACAGCTTTGTTTGATTTTTCAAGTGTTACCTTAACTTTTAAAGAACAAGCTATTGACTCTCCAACAGTTTTTATTGCATCCTGTGCTGTACCACATCATATATTTGTTAAGGTACAAAACAAATAATCCTATAAAACAAGGTAGGCACTGAAGTAAACTTAAGGCAAAGTTGCATCAGGCGGGAAATCATCTTAGTGTGTCATTGCTTATTGTGTGTGTAAATAATGGGTGACAGTAATGATTTGTATATCCTGATTGACAGAGGAAAAGTGATTGTAAAATCATCAGCTGACATCATAGATGTGCCAGCTCTTAGGGATAGTCCAATTAGCCACATTTCCAACTGTCCACTCTGGTTCAGTGGTTAGCACTGCTGCCTTACAGTGCCAAGGACCCGGGTTTGACTTCAGCCTTGGGCGACTGTGTGGAGTTTGCACATTCTCCCCGTGTCTGTGTGGGTTTCCTTTGGGTGCTCTGGTTCCCTCCTACAATCCAAGGATGTGCAGGTTAGGGTGAATTGGCCATATGAAATTATCTCCTAGTCTTTGGTCATAGGATAGGTTGGGTGGATTGGCTGCATTGGGAGGGTGGGATGCTCTGAAGAGAGTCAATGCAGACTTGTTGGGACAAATAACCTGTTTCTACACGATATGGAGTCCATCACACCTTTAATTAATTTCCCATTGAATCTGTTTCGGGTTGTCATCACAAATACCACCCCCTTCACCTCTCCTCAACACTGCCCTACATTGGCCTGACATCCATTCTTGGGTTAACCATCACTGCCATTCTGATATGCTCGGAGTTCTTTGCTATGCATTCGCCTATCTAATGTATACCATACAGCCTGTGTTCTTGTTGAGACAGGTGCCTTGATATTTATTAATAGTGGTAACTATTAGTGATTAAAAACCTGTCACTTTGAATCAACAGACCTCAAAGTTTGTTTTCACTGTGGATTGTGGTGGTTTAGATTTTTTCCTGATGTTGTGGTTATAATGAGGTTGGCCAGGTGGATTACATGGCGTGTGAGATCCCTGTCTGGGCCCATTAACCTGGGCAAATCAGGAAGCCCTGGCTGACAGATATAAACAGGAGACAGGGTTTCAGGGAGAGGCGGGCGCCGCAGGGAGTGGAGTGCATTATTTCCCCCTCCAACTCTATTTTGATTTGATCCCTACCCTCCCCTTCACTGTTTTGATCACACAGCATTGCCCTGTGGTTTGAAGGGCAGTGCTTGTCACTGGCCACTCGGGTGTTTTTCATATCTTCCTGGTGGTGGAAATTGAATAAAGATTCGTGCACTTTGTGTCTTTCACTGTGTTTCACACCTGCGCACACACACACCATGGGTGCTGGGGAAAAAATAAGCACTACCGCACTTAGGCGGTAGTGTGGGGGTTAAATTAAAAAGAAAGAGGAAAAAACAAATAAACAGGAGACAGGGTTTCAGGGAGAGGCGGGCGCCGCAGGGAGTGGAGTGCATTATTTCCCCCTCCAACTCTATTTTGATTTAGTCCCTATCCTCCCCTTCACTGTTTTGATCACACAGCGTTGCCCTTTGATGTGAAGGGCAGTGCTTGTCACTGACCACTCGGGTGTTTTCCCCCTTTTGGAGATTGGATCAGTTTGTGACTGTGACCATGCAAGGACTCTCCCTGTTGCTGCTTGGGGCCTGCCTCACTGCTGCTGCCTGGGACTTGCCTTGGGGCCCCTCCCCAGGACCTCCACCACTGCTGCTGTTGCCTGAGGCCCACCTCAAAAAGAAAAAGAAAAAAATAAATAAACAGGAGACAGGGTTTCAGGGGGAGGTGGGCACCGCAGGGAGTGGAGTGCATTATTTCTCCCTCCAACTCTATTTTGATTTAGTCCCTACCCTCCCCTTCACTGTTTTGATCACACAGCGTTGCCCCTTGATGTGAAGGGCACGGCTTGTCACTGGCCACTCGGGTGTTTCCTTTCTTCCTGGTGGTGGAAACTGAATAAAGATTTGTACATCTGTTGTCTTTCACTGTGTCTCACACCTGCGCACACACAACATGGGGGCTGGGGAAAAAATAAGCACTACCGCAGTTAGGCGGGAGTGTGGGGGTAACAAGAAAAAAAAAGAAGTGTCAAGGGTTCTGAGAAAAAAGAAAAAAAAAGACAGGGTTTCAGGGAGAGGTGGCATGATGGGGCGTGGAATGTTTTATTTCCCCCTCCAACTCCATTTTGATTTAATCCCTGCCCTCCCCTTCACTGTTTGATCACACAGCATTGCCCTCTGAGAGGGGCACTGCCTGTCACTGGCCACTCGGGTGGGTTTGTTTCTTCCTGGTGGTGGAATATAAATAAAGGTTTACGCACTTGTTGTCCTTGGCTCTGTCCTACACCTGCACACACGCTACACGGGTGCTGGGGAGAAATAAGCACAACTGCCGTGAGGCGGTAGTGTGGAAGTAAAACAAGAGGGAAAAAAAAGAAAAAAAGAAATAAACAGGAGTGTCAGAGGTTCTGTTCACTCTGAGAGCTGGCTCTGAGGGGAGCTGGATCAGTGGTGAAGGACTCCATTTTGTGTGAGTCTGTGCTGTCTGGACCCCACAGCCAGTGCATCCTTAAAGCTGTTGGTCTTATCACAAAGGAGGAGAGCTTTCCTTTTCACTCTCTCCCTTGTTTCAGGTAGACATTTTTGATTTTTGGTTTTCTTTATTGTTTATTGTGATTGTGTTTTTCTGGGGTTTTTCCTGCGTATTTCCTTTAATTTGAGCTGTGCTCAGCTGCGCAGGCAGAAGAAAAAGAAACAGGAGTCTGCTTTTCAGGGAGAGGTGGCACCACGGGGCGTGGAGTGTTTTATTTCCCCCTCCAATTGCATTTTGATTTAATCCCTACCCTCCCCTTCACCTGTTCAATCACATGGGCATTGCCCTTGAAGAGAGGGACACTGCTTGTTCCAGGACACTGCTGTTTCTTCACTGTGTCCTACACATACACACACGTGCCATGAGAAAAAAATATAAACAGGAGTCAGTGATTGTCCTCACTGTAGGGGCTGGCTCTGAGGTGGATGCTCACAGTCCATAACACTGTACACATGTTAATAAAGGGTGATTTGGTAATGGAGATATTGGCCTCCATGGAGCAATCTCACCTGAGATTCCTTAGACTTTTCTGATGACAAAGCAAAATAAAAAAAATGAACATTTCGTACTTGAAGCTAGCAAGGCTCATGGATTAGATTTACTAGTGTTGAGAGTGGGGTGCTGGAAAAGCACAGCAGGTCAGGCAGCATCCGAGGAGCAGGAAAATCAAAAAGCCCTTCATCAGGAAGCCTGACGATTTGATTTACTGACTTAGTGACTGAAAGATCAGCCGATCCAATTATTACCCTCAGGGTAAATAATTCTGAGGAAGGGTCACTGGACCAAAACATTAATTCTGTTTTCTCTATGCAGATGCTGCCAGACCTGCTGAGTTTTTCCAGCAATTTTCTGTTTCCGTTTCTGATTTTCAGCATCCGCAGTTCTTTCGGTTTTCTTTATTTTCCTAAGTGGCCCTGATATTGATTCAGTTCTAAATTCCTGTGTCATTTCTTTCTTTATTATTCACACTACAGGAGCTTAGTAAGAGAAGGAGGACATTAAACCCCTTGAACCTGTTCCTCCACTCGGTGAGATCATGGTAACGATCTGATCTGATAATCGTCAAATCCACTTCCTTGCCTTTTTCCCATAACCTATGACTTCCTTACTGGTTAAAAATCCATCTGTTTCAGCCTTGAATATACTTAATAACCCAACCCTGACAGCTCTCTGTGGTAAAGAACTCCACAGATTCACTCCCCTCTGAGAGAAGACCTTCCTAATCATCTCTGTCCTGAACGTAAGGCACCTTATTCTAGGAGTATTCCCTCTGGTCCCAGACTCTCTCTTAAGACTCAACAACCTTTTGGCATCTACCCTGCCAAGCCCCCTAACTATCTTACGTGTTTCAATTACTCAGCCTCTCCACATCAGAAAGTCCCTGCATATCCAGAATCACCCAAGGTGGACCTTCTCCGGACTGCCATATCAGTATGTCTCCCCTTAGATAAAGAGAAAAGACTGTTCACATTATTCCAGCTGTGGTCTGACTATTATCTTGGGAAAATCTCACCAACTTTTACTTTTTTGAAGTAAAGGCCAGATTCCCCACCATCCCTGGACTTGGTTGCTAGTACTTTACGATTCATGCATGAGGATCCATAAGTCCCTCCCCTTTCGGCAGTCTTCCTCCATTGAAATAACATTCAGCTCTTCCAATCTTGTACAACCCCTTCCATCAGGCAGAAGGTACAAAAGCTCAGACAGCTTCATCGTTATTCGACTCTCTAACTGCAAATACTGTTGACCTTGTCCTCGCGCACCTCCTGGGTACTGTTACCTATATGACCCACTGTGTCTAAACACCCTATGATCAGTATGTCCTAGATTACTATGATCTGCCTGTACTGCTCGCCATCAAAGCTGTTCACTGTACTTAGGTACACGTGACTATAATTATTCAAATCAAATCAAATCAGTGGAATGCATAACCTCACATTTTTCCACATTATAATTCCACCTGTCAGGTTTTTCCCCATTCACTTAACCTGTCCATGTCCATCTGCTAACTCCTGTGTCATCCTCACTACTTACCTTCCCATCTATTTTTCTGCTATCTGCAAACTGAGTAACAGTATACAGTATTCACTCTCATCATCGAAATCATTCCTATATATTGTAAATAACTGATCCCTATTGCATGTTACCATCCTGAAAATACCTCCTTTATCCCAACTGTCTGTCTTCTATTAGTTAGCCAATCATATATCTCTGCTGATATAGTACCTGCAACATCATTTTATTAAGCAGCTTAACATGTGGCACCTAATCAATGGTGCGGTAGAAATCCAAGTAGATTACATCCACTACTTCCCTTGTACCTTTCCTGCTTGTTACCTGTTGAAAGAATTCATGATCATTTTATCAAGCATGTTGCCCCCTTCATGGACTCATACTGACTGCTTGATTATGTATTTATGAATATTTTGCTATTACATCCATTGGAATAAACTCAAATATCTTCCCAAGGATGTTAAGCTAATTACCTGTTTACAGGTACACCTGTGTTCCTTTACCCAAATTGCAAATACCTGGAAATATATCCCAGTGGATTTAACCAAATCATATTCAAACATTGCTTCCAACAAAAGTGACTATTCTGCCTCATCGCAATTCCAAGGTGAAACTTGCCGGAAATTTTGATTCATAACTGAACATATCTTAAATCCATTATCCTATTGATTCTGAATTTCACAGTCTCCTATCTCCCAACAATTAGCTTGAAGTTGAATTTGCCTTAATATACTTCAACACTTCACAGACATTCTATGAAAACTGTAAATTGAATTTGGATCGTTTGCTCGCTTTTAAGAAAAGTGATTTATAAAATGATAGACTTCAGTAATGATGACTAAAAAGCTGCATTCTCACATTATAAACCCTAATAGAATCAAAGTCAAATATTTTCTTAATGAAATAAGTGAGAAATAAAAGCATGTTGAATTGACTTTAGAGCAGCAAATGCAGACGGAACATTTTGGGAGTTACGGTCTTGAGTTTCTGCAGGTGAAAAGATATAAAAATCAAATTCCCATCAATAAAATCAAATTTATCTTTATCTCCGTAATTAAGGTTCAGATTTTGCAAGTTTCCCAATCGACTTCTTTAGATTTTTTTCTGGGGGGGTGGGTGCAACAGGAACCTATTGAACATCTGCCCGTGCAAAGGGGATCTAAAGATGAATTGTTTCCAGAAAATTCTGATTTCGGCCCCGAGACTATATTATGGGATTCTTCCTAGCTTGTAGCCAGCTTTCAAAAAACTGCAGATGGTGGGGAATAGCCTAATTCCAATGCCTTTGCCCCCATGCATCCACTGTCTGTTGTCCAGCCTCCTCTCTCTCACACACACACTGCTCCACTTCTTTCAAACCTTATCAATAAGCCAGTGTCCATTGTCCAGATTCTCATTATAATTTCATTACATTACATAAGCCTCGCTTTCTTCAATTCTTCCAGCTGAATATTGACTTCATGCTTGCTTTTCTAATTGAATTATAGGAGCCCGGGCTGAATGATTGCACAGTCTCTAGTGCACAGTCAGTGCCTCCCTGGCAGCGAGGAGAACAGTGGCTGAGAGACAGGGTGTTTGTTGTACCAGCAGGAACAACAGAAAGCTGTCGCCAGACCTTGCCTTGTAGAGAGTGGGAAGTAAACATGTGAAAAAGTGTGCCGCTCACTCCCAGTGCCAGCTGCTCTCGCCATCTCCCTTTTCACTTCAGAGAGGATTCTGACAAAAGCTGAACTGGACCGGCACCTGCCGCAGCTACCCGGGCTTTATAGGGCTTAGCTGTAATGCTTGAACAGGGTTCAACTCAATATGAACCCCAGGCAAACTGTGCTGATAGCTCACGGTAGCTTTAGTGCTTTCTTCGTTGTAAAACCAGGGAGGAATTTTCAGGCAGCCTCGAATTTAAGGGTCAAATCTCGTCAGGAACGCTCAGCTGGTAGTACTCTTGCCTCTGGGTTGGAAGATTTTGGGCTCAAATCCCATCCCCGCCACAACAAATACACATCATTCCAGTGAGGGAGTGCTGCATTGTCAGAGGTGCCATCGTTCAATAAGACATTAAACCTAGAGCCTTGTTGCCCTGTCAGTGGGTGTTAAAGGCAGTGAAGTAGGCGGTTTGGTGGTTCAGTGATTAGCACTGCTGCCTCACAGTGCCAGGGCCCTGGGTCCGATTCTGGCCTCGGGCTACTGTCTGTGTGGAGTTTGCACATTAGCCCTGTGTCTATGTGGGTTTCCTTTGGGTGCTCCAGTTTCCTCCCAGATGTGTAGGTTAGATGAATTGGCCATGCTAAATTGTTAATGGTGATCAGGGATGTGTAGGTTAGGTGCATTAGTTGGGGGTAAGCTTAGGGAAGTGAGTCTGTGTGGGTTACTCTTCAGAGGGTCAGTGTGGACTTGCTGGGCCAAAGGGCCTGTTTCCACACTGTAGGGATTCTATGAAGAAGATGGTGGTTATAGAGATCCACAGCATGGTAAAAGGCCCTTCGGCCCATGGTACCCATACCGGTCAAAACCAACCACCTAATTATTTGAATCCCATTTCCCAGCATTTGGCCCACACAGGGTGTGTGATGCACTTCTAAATAGTTTGAGTCATGAAGTCATACAGTACAAAAACAGACCCTTCAGTCCAACCAGTCCATGCTGACCATAACCCCAAACTAAACTAGTTCCACCTGCCTGCTCCTGGCCCATATCCCTCCAAACCTTTCCTATTCATGTACTTATCCAAATGTCTCTTAAATGCTGTAATTGTACCCAACATTCACCACTTCCTCAGGAAGTTCATTCCACACTCAAACCACCGTCTGTGAAAAACATTTGTCCCTCATGTCTTTTTAAAATCTCTCTCCTCTATCTTTAGTCTTGAAAATAATACTACCATTAGCTCTAACTGTGCCCTTCATTATTTTACAAACTATGAAGTCACCTCTCAACCTGTTATGCTCCAGTGAAAAACGTCCTAGCTTATCCAGCCTTTCTTTATAACTCAACCCCTCCATACCCGGCAACATCCTGGCAAATCTCTTCTGAACCCTCTCCAGCTTAATAATATCCTTCGTATAACTGGGCAACCAGAACTGGACATAGTATTCCAGAACCTTCAATGATATAAGGGTTTCTGCTTCCACCACCTTAAGTGAGCTCCAGATTCCCATCATCCTCTGGGGTCAAAAACTATTTCCTCACATCTCCTCTAAACATTCTATGCCTTACCTCAAGTCTGTGCCACTGGTTATTGATCCCACAATCAAGGTAAAAGGTTTCTTCCTGTCTATCCTGTTAATCATGTCTCCTCTCAATCTCCTCCACACGAAGGAAAGCAATCCCAGTTTGTCCAATCTCCCTTCATAACTGAAACTCAACAGCTCAAAAGACATTCTGGAAAATCTTTGCACCTTCTCTAGTGCTTTCAATCCCTCCCACACAATACTCTAGCTGTGCTTAAGCAACATTTTATATAGTTCCAGCATAACCTCCCTGTTTTTAATCTCTGTTCCTGGGTTAATAAAGGCAACATGCATTCTGAACCACTTTATTCACCTGTTCTGATACCTTAATGTGAAGATTCTGGTGTTGGATCGGGGTGGACAAAGTCAAAAGTCAAGATTAGACGGGCTAGAAAAGCACAGCAGGTCAGGCAGCATCCGACGAGCAGGAAAATTGACATTTCGGGCAAAAGCTCTTCATCACGAAACCCGAAACCATTCCTGATGAAGGGCTTTTGCTCGAAACATCGATTTTCCTGCTCCTCGGATGCTGCCTGACCTGCTGTGCTTTTCCAGCACCATTCTAATCTTGACTCTAATCTCCAACATCTACAGTACCCACTTCCTCAAAGTCAAAAGTCACACAACACCAACTTCTAGTTTAATAGGTTTATTTAAAATTACAAACTTTCGGAGGTGATGAAGGGACAGTGCTCTGAAAGCTTGTCGTTTTAAATAGATTTATTGGAATATAATCTGGTGTTGTGTGATTTTCGACTGATACCTTATTGATTGATGAATTGATTGATTGATTGACACGTGTACCGAAGTACAGTGAAAAGCTTTGTTTATGAGCACTACAGGTGGATTGTACTCAGCAAGGATGTACAGATCAGAGAGACTTAGACAGAGGTATACAGATTATATTGCACAGGGCGTGCACTAGGGGAGATCAGCATTAGCAAGGTCAGTATTATTTGAGGCTAAAGAATCTGTTCATCAGTGCAATAACGGCTGGGAAGAAGTTGTTCCTGAACATGTTGGTGCATGTGTTCAGGCTTCTGTAACTTCTGCCTGATGGGAGAGGTTGTAGGAGATCATTACCGGGGTGGAGGGTCTTTGATGTTGGCAGCCTTTCTGCAGCAGCGAGCTGTGTAAATGGAGTCCATGGATGGAAGGTTGGCTTCCATGATGGTCTGGGCTGTGCACACCACTCTCTGTAGTTTCTCACAGTCCTGGGCAGAGCAGTTGCTGCACCAGGCCATTATGCACCCGGACAGTATGCTCTCAATGGTGCATCGGTAAAGGTAGTGAGGGTCCTTATGGATGTGCTGAATTTCCTGAGCTGCCTGAGGAAGGAGAAGTGTTGTTGTGTCTTCTTGAGCGTAACATGTACATGGGAGATCCAGGACAGATTGTCGGCTAGTGTCAGTTGGAAGAACTTGACACTCTGTACCCTCTCCACCTCCATTCCGTTGATGTAGTTAGGGGTATGTTCTCCTCCTTTCTTTCTGAAGTCAATGATCAGCTCTTTAGTTTTGCCGACATTGAGAGAGAAGTTGTTCTCATTGCAGCACATTACCAAACCTTCTATCTTCCTTCTGTATTTTGACTCATCGTTGTTAGATATCCGTCCTATTACAGTGGGGTCATCAGCGAACTTGTAAATGGCATACATTCGGAATTTGGCACACAGTCGTGGGTGTACAGAAAGTATATCAGGGACCAGGGTACATGTACACCACCTTTGTGCTTGCTTAAGAAACAACGTTCCTTAAGCTTTGTGTGTTTGCATGTATATCCTTTCTGAGCAAATTAAAATGATCAAACTGCACAGGAACAGAAATTGGAAATGCAAAGAAAGATGTCACAGTGGGTTATCCTGAGGGGCTGAATGGCCTCTGCTAAAGCTAGCAATGGTAACCCATTCTTCATTGGAGGCTGACCAATCCTGGGGGGCATCTCATCCCAGTCTTATTCGATCCTTGTTAAGCTTCTTAAATTGAGTAAAAGAGGAGACCAAACCGTTAATCCTTCTGTTACTCACCCTTGGGAATGGGCATCACTGGCTGAGCCCAGCATTTATTGCCCATCCCTAGTTGCCCTTGAGAAGGTGGTGGTGAGCTGCCTTCTTGAATCGGTGCAGTCCGTGTGCTGTTGGTAGACCCACACTGCCCTTTGGGAGGGAATCCAGGATTTTAATTTGGTGATACTGAAGGAACAGTGATGGATTTCAGAGTCAGGATGGTGACTGGCTTGGAGGGGAATTTGCAGAAGGTGGTATTGCCTCGGATTTGCTGCCCTTGCTCTTCTAGGTTGAAGTGGTTGTGGATTTGGAAGGTGCTGTCTGAGGATCTTTGGTGAATTTTGGCAGTGCATCTGCTGCTACTGAACATGGGTGGTAGATCATAATCTGAGTAAATCCAATTAACAACCTGGCAAATGAACCACCCCTCAAAGAAACAAGTGTCTTTTTATACTGTTTTGATTAAATTAGCCAAACAAATGAAACCAACTCATTATCAGTCCCTTAGAGGGACCCTCCATCAAGTAAATTAAACCATCAAATTAACAATTGACTAATGAACCATCCCTTAAAATGGAATTGTGCAAAAAACAGAAACTGTAGAGAAAGTTATAAAGAAAATAAATTGAAATAAAGTTATCAGGGAGATCCACAGCCCCTCTGATTCCATCATGAAGGGCACCAGGTGTTCCCTATTCAAGGACATCTAAGCCTCACCATTGCAATGTAAGAAGGACAGGTAGTTGGATCAAATGACTGTCTCAACCACCCATCACCTGGCCTAGAAGGTTGGATGCAGGTTTGTCATGACACCAATAGCATGGGTTCAATTCCCACATTAGCTGAGGTTATCATGACACAGGACTTCCCTTCTCAACCTCTTGCCCTTGCCTGAGGTGTGGGAACCCTCAGGTTAAACCGCCACCAGTCATCTCTCTCTCTCTTTGATGAGAGAGCAGCCCTATGGTCCACTAGGACTATGGCAAGTTTATTGCCCAGACCCAGAAACAGGTGAACAAAGTGGAGGTCAATCTTTAAACTCTAATCATGGAATCCCTACAGTATGAAGCAGGCCATTTGGCCAACTCCACCCATTCCCTCCCCATAGCATCCCATCCAGAGCCACACCCCTAACCCTGTACTCCCATTAGTGATCCACCATAACCTGCACATTTTTGGATTGTGTGAGGAAACCCACATAGACATGAGGAGAATATGCAAACTCCACACAGACAGTTCGCCTGCGGCTGGCATCGAACCTGGGTTCATGGTGTCATGAGGCAGCAGTACTAATCACTGAGCCACCATGATGTGTTCACTTAAGGAACAAGTTGACTGTTCCCTGAAGACTTTCTTTGTTCTCCTTTGAGTAAATGAGAAACAACTGAGTAAATTATCCAACTGAGTGCTCCTTGAGCGGTCACTGTAATAAAAACAACTTCTGGAAACCTTATCAAATTAAATGTAACTATTTTAAGTGGGAGAAGATGAATCGCAGCCCCTATGGTGCCTGTCAATTTTTATGTGTGCGTTGGTAACTAGCCAATGTGTGCTCTGCATCTCTATACAATTAACCTGAGCGTCTTTGAGTTTCTCAAAGTATCATGTGGGAAAGTGGGTTCTAGTTCTTGGGGTACTGGCACCAGGGTTTACTCCCTGTTTCAATGGTCTCTGTTTGCACTCTACCATTGTTTTGGTGAGTCGCAGAACTAGGGAAAAAGAGAGGATTTCAAACCAAACAGGTGAGCCGAGGGATCAAATTTGTGAAGAAGTGGCCAATCAAAGAATTGACACAAGACAAAAGAGCAAAAGGTATTAATACAGGAAATAATAAACAAAGCTGTTTATTCCAGACTAATAGATGAATGGGCGAATTGTATTCTGTGGAACATTTGGATGAGCTACATTATATTTAGAGGAATTTGGAAGGATAAGGGGTGACTTAATTGCAATATATGAGATGCAGGGGAGTGCTGACAGCATAGATGTGGAGAGGGTGTTTCTTCCTGTGGGAGAATCTAGACCCAGGAACACGATTAAAATAAAGGACTCCCATTTAAGACAAAGATGAGGTAGACATTTATCTCACAGACGAGTGTGAGTCTTTAGAACATTCTTACGGAAATAGATGATGGAAGGAAAGCCTTTAAACAGATTCTCGAAACAAGGGGGGTGAAAGATTATCACTGTTGGCAAGATTTGAGGGTATAATCAGATTTTTAAAGATTCTTCCATGTGGTCTTAATTGGTGACGTTCCTAATTACTCAGTGAAATGAGTTTCTCACTCAGGCCGCTTACAAAGGTCATTAAGAGTCAATCACATTGCTCTGGGTCTGGAATCACATGCAGTCGAAAAGTGTGGTGCTGGAAAAGCACAGCAGGTCAGGCAGCATCCGAGGAGCAGGAGAATTGACGTTTCAGGAATCGATGAAGGCATGGAATCACATGTAGGCCAGACCACATAAGGATGACAGATTACCTCCCTGAATCAGTTGGGATTTTTTTGAGAGGGATGATATGAACACCATTTGGCTAGCTCTTGTTTTTAAACTGTACATTTCTATTGAGTTTAGATACACCATCTCCATGGTGAGATTTGAAATCATGACTCCAACACATCAGCCTCTCCATTATTACTTTAGTGAAATTGCCACCTCGCTGCTGTCTCGGCAGAGCAGCTGTGATTTACCAAACAGTGGAACAGCTCGAGGGACTGAATGACCTTGTCCTGCTCCTAGTTCAGGTCTGTGTACTGCCATGCCTGATAGGGATGGAGACAAAACAAACTGCAGATGTTGGAATCCAAAGTGGACAGGCAGGAGGCTGGGAGAACACAGCAAGCCAGGCAGCACCAGGAGGGGGAGAAGTCGACGTTTCGGGTGTAATCCTTCTTCAGGATTGGGGGTGGGTGGAGGGGGAGACGGAGGCAGGGTGGTGAGGTGGGGGATAGGTGAAGACAGCTCGAGGGTATGTCCTGGTTTGTCAATGGGAGGAATGAATCCAGTTGGTGACTAGGAGGAGTGGAAGGGAGGGGGAGAGGCTGGGAAGGGAGTTGGGGGATGGGAAGGGAGGTTATTTGAAATTGGTGAACTCTTACCACCTCGGGCGACTGTCTGTGTGGAGTTTGCAAATTCTCCCCATGTCTGCATGCTCCAGTTTCCTCTCACAATCCAAAAATGTGCAGGTTAGGTGAATTGGCCATGCTAAATTGCCCATAGTGTTACGTAAAGGGGTAAATGTAGGGGAATGGGTCTGGGTGGGTGCGCTTCGGCAGGTCGGTGTGAACTTGTTGGGCCGAAGGGCCTGTTTCCACACTGTAAGTGATCTAATCTAATCTAATTTAATCTAATCTAATCAATGTTGAGTCCTTTGGGCTGTAGGATGATGCACTGGAAATCAAGCCAAGCTATTCCCAAGTCATCACAAAGTTAAAGATTTTTAAAAAGGCGTCATTGAATCCCTACAGGGTGAAAGTAGGCCATTCAGCCCACTGAGTCACACTGACCCTCCGAAGGGCATCCCACCCAGATCCACCACACACTATCCCCATAACCCCACATGTTTCCCAGGGATAACCCAGCTAGCCTGCACATCCCTGTACACTTTGGGCAATTTAGCATGGCCAATCCCCCTAATCTGCACATCTTTGGGCTGTGGGAGGAAACTGGAGCACCCAGAGGAAACCTACGCAGACATGGGGAGGATGTGCAAACTCCACACAGACACTCAGAACCAAACCTGGGTTCCCTGTGAGGCAGTAGTGCTAAGCACTGAGCCATTGTGCCACCCAGTTTGACAGAAAGCGTGGACTGGGATTCTGTACTTAACAAGAATCACTATTCATTACAAAAGAATTGGATTTCAATGACAGTTATGCCATGTGATCATTGACGTGTAATCCTACCAGTTAAAACTCCAACCTCTTATAAAACTCTCCCTCCACACACACACAGATAGACACAGGAATCATGGATGTCATTGACAGAGAGAAAGACTGAGAAGACAGTCCATGACCACAGGCCTCACTGGGGTGATCCGTTCGGTTTGTCAGGTCCTACTGCCCTTTGATCTTCCTTTACCAGACACTTTCACTTGTTTATAGGTGGCACAAGGTGACTGCTTCCCATGTGTAACACCTTTGACGTATTGGTTAAGAGCCATTGCTTATGGTGACTGATGAGGGAAGACAAATCAGTTTTCTTTGGGATTGGAGGGCTTTTTAACGGCAGAGAGAAGGGCATCTTCTTCCTCTTTGGAGGTCCAATGGCTTCTGGCTATTCATTCACATCCACAAGCCGCTCAGCCATCTGGGAGCCAAACACACAGTCATTGGAAGGTGGAAGGATTTTGTCATCATTCCAATAACCAATCAACTCCTTGTTGCCTGCCGAAACTCCCTTCATACACACCCCCTAGTCTGCCTCCAACTAGATATCCCTCCACTGCTTAAACAAACAGCAGTGTAAACAACACTTACAATGAGTGCTTGTTTTTAAAACACAACTGGTTGGAATTAGGAAAAGGTAAGATTTATATGTATATGCTGAAAATGGGGGAGATGTGTGTAAGGGAGGGGTAAACAATGGGTGGAGGTGGAGCCCAGAGAGAGAGAGAGAGAGAGAGAGAAAAAAAAACAGAAATTGGTCAGATAATGGTGAGCCTGGGAGAAAGAATAGCAGCTGATGGGGCTATTAGTAAGTGAAACCAGATTGGCTGTTTTGCAAGCAGCTGTGTGATAGGGTGTGGGGGTGGGGCAAGGACATGGAAGAAGGTGGTCAGCCCATATAATTATTAAAATTGCCAACGTTTTCCTGGCTGAAAACAATTCTGAAGCAGAGTTGCGGAATCCAAAATGGCGACTCTGGTTTCTTTCACAATACTACCCCTGACCTGTTGGCTTTCTCCAACAATTTCACCGTAACTTACATAACTTTAACAGATAGAACATAGAACATAGAACAATACAGCACAGAACAGGCCCTTCGGCCCACGATGTTGTGCCGAACTTCTAACCTAGATTAAGCACCCATCCATGTACCTATCCAAATGCCGCTTAAAGGTCGCCAATGATTCTGACTCTACCACTCCCACGGGCAGCGCATTCCATGCCCCCACCACTCTCTGGGTAAAGAACCCACCCCTGACATCTCCCCTATACCTTCCACCCTTCACCTTAAACTTATGTCCCTTGTAACACTCTGTTGTACCCGGGGAAAAAGTTTCTGACTGTCTACTCTATCTATTCCTCTGATCATCTTATAAACCTCTATCAAGTCACCCCTCATCCTTCGCCGTTCCAACGAGAAAAGGCCGAGAACTCTCAGCCTATCCTCGTACGACCTACTCTCCATTCCAGGCAACATCCTGGTAAATCTTCTCTGCACCCTCTCCAAAGCTTCCACATCTTTCCTAAAGTGAGGCGACCAGAACTGCACACAGTACTCCAACTGTGGCCTAACCAAAGTCCTGTACAGCTGCAACATCACTTCACGACTCTTGAATTCAATCCCTCTGCTAATGAACGATAATACTCCATAGGCCTTCTTACAAACTCTACCCACCTGAGTGGCAACCTTCAAAGATCTATGTACATAGACCCCAAGATCCCTCTGTTCCTCCACCTGACTAAGAACCCTACCATTAACCCTGTATTCCGCATTCTTATTTGTTCTTCCAAAATGGACAACCTCACACTTGGCAGGGTTGAACTCCATCTGCCACTCCTCAGCCCAGCTCTGCATCATATCTAAGTCCCTCTGCAGCCGACAACAGCCCTCTTCACTGTTCACAACTCCACCTATCTTCGTATCATCTGCAAATTTACTGACCCACCCTTCGACTCCCTCATCTAAGTCATTAATAAATGTTTTGATTTTGCTTTTTAATCAAAGTTAACAAATAGCATTCACAAATGATGCTTCAAATCAAACTAATACTTTTCATTAAACTCCGTGAAGCAGGATATTACGAGAAAATTTTCTTCCAGGATCAATCGATAATCTTTTATGTCAAACTGTCAATTGTCTTTTTGATGAAGTTCCTTTTTCATAAAGCCGGCTAATCAAAGGAATATTGGAATCTTGTTAAAACCTGACACTAGCTGACAAGAATAATTGCTTGTGTTTAGAAAGTGTGTTTGACTTAGAGAAAGGAATGCTCCTTAACTCTAACCTCAGTCCACATTTGGTTGGCTGGTTGCAGACCAGGACCAGATGTGACATCAGCACTGCTCCTTGATTTGGTAAGGAAGAAATCAGTCAGCATTTCACTCAGATGGTAACGCCTGTGTTTGTGTGAAAGCGGGTGAGGACAAGATTAAACCCCCCTGGCAGAGTGCCGTTCACTGTTGAGACACTGATAATGACTGAGGTTAAGGACCAGGTAAACAAACCTGTGAGGCTGTATCCATGGTGGGCTAGAACTCAGGAGGAGAAAATAATAAGAAAGGAAACAATTGTGTCAGACATTGATCATGAGTTAATTTCAATTTATCTTCTGATGGGAGGATATTTCACTTGTTTTGACTGGGCCTTAGGATTAGATTCCCTACAGGGTGGAAACAGGCCCTTTGGCCCAACCAGTCCACACCAACCCTCTGAAGAGTCACCCACCCAGACCCATTTCCCTCCTAATGATGCACCTAACACTATGGGCAATTTAGCGTGGCCAATCCACCCTAACCTGCACATGTTTGTCTTGTGGGAGGAAACCCACGCAGATACAGGGAGAATGTGCAAACTCCACACAGACAGTCACCCTAGGCTGGAATCGAACCTGGGTCTCTGGCATTTTGATGCAGCAGCGCTAACCACTGAGCCACCGTGCCACCTCAATGACATGGCCATTTAAAGCACATCCAGAACGCTACCCACAGAGGTTGGCTTATGGCGTAGGTGTGGCATTGACATAGCACAGTGCCATTGAGAAATATGATTTCGACATCAGGGCAAGACTTACACAGTTAATGATAAGGTCCTAGGGAGTGTTGCTGAACAAAGAGACCTTGGAGTGCAGGTTCGTAGTTCCTTGAAAGTGGAGTCACAGGTAGATAGGATAGTGAAGAAGGCATTTGTATGCTTTCCTTTATTGGTCAGAACATTGAGAATAGGCGTTAGGAAATCAGGTTGTGGCTGTACAGGACGCTTTTGGAATATTGTGTATAATTCTGTTCTCCCCACAACAGGAAGGATGTCGTGAAACTTGAAAGAGAGTTCAGAAAAGATTTACAAGAATGTTGCCAGGGTTGGAGGGTTTGATCTATAGGGAGAGGCTGAATAGTCTGGGGTTGTTTTCCCTGGAGCGTCGGGGGCTGAGGGGTGACCTCGTAGAGGTTTATAAAATCATGAGGAGCATGGATAGGGAGAATGGATTAGGTCTATTTCCTGGGATGGGGGTATCCGCAAACTAGACGGCATAGGTTTACGGTGAGTAGGGAAAAGTGTAAAAGGGACCTAAGGGGTAATTTCTTCATGCAGAGGGTGGTGTGTGTATGGAATGAGCTGCCAGAGGAAGTGGTGGAGGCTGGTACAATTACAACATTTAAAAGACAACTGGATGGGTATATGAATAAGGATATATTATCCTGATGAAGGGCTCTGGCCCAAAACGTCGCTTTTCCTGCTCTTTGGATGCTGCCTGACCTGCAACACACTCTCAACTCTGACCTCCAGCATCTGCAGACCTCACTGTCTCCATATGAATAAGAGGGGTTTAGAGGGATATGGGCCGGGTGCTGGCAAATGGAACTAGATTAATTTAGGATATCTGGTCGGCATGGACAAGTTAGACCGAAGGGTCTGTTTCCGTGCTGGACATCTCTGACTCTGGGTTGGCACTGTTGCCAAACTGCCTGACTTTGTATCAGAGCTAAACAGCGAGGGGACACAGAATGTTTGTGAGCCTTCCTAGCTGGGGGGACTCAAGAGTAAAATTGCCAGGCAAGGCAATGCTGTCGGCATCCAGGTGGGTGCAAAGTGAGTGGAGGCCAAGTGTGCAGCCATGAGATGCACTGGGTCCCTTCTCTGCGTGTAAATTGTCCCCGTGGCAGTATCGTAATGGAAAGGTGCTGGTGCATTCCAATAGGCAGCAGTGAAGTGAGGAGCCACATTGTAAGTGGATTCGTGATGTGCCATATGGATTTGGTGAGGCTGGATGCCAATGTGTGTAGACTTGCAGTCGTTGCCAGTGGTGCCTGCCCTGAGATGTTACCTGTCCTATACGGAGAAGCAAAGGAGGACATGGTAAGCTGGAGTCACCAATTATCCCCTCGGACCATCATGGTGGGAATTGTCACTGTCTTGTTTCTCTCTGGTGAGTGACAGAATAGGAAACATGAGGCGATGTTAGTAATAATTATGTATCAATCTAGGTTAGTGCACTCTCTAGCAATAATCCCATATTGCCAATCAAATGTTGGGTTGAAAATTAGCTCTTGGTGTCTGGAAGCTTCTCTCTGGCCATTTCATGGGATTCTTCCCATCTTTCCCCTTGCTCATTGTCTGGCAAGATTCCACCCACAGGGACGTTTGTTGCAGGTAAGTCCGTCAGTATGATCTATTTATGGGAAGACAATGGATTTTGTGGTTTTCAGGGAAATGAATCTGGAAGAACGTGTCAAAAAAGTAACTTAATTCATGAGGGTCAAGTAATACTTGAAAGCCTCATAATTAAGTAATGTTTATGGGGAAAAAAAATGGTCTGATTGTTCATCAGAGAATTAAAACCTCTTATACCATAGATCAGCTCTTAAAAACAATTTGGTTTTCCTGCTTGTGACTCTGCCAATGGTTTTGCAAAATGGAAGAGATTGTTTCCCAGGTGATTGATTGATAAGACCTTGTTGGGAAGGATAAGCTTACTTTGGAACACACTTTAAGAGCTATCTGCTGTTTGCAAACAAAAGGGCTGTTTTGTCTTTGACATCTATGGATATACTGTGACAGGTAAACGCCTTCTTGGCTTTATTCTATCTGAATAGTTAAACAATACATTTCAGTCGGTTTCATCTCTGAGGAGGTAATTTTCAACTGTATCCATTTCCAAGCACACTTATACCAAGCTCACCGTGAATTGGGGGTTATGTTGCTCGCCCAGAATGATCCGTTAAGATACTCTCACACCTCCTTCCACTATATTGTATATCCAGTCTCCAGAATGCTCAGAGAAATCAGGTGAATAGAGGACAGTTGTTGTCTCTGATGCAAATCTATTGGGGCCTTTGATTGAGATTTTCAGAGGCCCAGAACTAGAGGGCATAGGTTTAGGGTGAGAGGGGAACGTTGGCTTCCAAGCAATTTCTCAGCATGGTCTGTAATTGACAATTAATCCAATCCCAATAAAGTAAGAACAACAGTAAAGCCTCATAATACAGAGAACTGGAGTAGGCCATTCTGCCCATCGAGTCTGTCCTACCATTCAGTCTGATCGTGGGTGGTTGAACACTTTAATGCCTTTTATATGCCCCATAAACCATGTAAGCCACTGGTAATTGTAAATCTACCAACTATTGTCTGAATCGTACTCAAAGACTGAGCCTTCAAATCCCTCAGTGGTAATTTTTTCATGCAGACAGTGGTCGGTGTATGGAATGAGCTGCCAGAGGAAGTGACAACATTTAAAAGGCGTCTGGATGGGGATATGAACAGGAAGGGTTTAGATGGATATGGACCAAGTGCTGGCAAATGGAACTCGATTAGTTTAGGATACCTGGTTGGCATGGACGAGTTGGACCGAAGGATTTGTTTCCGTGCTTACAGATGACTCGAAGTCACATGACACCAGGTTATAGCCCAACAGGTTTGTGTCAAATAGCAAGCTTTTGGAGCACTTTTCCTTTGTCAGATACAGTCAGGTGGCTTCACCTGACGAAGGGACAATGCTCTGAAAGCTTGGTGTCATGTGGCTTCCGACCTTGCCCTCCCAAATCCAACACTGGCACCTCCAAATCATAACTTTGATTTAAAGCATTTGGCTTCCAAGCAATTTCTCAGCATGGCCTGCAATCGACAATTTATCCAGTCCCAATAAAGTAAGAGCAGCGGTACAGCCTCATAATACAGAGGGAAAAGGGAGCTGGTGTAGGCCATTCTGCCCATCGAGTCTGTCCTACCATTCAATCTGATCATGGGTGGTTGAACACTTAAATGCCTTTTACATGTAAGCCACTGGTAATCGTAAATCTACCAACTATTGTCTTAATCGTACTCAAAGACTGAGCCTTCAAATCCCTCAGTAGTAGAGAACTCCAAAGATTCACAAGCCCCTGAGTAAAACACAATTCTCTTCATCTCAGACACAAGAGGCATCCCCCTCATTCTTAAATGGTGCCCCCACCGCCTCACGGCAGTATAAGTTACTTTAAGGTTTGTGCATGTGAAGATCTTCGTTTTTAAAGTACTTTGTAAAAATGATATTATTTTATGCGCTCACCAGTCCATTGTTTTGCCTGAGCCGCTCCATTTCATAGACCTTAGCCAGGAAGCAGTAGAAGTACAGGTTGAGAATCATAGAATCCCAACAGTGTGGAAGCAGGCCATTCAGCCTATCTACTCCACACCACCCCGCTGAAGACCATCCCACCCAGACCCATCCCATCGCTGTAACCCTGCACTTCCAATGGTTCCCGTGAGGGTCCTGGAGTGGCAGCTGTTGGCGCCCAGGTTGTTCCCCAGTGATAGGCTTGCTGGGATTGGGCTCTGTAAAGCCTCAGCTCAGGCAATACATGAGACTACCATAAGTTGCAAGACTACCCTCCAAGCCCCTCACCATCCTGACTTGGAAAACCATTGCCATTCCTTCAGCCTCGCAGGGTCAAGATCCTGGAACACCACCTCTCATGACACCGTGAGAATCTTAACAAATGGCGGAGCAGGCTCAGGGGAGCTGTTACTCGTGAGTACGATCAAAAATAGTGGTGAGTTCCATTTTCTGATGTGTGGTATGAACATTACAAAGAGGAGCTCCGAGATACAATCTGTAAATTGCTCTTGGCACCAACAATAACTTGCAGTAGACCAGTCCATTCATGGAGCAATCAACGTTCCCCACATCTCTTGGTCACAGACCTTGTACACACGGGGCCTCTGTGACCAGTATCTGGCATGTCAGCAAGTCTGAAGTACAACCATATCTTGCGCATAATGGCATCTCCTTTTCTGCACAGAATAATGCACCTTTTCATTTGCGACATGTGCTTCTAATTGAAAATTCTTTGAAATGCCGTTTAAACACATTTACTTGACTTCAATAAGAAAAGAACAATGGAAATCTTTCATAACGCTAACTTATGTTTGTTGGAAGTTGAGGAAGTGCATACACTCTCCCTCACAATGAAATTGTTGGGCTGTTTTACAATCGGGCCCTTTGAAAAGGGCTCAGCCAAAACCAGCTCTATGCTTAGGTTTGGGGGTCAAAGTTGATAGGGAGTTGTGTAAACCACCTCCACACTGTTTGAACTACTCTGTTCTTCAGCACTCAGAATCTCCAAGCTTATGAGTTTAATGATACTGTCTGACCGGGCCAAAAAAGTTCAAAAGCTGTATGACTGCAAAGAATTTTAATCATCTGTGAGGCATCATTGGGTCAACTGATAATTGTGACTGAGATCACCTTTTTTTCCCCTGTTCCTTCTATTTCGGGCCCATCTTTGAAAGGAACCGCTGCCCTGCTACCACCAACTGACACCCCACCTACACTCCCCCTCCCCACTCCTCCTCCCCCAGAATCCTCCCCCCAACTCCCCAAGCTCCATCCAAAGCCATCTCTAAGGCCCCTACGAGAATCTGTAGCTTGGTCCTGCTGCTGTACAGCAATGGCTCCTTTGTAACCAAGGGTGTTCCTGATGTTGTGAGAGAGCAGGCATTGCCTGACTTCAGTGGAGGACCACAATTGGATCTTGACTCTTGTATGATGGGAATGGGAGGCCAGGAAGCACATTTCTCAGCGCTACACCCTCGCACTGACTCCTCCCAACTCCCATTTAACTATCACACTGAGAGAGAGAGAGAGAGAGAGAGACAGAGAGACAGAGACAGAGACAGCTCAGAATCAGGCCATTCAGCACATCATGTCTACACTGACCCTCTAAGTGAGCAATTCACCATTCTCCTGCCTTCTGTCTGTAATCCTGCGTGTCCTTCCTTTTCAGGCAATGACCTAATTTCCTTTTGAAGCCCTTATTACACCCACCTCCACCACACTACTCATTGTAGATGGGCCAATCATGAGGGTGCATCGTTCTAGGGTTAGAGGGAGGTGATTCAGAGGGGATTTGAGTAAAACGTGTTTTCACTCAGAGGGTGGTGGGAATCTGGACTGGACTGCTTGGGAAGGCAGAGGAGCACTTGAAAGAGCATAACATTCAAGGATTTGGGACAATGAATGAAATTGGGATTAGCACACATTTAGTTGTAGGTATGTTGTGGGCCTTTTATCATGGAACCCGTACAGTGTGGACGCAAGCCATTTGGCCCATCAAGTCTACACCAACTCTCTGAACCAGACTCACCCCCCCAACCTATATTTCCCACGGCTAATCCAACAAACCTACACTTCCCTGCACACCATGGGGCAATTTCCCATGGCCAGTCCACCTTAACATACACATCTTTGAATTGTGGGTGGAAACAGGAGAACCCAGAGGAGGCCACACAGGGAGAACATGCGAACTCCACACAGACAGTTCCCAAAGCTGAAATTGAACCTAGGTCTCTGGCACTGTGAGGTAGTGGTGTTAACCACTGAGCCACCATGTCACCTCTGTGCTCTCGGACTCTATGACTCTAGATCCAAACCGCTCACTGTGTGAAAATGAGTTTTTCCTTGTATGTGTCTAATGTTTGACAAGCTGTTTTCGTATAGGATTCCTGTTTGAATCACCTAATGGTCAAAGTATAGAAGGTGTCCATTCAGCCCATTGTACCTGTGATGTCCCTCTGCAAGGGGAAACCTGACTCGTCCCACCACCTTGCTATTTCCCATGAAGGCCAGCAATTTATTTCTTCTTTCAGATCATTATCCTTTTCTGTTGAATCCTCCTTCTCTGGCAGATTCTAGATCCTAACCACTTGCTGTACCTGTCAGGGGTCATTCAGAGCCCTGGAAGTGGGTATTCACTCATTCCAATTGGCAGTGCCAGTCACAAAGTGCACCAACAGTGCATCAGTGCTGCAGTAGCCAGCAGCAGGTTGAGAAATTCCAGAAGGTTCTCCCATTGGCTTATGGAGTAATTTGGAGTTGAAGAAGTGAAGAGCAGAGAGTCCTTTGATGGACAGTGGCCAATGTGCATCCAACGGGAGATGATGACCAAGTGGTTTCACTGGACAATTAATCCAGGGAATGTTCTGGGGATGTGGAGTTTGCCTTCAAATCAAATCTGGAATTAAGAGTCTAACTGATGAACTGATTTTTATATTTAAAACCTGTCTGGTTCACTAATGTCCTTTAGGGAAGGAAATCTGCCATTCTTACCTGGTCTGGACTCCAGACCCACAGCAATGTGGTTATCTCTTGATTTTCTAAGTCTCCTGTTGATATATTTTTCATAACTACCAAATAGCGGTAATGCTTATTTTTCTCCAGCACCCATATTGTGTCTGTGTAGGTGTAGGACACAGTGAAGAAACATCAAAAACTTTATTTGTATTCCACCACCAGCAAGAAAAAAACACCCGAGTATGTGGTTGTCTCTTAACTGCCCTCTGGGCAATTCGGGACTCCCAATAAATGCTGGCCGGGCCAGTGAGTGAACTTAAAATATTGTTCCTTCCATAAGGGCCACATTAGCCTTGATCTCAAATCCCTCCATTATCTTGTCCCTGACTGCTAAGGACATGCAGGTCCAGGGCCTTCTCAATCGCCAAATCCTAACCACCCAACACCTGGAGGAAGAACACCTCATCTTCTACCTTGGGACCCTGCAACTATACGGGAGTAATGTGGTATTCACCAATTTCCTCATTTCCCCTCCTCCAACATTACCCCAGTCCCAAGCTTCCAACTCGGCACCTCCCTCTTGACCTGTCCATCGTCTTTCCCATCTCTCCGCTCCAGCGTCCTCTCCAGCCTATCACCTTCTCCCCCACCTTCATCGACCTATTGCATTCTCAGCTATCTTCCCTCTGGCCCCACCCCCTTCCCCTTTATCTCTCAGCCGGATTCTCCCGCTCCTCGGATGCTGCCTGACCTGCTGTGCTTTTCCAGCACCACACTCTTCGACTCTGATCTCCAGCATCTGCAGTCCTCACTTTCTCCTGTTATCTCTCTATCTCTGTAATCACCTCCATCCTGAAGAGTGTTTGAAATACCATCTGACTGTGGCCTCTCAACCTCTCCACTACTGGCAGCCATGTATTCAATAGCCAAAGCTCTAAGGTTTGGATTTCCCTCCCTAAATCCCTCTACCTCCAAGATACCTGTTAAAACCAAGTAGCTTGCTGATGGTTAGATACCCTGACGTCACATTAAGTACCTGCAAAGGTTATTGGGGAGAGCAGGGCACGGGGCAAGGAGGCAGGAAAACTGAATAATCAAATCAGTCAAAATTGTGTTGCATGCTATGCTAGGCTGGAGGGACTGAGTAGACACACAGGAGGCTAGAAGGACGCAGCAAACCAGGAGAAGTCAAGATATGTGGTATAACCTTTCTTCAGGACTAGAGGGGCTGTGTGGCCTACGCTAGACTCTAATTCATAAGCTTACCAGGCAGCATTTGTCTCGGAGAAGGACCGAGACCTTGACTTGATGTGAAGTAATAATGGACGAGCTATGGTGTTTGTGTTGATTGGCCTGGGCAGAATGAGACAATCACCCCTGTTCCTGCTTACAGTGTGAGATTTACCGATATTTTTGACTGGAGGATCACCTCACCAGGAATAAGGTGTCAGGAGAGGAATGAGTAAAGTTGTCAGCTGTACAAAAATGTAGAAAAATAAGTATTTTCACAATTTCAGCAGGACTGTAATCTCTGCATATATGTATGTTGGCCCAGTGTCAGACTTTTTCTTGACAATGCTCCTATGACATGCCAGAATGAGAGATATTAAATAAATAGAATCCCTACAGTGCGGATAGAGGCCATTTGGCCCATCAAGTCTATGCCAAACCTCCAAGCAACATCCCATCCAGACTCACACTTCCCAACACTCCATTTCCCATGGCGAATCCACCTAACCTGCACATCTTTGGACTGTGGGAGGAAACCCATGCAGACATAGGGAGAACTGCAAACTCCCCACAGGCTGTAGGGTGGAATCAAACCTGGGTCCCTAGCACTGTGAGGCAGCAGTACAAACCACTGTGCCACCAAGGATCATGTAGTATGCAAAACTGTTGAGCCAAATGGCCTGTAATTACTTTGTGATCAATAAGGCAATAATTTCATTAACATTGAAGGACTTGGTCACGGTCAACACAATGACAGTGAGCACACTTGTAAAATAACTTGCTGCTTGTGAAGAGCTTTGTGATACATGGCTGAGAAAAAGGAAAAGGCATTATGTAAATGCAGTACCTTCCAATTTGTGGGAAAGGACGATCTGTCACCAATGCCGAGTGAATGGGTGGATGGGGCGGGTCAAACCATTGCAGGGAATTGGACATTTACTGAGATGGAACCGAGCTGCATTCAATGAACTGACTGCTCCCAACTGGGGAGATCTTGGCCCTAGCTGTATTATTGCTGGACTGTTAATCTGAAGAGCTGAAAATGTGTTGCTGGAAAAGCGCAGCAGGTCAGGCAGCATCCAAGGAACAGGAGAATCGACGTTTCGGGCATAAGCCCTTCTTCAGGAATCTGAAGACCTGAGTAAAGTTCTGGGGACTGGGGTTTGAACCCTGCCCGGGCAGATGATGGAATTTGACTTCAATAATGTCTGGAATTAAGAACCCTATGATGAATTGATGATCACAAAAACCCACCTGGTTCACTTGTGGTGAACTGTGATTTCACTGACTGTATGTTACTCCTCTTGTTTTCTTTTGAGTAAGGACAATACTGATTTTATGGCAGGGCCTAGCCCCTGCACTATGGTTTTTAGTGTCTGCACTTTCCTTTTTGAATGTGTTTTCACTTTTTGGTATTTGGATTGAGCCCTTGTGAGCCAACTGTACTTTTACAGTTGAACTGTATCTTTGTGAAGAGACCTGGGCCTCTGTAGATGACTGAACACTTGTGTGTGCTGGGAGGTGTGCATTCACTGCCTTCAGGCGTGGATTCAGCTTTTTTGACGGTCAGTTTTGTTGCCTGCACTGTGTCTTGTGTGTCCCTGAGAAAAAATGAAAGTTAAAAAAAAAATCTGGTTCATTAGTGTGCTTTAGGAAAGGAAATTGTCATCTTTCCTTGGTCTGGCCTACATGTGACTCCACACCCACAGTTGTTGACTCTGAACTGACCTCTGGGCAATTAGGGAAGGCTGCTAATTGGTGGCCTGGCCAGTGACACCCTCATCCTGTGAATGAATAAAATAAAACAAGGAAGAAATGTTGCTATCTTCTAATCAATCAATTCAGGTGCGGCTCTGGGCCAGCGGGGGTCCGAACTTGAATCCCCTAGCCAAGAGGTGGGAGCATTACCACTGCACCACAAAAGCCCATTGCTGTTAGTCATAGAGTCACAGAGATGTACAGTACGGAAACAGACCCTTCAGTCCAACTCGTCCATGCCGACCAGACATCCTAAACCAATCCGGTCCCACCTGTCAGCATCCAGCCCATATCCCTATACCCTTGCTAGTCATATACCCATCCAGATGCCTTTTAAATGTTGCAATTGTACTAGACTCCACCACTTCCTCTCATAGAGATATTCCTAATCATACCTGCTCAGAGATGATGTGACACAATTCTGGAGAAGGTGGGACTAGTCCAGAGGTAGGGGCACTACCACTGCATCACAAGTGGCCTTAGGGTGTGCACATATGGTTCAGACCAGGGACTGTTGAGAGCTGAATGGCCTGTCTCGATGTTGCAGTCATTGTCATCAATGGACATGCTGCGACACCCTCTCTGGGGCAGGTAGGACTTGAATCTGGAACTTCTAGCTTAGAGTTAGGGGCACTACCACTGCATCACAAGAGATCTCAACTTCTGTGCTACTGCCAATCATAGATATTTTCTGAATAATCTGTCCAGAGATATTACTACACCGCTCAGGAATGGGTGGGATGTGAACCAGGTCTCTTGGCTGAGAGGTAGGGACACTACCACTGCACCACAAGAGACTTCAACTCCTGTCCAGCATATCGTCTGCTATATGACAGGTTATTCAGTCCGAGACAAAAAAGGTGCAGATGCTGGAATCCAAAGTAGGCAAGCAGGAGGCTGGGGGTGCACAGCAAGGCAGGCAGCATCAGGAGGGTGGGGGAACACAGCAAGGCAGGCAGCATCAGGAGGGTGGGGGAACACAGCAAGGCAGGCAGCATCAAGAGGCTGGGGGTACACAGCAAGGCAGGCAGTATCAGGAGGCTGGGGGAACACAGCAAGGCAGGCAGCATCAGGAGGGTGGGGGAACACAGCAAGGCAGGCAGCATCAGGAGGGTGGGGGAACACAGCAAGGCAGGCAGTATCAGGAGGGTGGGGGAACACAGCAAGGCAGGCAGCATCAGGAGGGTGGGGGAACACAGCAAGGCAGGCAGTATCAGGAGGTTGGGGGAACACAGCAAGGCAGGCAGCATCAGAAGGGTGGGGGAACAGAGCAAGGCAGGCAGCATCAGGAGGTAGGGAGGTCAACATTTCAGGACCTGAAGAAGGGTTACACCTGAAATGTTGACTTCTCCACCTCCTGATGCTGCCTGCCTTGCTGTGTTCCCCCACCCTCCTGATACTGCCTGCCTTGCTCTGTTCCCCCACCCTCCTGATGCTGCCTGCCTTGCTGTGTTCCTCCCACCCTCCTGATGCTGCCTGCCTTGCTGTGTTCCCCCAGCCCCCATGCCTGTCTACTCAGGTTATTAAATCCAGTTTTTGTTTTCAAATCAGTATTTCTAACCAACCTGTTTGGATTTTGTGGAACAATTGGGACAGGAACTCCTAGTTCAGAGCTAGGGACACTATCACACTGCTTCAAAAGCCCTCAACTACTGTCAATTGTGTAGTAACTATGTTAATCATATGCAGTTGAATATAGGTATTTAATTATAATTTATTACATTACTTGGTGCTTTATCTGAGAGAGTATAATGAATAGTGAGGGTCTTGTCGTACTGTCCCTATCTCTGGGCTAGAATCTCTTGCTTCGAGTCACTAGATGTGATGACCATGGAGTTAGATCATGATAGTATTGAATATGATGATTAAAAATGGTTCTATTTTACTACAAGGAGGTAAAGTTTTTCAGATGGCTGGTCATAGAATCATAGAATCCTTACAATGAGGAAACGGGCCCTTCAGCCCAATAAGTCCACACCAACCCTCCAAAGAGCAACCCACCCAGACCCACTCCATTATCCTATATTGACCCCTAACCTACACACCCCTGAACACTACGGGCAATTTAGCCTGGCCACTTCACTTAACCTGCACATCTTTGGGATCATGGGAGGAAACCAGAGCAAATCCACACAGACACAGGAAGTACGTACAAACTCCACACGGACAGTGAGACAGCAGTGCTAACCAGTGAGCCACCCGAAACATTGAGAGGGAGCTCACACCGAGGAGCATTGACTTGCTGCCGAGGGATTGTCTGCCTGTCTCCGGGGAGAAAGGCCAAAGATAGAAATCTGCAGAGCACCAGTTCTGTCGAGCTTGCATGGAGCATTGGCCAATGATAGAACAATGCTGACCAATATCCTGGGGCAGCGAGACTCAGGGCTATAGATGATAGGGAGGGCTCACAACAGGCATTGGTGGGGAGGTGGGGGGATGGTGCAAGGATTGAGGAGCAAGGAACAAGGGCTGTGGGGTGACCCAGGAGTGGATGAGGCAGGCTTCAAGGGAAGAGCTCCAGATTAGGAAGGATATCCATGATGGAGGCAATGCGCTCTCTGCCATCAACTTTTTCCACACTTCTATTCTGCTGGGATCCTCCTTTTCTCAAGGCAACACGGTGGCTCAGTGGTAGCACTGCTGCCTCACAGCGCCAGGGACCCAAGTTCAATTCCACCCTCAGGCGACTGGCTGTGTGGAGTTTGCACATTCACCCATATCTGTGTGGGTTTCCTTCCATAGTCCAAAGATTTGCAGGTTAGGGTGGATTGGCCATGCTAAATTGTCCCACAGTGTTCGGGGATGTGTAGGTAAGGTGCATTAGTCAGGGTAAATGTAGAGTAATAGGGTAGGGGAATGGGATACTCTTCGGAGGGTCGGTGTGGACTTGTTGGGCCAAATGGCCTGTTTACACACTGAAGGGATTCTATGATTCTTACCTCAGCCCATCTTGCAGCTGTAGAAATCACAACCGGGCAGGAGGTGACCCCAGAAGGAGCCATTAACAGGGGCTTCAATTGAGGTGAGTGTAGGCCAAGTGCCTTCAGTACCCTGCAAGATTGCTGGCAGCTGGAGACTGGTGCCCAGGCCGTGCCAAGATCAGGATGTTACAGGATTTCCTCACCCACAATAATAAGCTGCTCACTGACCTCCGTGAGGTGGTTGGGTTTGGAAATGCCCACCCTGCTGATAAATGTGAGTCTGCCCGTCAAGATTGGCTCTGGTACCATCCTTTTCCAAACAGCCTTCTGCAAAGCAACAGGTGCCCTTTGCTGTTGTGGTCAAAACACGAAAATGCCTGAAATTCTTTATCAGCAGTGAGCTGCTTCGAGTCACTTCAGCGAAAGACATTGTGTGTGTGTGTGTGTGTGTGTGTCCGGGTGTGTGTGTGTGTGTGTGTGTGTTTGTGTGTGTGTGTGTGTGTGTCCGGGTGTGTGTGTGTGTCCGTGTCCGGGTGTGTGTGTGTTTGTGTGTGTGTGTGTGTGTTCGGGTGTGTGTGTGTTCGGGTGTGTGTGTGTTTGTGTGTGTGTGTGTGTGTGTGTGTGTATTTGTGTGTGTGTGTCCGGGTGTGTGTGTTTGTGTGTGTGTGTGTGTGTCTGGGTGTGTGTGTGTTTGTTAGTGTGTGTGTTTGTGTGTGTGTGTTTGTTTGTGTGTGTGTGTTTGTTTGTGTGTGTGTGTGTGTGTGTGTTTGTGTGTGTGTGTGTGTCTGGGTGTGTGTGTGTGTGTGTTTGTGTGTGTGTATGTGTGTCTGGGTGTGTGTGTCTGGGTGTGTGTGTGTGTTTGTGTGTGTGTGTGTGTGTCTGGGTGTGTGTGTGTGTGTGTGTTTGTGTGTGTGTGTGTGTGTGTGTCTGGGTGTGTGCGTGTTTGTTTGTGTGTGTGCTTGTGTGTGTTTGTTTGTGTGTGTGTGTTTGTTTGTGTGTGTGTGTGTGTTTGTGTGTGTGTGTGTGTTTGTGTGTGTGTGTGTGTCTGGGGGTGTGTGTGTGTTTGTGTGTGTGTGTTTGTGTGTGTTTGTTTGTGTGTGTGTGTGTCTGGGTGTGTGTGTGTGTTTGTTTGTGTGTGTGTGTGTTTGTTTGTGTGTGTGTGTTTGTTTGTTTGTGTGTGTGTGTCTGGGTGTGTGTGTGTGTGTGTGTTTGTGTGTGTTTGTTTGTGTGTGTGTGTGTCTGGGTGTGTGTGTGTGTGTTTGTTTGTGTGTGTGTGTGTGTGTTTGTGTGTGTGTGTGTTTGTTTGTGTGTGTGTGTTTGTTTGTGTGTGTGTGTGTCTGGGTGTGTGTGTGTGTGTTTGTTTGTTTGTGTGTGTGTGTCTGGGTGTGTGTGTGTGTGTGTGTTTGTGTGTGTTTGTTTGTGTGTGTGTGTCTGGGTGTGTGTGTGTGTGTTTGTTTGTGTGTGTGTGTGTCTGGGTGTGTGTGTGTGTGTTTGTTTGTGTGTGTGTGTGTGTGTGTTTGTGTGTGTTTGTTTGTGTGTGTGTGTTTGTTTGTGTGTGTGTGTGTTTGTTTGTGTGTGTGCTTGTGTGTGTTTGTTTGTGTGTGTGTGTTTGTTTGTGTGTGTGTCTGGGTGTGTGTGTGTGTTTGTGTGTGTTTGTTTGTGTGTGTGTGTGTGTGTGTGTGTGTGTGTGTGTGTGTCTCTGATCCCTTTCTGTTCCAGTTTATACATGGGAACTATTTCGGGTAAAAAAAAAATGCCCGGTAAAGGCATATTTGCAGGAAAATGTTTGACTTGGCCTGGCTTTCAGTTTATTTTAGGCTCAACTCCCCTCATCTGGCTGACTATTTGAAAATGATTGTAACGTAAAGCTCCTCCAGGACTTCCCACTACACTGGTGGTCCTCTCAGTCCTGAAATATTCTGTTTTGGAAAGCGAGCACAGGTTGCAATGAAGCCAGTGCAGAGTTTATATCGTGCTGCTCATTGTATCACAAAGCCTTTATCGGGGAGTGACTCAACTGTACCTTGAGTTGGTGACAACCCCTTTCTTCAATACAATCCCCACCACACTTCAACAAGTAGGCAGGAGAAATGTTTCAGAACTGCACCTCGCCATGTGATCAATGTTTAAACGTTCGCACAATGATGGGGTCTAGTCCTCAGACAAAGAAAAAACACTTGAAATACTGATCTCTGCCATTTTCCTGTAACTGCTCTCCCTGCTGTCAGAAAATGAAAATAAATATAGATTAGGAAGGGCAGATTCAAAACAAATCCGAGAGCGAGAGGACAGAGCCTGGAAAGGAATAAAGCAGACAGAGATGAGGCATTGTCTGCAGCTCGCTGGAAGTTGTAAGTTTTGACGGCAAAGGTGGTTGGTATTGTGGGTGTCTGTAGCAAGCGATACACGTTTCCAAAATCCATACACCCATCGTACTCATTCAGGTCAATTACATTCCTTTATTTGTTATTTGCTGATGAGAAAATGCTTTAATTCTTCACCCGAAACAGATCGTCTTTTATGCCGGTTCTACACTCACAGTCGCTGCTTTGTGGGTGTTGTAGTTAATATTGGCCTGACTTTGAATTCAGTTGGATTTAAAGCAAGGTTACTCTAGAAGACATATTGTGAAGGATGATGCTTGCCTCAACAGCTGCAAGGGGAATACCACACCTTCCTTTCTGGAAAAATATATGTCTGTTAGAGCCTGTGCTCATCAAAGTGAGGGATTAGAATTAGAATTAGCTTTATAGTCACATGCACTTTAATGAGGACAGAGAAGATTTTACATCTCACCACTTACGGCACCAATTTAGCTACAAAGGTACCCAGGGACAGGTTCTTAGCTTTAAATCCTTAAGGAAAGGAATTAGTAAAATAAAGAAATAAAAAGGCCAGAATGATGCTTCCAACCCAGTCTGCACCACCAACCAGGCTCCAGACTGCGCCAGGCTGCACCCCGAGAGTCTTAAGGCTGGAAGACTGTTCTGAAAACACCTCAATGCCGAACTCCAGGCTGAGGGCCTTAATAGGCTGAGTTATCCCCATATCTGGCCAAGAGATCGCCATATGGGGCTGAGAGACCCCCACAGCAGGTCGAGAGACCGCTACATCAGACCAGACTGCTACACCAGACCGAGAGACCCCCACAGCAAGTCGATAGACCGCTACACTAGACTGATAGACCGCTACACCAGACCGAGAGACCCCCACACCAGGCTGAGAGGCCCTGACATCGGGCTGAAAGACCGCTACACCAGGCTGAGAGACTGCCACACCGGGCCGAGAGACCACCACCGGGCCGAGAGACCACCACCGGGCTGAGAGACCACCACCAGGCCGAGAAACCATCACCAGGCTGAGAGACCACCATCAAGCTGAGAGACCACCATCAGGCTGAGAGACCACCACCAGGCCGAGAGACCACCACCAGGCTGAGAGACTACCACCAGGCTGAGAGACCACCACCAGGCCGAGAGACTACCACCAGGCCGAGAGACTACCACCAGGCCGAGAGACTACCACCAGACCGAGAGACCACCACACCGGGCCGAGAGACATCTAAACCAGGCTGAGAGACTACCACCAGGCCGAGAGACCACCATCAGACTGAGAGACTACCACCAGGCCGAGAGACCACCACACCAGACCTAGAGACATCTAAACCAGGCTGAGAGACTGCCACACTGGGCCAAGAGACCATTACACTGGGCCGGGAGGCCTCCACACTGACCTATAGGGCCCCCATGCCAACCCAAGAGACTGTCAGGCTACTGGGAGACCACCATGTCAGGCCAAGAGACCATCACACCGGGCAGAGAGACCGCCAAGCCAGGCTGCCAGGAGATGTTAGTGACAGGGGGCCCTAGTAGTGACTGCTGCAGATCAGGTGGTAGCGGCCCTACCTCTGAGTTCAAAACTCTGCCTTGTTTAAGAGTCCAAGTTCACTTTAGCAGGACATTGAGTGAATGCTGCTTGGGTGGATGTGAAAGATCCCATGACATTAAGGTGAAGCAGGTGCACAGTGGCTCCCTCTGGAGTCCAGGTTAATACTTCATTCAGCATCATGCACCGAAAGAGAATCATTATTGGTCATTACACAGTGCTTGGAGCTTGGCAGTTGCTAAAATGCTTCATCACTTTGCAACCATGACTCGAAAGATACTTTGGGATGTTACGAAAGGCACTAAATAAATGCAATTTTGTTTCACTCTTCCAAAATTGAGCATCATGTCTCAGGTCAAGCACAGCAGGGTTTAGCTTCTTTGTTAATCTTTATCAACACAGCCATGACTAACAATGCTGCACACCCACCCCACCCCCCCCCCCCCTCCCCCCATAGGATACCATCACCCATTCCCGCTGTCAGCCACATTGCCTGCTCGCTGTTATTTATACCCAGCTCGTTGGCTCAAATGATCGATGAGAAGGGGAGCCACAGAAGTCTGAAATCACACAAAATGTCCACTCTGCCCATCACATCTAGACTGGCTCTTTCCTGGGCAAACAGGAAGTCCCTCCTCTGTACCATCCTGTCCACTAGGACCTCTGGGGCCTTGTGCGCTAAGTGGGAAGCCAACTCCTCCTTGTCTGCTCCATCCAGATCAAATGCCTGCACCGGTGCAGGGCAGCCAAGACTTGACTGGACACCCTTCGGCCTTTTAAGGTAAAACACTGGTGCCAGGGATACTGGTATCTACTGCAATATCCCTGGCATTGAGGAGTGTTTCTGGCTATGGTGTGAGGGAGAATCATTGAGCAAGACGGCCATGGTGGGTCCTTAATAAGACAAACCTGGGGCAATGGCAGGAGAAAAAAGGCTGGGAGTAATCTCTCATGAAACTCAATGAAAATGACACTTTGTCAAAATACAGGAGATTCACAAGCAAGAGTTTGTAACAAATGTGGAATGAGTTGCTTTATAGCTACACAGGTCACTGTGGCAAGACTTGAAGAAGGCTGTTCTAATGAAGGAGGACTTGTATTTATATAACGCCTTTTGGCATGCCAACACATTTCACTGCCAATGTTGTGCCACTGAAGTGATTTAGGATTTGCAGCAAGGAGTTCAAATAGAGCAGGTTCCCCACAGAAGCCTGAACCCTACCAGCTGGTTTCACAAGGTAAAAACAACAACTGCAGATGCTGAAAACCAAATACTGGATTAGTGGTGCTGGAAGAGCACAGCAGTTCAGGCAGCATCCAACGAGCAGCGAAATCGACGTTTCGGGCAAAAGCCTGATGAACGTCGATTTCGCTGCTCGTTGGATGCTGCCTGAACTGCTGTGCTCTTCCAGCTCCACTAATCCAGCTGGTTTCACAGCCTACTGTTGTTAGAATACTGAATGGACTCACAAACTCTTAACACTCGCCTGTACCTGTGTTTTTGTTTTTGCCGCTGTTTACCTATTATTTACTATCCATGCTACTTAACTCTGTGATCTGTCTCTACTGCTCGCAAGACAAAGCTTTTCACTGTACCTCGGTACACGTGACAATAAACTCAATTCAATTCAATTCAATTAAGCCACATGTTAATAAGGAGAAGTTCTATTTCTGTGATGTTGATTGAGGGATTAATAAGGACCACGACACCAGGGAAGATTCCCCTGCTCTTCGTTGCAGTGACGATGTGGAATCTTTCATCTTCACCTGGGAGGGCAAGTGGTGTCTCTGTCTTCTGCAGAGGGCAGCACCTTCCACGGTGCAGCACTCCCTCAGAACTGCACTGGAGAGTCCGTCTAAATCTTCCTCGCTGGCATTATTCCATCAGCTCACTTCAAGCGCAGTCTCAGAAGCTCATGTGCTGGTCTGCAGCCTCATTCAATCGTATACCTTTCCACAGCCAGTGTTGGGGTGGCATGGTGGCTCAGTGGTTAGCACTGCTGCCTCACAGCACTAGGGACCCAGGTTCGATTCCAGCCTCAGGTGACTGCCTGTGTGGAGTTTGTATGTTCTCCCTCTGTCTGTGTGGGTTTCCTCCCAAAATCCTAAGATGTGCAGGTCAGGTGGATAGGCTGCGCTAAATTGTCCAGGGATCTGCAGGCTAGATTGATTAGCCACGGGAAATGTGGGATGATTGGGATGCTCTTCGGGAAGTTGATGTGGGCTAAATGGCCTGCTTCCCACTGTAGGAATTCTAAGTTCAGAAACTGAATGGGCGCGATATTACTTTAGCGAGGACGCTTGCCTTACTAAGGCATCCAGACCGTGTGCTGGACAATGGGATTAGAATAGTGAGGAGGTTATTTTGTTACTGGTGCGCTCTCGGTGGGTTGAAAAGCCTTTTTCTGTGCTTTAGATCACTGACTTCTTTCATTCCTTTTTCCCATGTCCAGATTACACATTGAGGAATCATGATTTGGTGATGCTGGTGTTGGACTGGGGTGGACAAAGTTAAAAATCACACAACACCAGGTTATAGTCCAACAGGTTCATTTGGAAGCACTAGCCTTTGGAGCGCTCCAAAAGCTCATGCTTCCAATTAAACCTGTTGGACTTTAACCTGGTGTTTTATGACTTTAAATTTAAACAGGTTGAGAAAAGTGACAATTGTTTCAGGTCGTTATATATCTATTGAATTGAATTGAGTTTATTGTCATGTGTTCCGATGCACAGTGAAAAGCTTTGTCTTGCGAGCAATAGAAGCAGATTACAGAGTTAAGTGGTGGAGATAGTAAATAAAAGGTAAACAGCAGCAAAAACAAAAACACAGGTACAGGCGAATGTCAAGAGTTTGTGAGTCCATTCAATATTCTAACAACAGTAGGGTAGAAACTGTTTCGAAACCGGCTGGGTGCATGTGTTCAGGGTTCTGTACCTTCTCCCCGATGGTAAAGGTTGGAGAAAAACATTGCCAGGGTGGGATGGATCTTTGAGAATGCTGGCGGCTTTTCCTTGACAGCGGGCCTGGTAGATGGATTCTATAGATGGGAAATTAGATACAGTTCTCACCAAAGGGAAAAACAGGAACAGGGGTCTAAGTTGGGTGATCAGGGGGAAGTACCTGTCAGGAACAAGTTGAATCTTTTGGAAACAGTAGTGACAGATGACACTGCCAGTCCGTGAGGCGGCCAGGTCTGTCAATCAAAAGTTGGCATGGAGGCAGAGTGGAAAAGTTGGACATCGTACAGAGCTGTGGTAATAGGGGGCTCCATAGTGAGAGGAACTAACCGGGGTTTTTGTGGCAGCAGGCAAGACTTAAGGATGGTGTGTTGCCTTCCTGGTGCCAGGGTTAAAGACATCACAGACAAAGTGCAGGAAATCCTCAAGGACGAAGGTGATGAGCCAGAGGTGGTGGTACATGTCGGCACAAATGATGTCGGGAAGAAGAGGAGGAACATACTACAGTGGGACTTCGGAGAACTAGGAAGAAGGCTGAAAAGCAGGATGTCCAAGGTGGTTATCTCCGGTTTGCTTCCAGTTCCTCAGGCTGGTGAGGCCAGAAACAGGGAGATAATGGACTTGAACGTGTGGCTGGGGAACTGGTGCAGGAAGTAAGGATTTAAATTCTTGGATCACTGGGGTATGTTTTGTGGTAAGCATAAATTCTACAAGAGAAACGGTTTGCACCTTAATAGGTTAGGGACCAGCATTCTATCAGACAGGTTTGCTACTGCAACACAGCCAAGTTTAAACTAAGTAGAGGGGGGAGGGGACAAACTGGATGTTTAAAAAGGAAATTGGAGGGAAAGTTAGAACGAGGGAAGTCAAGAAAGACAACTGTATCAATGAGGCAGAAAACTCAGAAAGGGATCATGCTGTAAGGTTGAGTGAAATAAGAGTTGATGGGAAGGGTGAGGATAGTAACAAATTAAAAATACTATACATGAATGCACAAAGCATTAGAAATAAGATGGATGAGCTTGAGGCTCTTTTGGAAATTGGCAGATACGATATTGTGGGGATAACTGAGATGTGGCTTCAAGTGGACAGGGCCTGGGAAATGAATATTCAAGGCTACACGTGCTATCGTAAGGACAGACTGACGGGCAGAGGGGGTGGGGTGGCCATGTTAGTAAGGGATGATATTCAGTCCCTTGCGCGTGGGGGACCGAGAATCAGGGGATGTAGAGTCAGTGTGGATAGAGTTAAGAAATACTAAGGGTAAAAAGACTCTCTTGGGAGTTATCTACAGGCCCCCAAACAGTAGTCTGGATGTCGGATGTAAGTTAAATCAGGAGCTGAAATTGGCCTGTCGCAAAGATGTTACTACAGTTGTTATGGGGGATTGAAACATGCATGTAGACTGGGAGAATCAGGATGGTATTGGACCTCAAGAAAGAGACTTTGTGGAGTGCCTCAGAGATGGATTCTTAGAACAGCTGGTGCTGGAGCCGACCAGGGAGAAGGCAATTCTGGATCTGGTATTGTGCAACGAACCAGAATTGGTCAGGGACCTCGAAGTGAAGGAGCCATTGGGAAGTAGTGACCATAATACAATAAGCTTCAATCTGCAATTTGAGAGGGAGAGGGTACAATCGGAAATGACAATTTTTCAGTTGAATAAAGGGAACTATGGAGCTATGAGGGAGGAGCTGGCCAAAGTTCAATGGTGCAATACCTTAGCAGGGATGACAGTGGAGGAACAATAACAGATATTTCTGTGTATAATGCAGAAGATGCAGGATCAGTTCTTTCCAAAAAGGAAGAAAGATCCTAGGAGGAGGCATGGGTGGCTGTGGCTGACGAGGGAAGTTAAGAAACATAGAAAGTTAAAAGAGAAAAAGTATAACATAGCAAAGATAAGTGGGAAAACGGAGGACTGGGAAGCTTTTAAAGAACAACAGAGGACTACTAAGAAGGAAATATGCAGAGAAAAAATGAGGTATGAAGGTAAACTGGCCAATAATATAAAGGAGGATAGTAAAAGCTTTTTTAGGTATGTGAAAGGCAAAAAAATGGTTAGGACTAAAATTGGGCCCTTGAAGACAGAAACAGGGGAATATATTATGGGGAACAAAGAAATGGGAGAAGAATTGAATTGGTACTTCAGATCTGTGTTCACTGGGAAGACACAAGCAATCTCCCAGAGGTAACAGTGGCTGAAGGACCTGAACTGATGGGAATTTATATTTGCCAGGAATTGGTGTTGGAGAGACTGTTTGGTCTGAAGGTTGGTAAGTCCCTGGGGCCTGATGGTCTACATCCCAGGGTACTGAAGGAGGTGGCTCGAGAAATCGTGGATGCGTTGGTGATTATTTTCCAGAGTTCGATAGATTCGGGATCAGTTCCTGCAGATTGGAGGGTGGCTAATGATATACAACCTTTTAAGAAAGGTGGGAGAGAAAAAGCAGGAAATTATAGACCAGTCAGTCTGACCTCAGTGGTGGGAAAGATGCTGGAGTCTATTACAAAGGATGAAATTACGACACATCTGAATAGTAGTAACAGGATAGGTCAGAGTCAGCATGGATTTATGAAGGGGAAATCATGCTTGACTAATCTTCTGGAATTTTTTGAGGATGTAACTCTGAAGATGGATAAGGGAGATCCAGTAGATGTAGTGTACCTGGACTTTCAGAAAGCTTTTGATAAAGTCCCACATAGGAGGTTAGTGAGCAAAATTTGGGCGCATGGTATTGGGGGCAAAGTACTAACTTGGATTGAAAGTTGGTTGGCTGATAGGAAACAAAGAGTAGTGATAAACGGCTCCATTTTGGAATGGCAGGTAGTGACCAGTGGGGTACCACAGGGATCAGTGCTGGGACCGCAGCTTTTTACAATATATGTTAATGATATAGAAGATGGTATTAGTAATAACATTAGCAAATTTGCTGATGATACTAAGCTAGATAGCAGGGTGAAATGTGATGAGGATGTTAGGAGATTACAGGGTGACCTGGACAAGCTAGGTGAGTGGTCAGATGCATGGCAGATGCAGTTTAACGTGGATGAATGTATGGTTATCCACTTTGGTGGCAAGAACAGGAAGGCAGATTACTACCTAAATGGAATCAAATTAGGTAAAGGGGCAGTACAGAGAGATCTGGGTGTTCTTGTACACCAGTCAATGAAGGTAAGCATGCAGGTACAACAGGTAGTGAAGAAGGCTAATAGCATGCTGGCCTTCATAACAAGAGGGGTTGAGTATAGAAGCAAAGAGGTTCTTCTGCAGCTGTACAGGGCCCTGGTGAGACTGCACCTGGAGTACTGTGTGCAGTTCTGGTCTCCAAATTTGAGGAAAGACATTCTGGCTATTGAGGGAGTGCAGCGTAGGTTCACGAGGTCAATTCCTGGAATGGCGGGACTACCTTACACTGAAAGACTGGAGTGACTGGGCTTGTATATCCTTGAGTTTAGAAGACTGAGAGGGGATATGATTGAGACATGTAAGATTATTAAAGGATTGGACACTCTGGAGGCAGGAAACATGTTTCCGCTGATGGGTGAGTGCCGAACCAGAGGACACAGCTTAAAAATACGGGGTAGACCATTTAGGACAGAGATGAGGAGAAACTTCTTCACCCAGAGAGTGGTGGCTGTGTGGAATGCTCTTCCCCAGAGGGCAGTGGAGGCCCAGTCTCTGGATTCATTTAAGAAAGAGTTGGATAGAGCTCTCAAGGATAGTGGAATCAAGGGTTATGGAGATAAGGCAGGAACAGGATACTGATTAAGGATGATTAGCCATGATCATATTGAATGGTGGTGTAGGATTGAAGGGCAGAATGGCCTACTCCTGCAGCTATTGTCTATTGTCTATTAGCGTGGTAAGGTTGAATGACAGACTTCACCTAACACTAGCTCCGAAAGTTACTGCTTCCCAATGAACCTGTTGGACTATAACCTGGTATTGTGCAATTTTTAACCCTGTAAAAGTTGGTGAGGGTTCCTATGGACATGCCAAATTTCCTAAGCTTCTGGAGGTTTGGAAATACTAGCTTACGGAGGACTGTTCCTTCGTCAGGTAGCTAGTGGGGCAGGATCATAGGAGGAAAGAGACCTTTTAGTGCAGGTTCCTTGTTCCTTGAAAGTGGAGTCACAGGTAGATAGGATAGTGAAGAAGGCGTTTGGTATGCTTTCCTTTATTGGTCAGAACATTGAGTACAGGAGTTGGGGGGGTCATGTTGCAGCTGTACAGAACATTGGTTAGGCCACTGTTGGAATATTGTATGCAATAATGGTCTCCTTCCTATTGGAAAGATGTTGTGGGACTTGAGAGGGTTCAGAAGTGTTTTATAAGGATGTTGCCAGGGTGGGAGGATTTGAGCTATAGGGAATAGGCTGAACAGGATGGGGCTGTTTTCCCTGGAGCATCGGAGGTTGAGGGGGTGACCTTATAGAGGTTTAGAAAATCATGAGGGGCATGGATAGGATAAATAGACAAAATCTTTCCCTTGGGGTGGGGGAGGGCAGAGCTTGAGGGCATAGGTTTAGGGTGAGAGAGGAAACATATAAAAGGGACTTAAGGGGCAACTTTTTCACACAGAGGATGTTGCGTGTATAGCATGAGCTGCCAGAGGAAGTGGTGGAGGCTGGTACAATGACAACATTTAAAAAACATCTGGATAGGTATATGAATAGGAAGGGTTTAGAAGGATATGGGATGAAGGGCTTTTGCCCGAAACGTTGATTTCGCTGCTCGTTGGATGCTGCCTGAACTGCTGTGCTCTTCCAGCACCACTAATCCAGTATTTGATTTTCAGCATCTGCAGTCATTGTTTTTACCTTAGAAGGATATGGGCCAAGTGCTGGCAAGTGGGACTAGATTAGGTTGGGATATCTGGTCAGCATGGACGAGTTGGATCAAATGGTCTGTTTCTGTGCTGTACATCTCTATGACACAGAATTTATAGAAAAAGATCAAAGTGTCATATAACTGATGCAATGTATTGAATAAACCAAGATTACTGTTCAGTCTATAATAATTTAGAAAGGGAATGCAGGTTTCGATTGATTAATATGTAAATCTCAGAACTTCATTCAAGTCTCAGTCCTGATAAGTCTCAGGTTTATCAATATAAAAGAAAAGATGACATCTCAGCTCAGACAATGCATTAAAGGTGTGAGGTCAGAGTCTGTCTGTATTCCAATCTTGAGTCAGACTAGTTCTATTTCCTAAGTAAGAATTTATAAAATGTCACATGGACTGACTGCCTACAGATTGTGTACTTTTTGAACAAAACAGAATGTATCTACAAATGCAAATCTGAAATGCAAATTCACACATATATGTGTGTGTGAGTGGTGGGGGGGGGGGGGGGGGGGCGGGAGAGCGAGAGCAAGAGAGAGAGAGAGTGTGTGTGCTTGATAGGGTGTGTGCGTGAATGTGACGGAGTATATGCCTGTGAGAGGGTGTGAGTCCTATCCAATTGTGCCCTGTGTCCCTTCAAAGAAAAATGCAGTTGTTGTAATGTCTGTGATGTGTAAATAGCTGCCACAGTTTCTCAGGTAAGTCAGTAGTTTAATCACATGTTGCTCAATTTAAGCACTGTTTAAGTGAGTGAGTGATAACTTGCACTTAATCTGTCCTCTTTACCATGTTAGGAGAAATTGAGGACAGCAGATGCCGGAGATCAGAGCTGAAAGAGTGTTGCTGGAAAAGCGCAGCAGGTCAGGCAGCATCCAAGGAACAGGAGAATCGACGTTTCGGGCATGAGCCCTTCTTCAGGAATCATGTTCCAAAGCACTTTGCAACCGATGGAGTGTATTTAACGTGCGGTCACTAGTTGGAATGTGGGAAGCACAATAAGAGACCATAATGTCAGCAAACACTCATAGTTGTTTTTGGCAGAGGGAACATTTATCCTCTTTGGTAAAATAATGGGTGATAGTGAGTGGCTCACTACAACCTGAAGAGAGCTGTTGGCAGCCCTGGCAATGTTACATACACCGCTCCATTTGGCATTAGTGCCCGGACACACACACCCACACACACACACACACACGCACTCTCATACATACACACACACTATCTCACACATACGCACACATATGCACACACTCACACTCTCTCACACATACACACAGACATACACATACACATACACACACACACACATACACATGCACACACTCACACACACACACTGTCTCACACATACACATGGACACACATACACACACTCACACACGCACACACAGATACACACACACACACACAGACACCCACACACAGACACCCACGCACACACAGACACCCACACACAGACACCCACACACACGCACACACACACACTCACATACACACACACACACACACATACACATGCACACACTCACACACACACAGTCTCACACATACACACGGACATACATACACACACTCACACATGCACACACAGATACACACGCACACACAGACACGCACACACAGACACCCACACACACGCACACACAGACACCCACACACACAGACTCACACACACAGAGTGAGCTGTAACAGTATGCCTTTTACAGGGTAATGAATGGAGCTTAGTGCCCTGGGAAACAATGCACCAGCTCAATTAACAGCTCGACACCTCTCGCCAGTGTGGGCTGCAATAGGGAATTAGCTGTGTCATTATTGACTCGTGATAGAGCAGGCTTTTTCACAGCGGCAGCTGCTGCTTGTACAATGCTTCATTGTGGCACTCCTAATCACATTAAGACTGCTTCATGCTGCACACCATCTGAAATATCTGAGGTCTCGGAATCACCTGGGTACGACTGAGTGGTGCTTTATGTACACCCCCCATTTGCTGCCCATATCCAAGTGTTGCAGACTGGAATGGTCTGATGTCCAGGACGGAATAAGAACTAGGAGCTGGAGGAGGCCATTCAGCCCCTCAAGCCTGCCCTCCCATTTAATACCATCATGGTTGATCTCATCTCGGCCTCAAATCCACTTCCCTACCTGCTCTCCATGACCCTTCAATCCATTACTAATTAAAAATCTGTAACTCTCCTCCTTAAATGTACTCAATTATGCATACTACTCATTTATTTACCCAAGCAAAAACATGTTACAGCATTTAAAAGACATTTGGATAAGCACATGAATCAGGAAGGTTTGTGGGGATATGAGCCAGGAGGAGGCAGGTGGGACTAGTTTAGTTTGGGACTATGTTCGGCACGGACTGGTTGGACTGAAGGGACTATTTCCATGCTATTTGACTCTATGACTCTATGTCACAAATTGTATGGAAGCACCTCAGACTGGAATGTGTTCCATGGAGAAAGCTTGTTTCCATCCATTATTCAGTGTCAGATCTAAGACTTTTTTGGAAGGCACTTCTAAATATTTTGTGAATGGGTGTCATTTTTGGGAAAGATAAAATCATAGAATCAGACAGCACAGAAACAGACCTTTCGGTCCAACTCTTCCCCACAGACTAAACATCCAATTTTCCAGAATTTCGCTTATACCCCTCTATCCTTCCTATTTATATACCCACCCAAATGCCATTTTTAACATTTTAAATGTACCAGGCTCCACCACATCCTCTGGCAGCTCATTCCATACATACACCACCCTCTACGTGAAAAAGATACCCCTCAGGTCCTTTCTATATCTTTCCCTCTCACCTTAAATCTATACCCTCTAGTTTTCCAACCTGGGAAAATACCTTGGCTATTCACCCTATCCATGCCCCTCATGATTTTATAAACCTTTATAAGGTCACCCCTCAGTCTCCCGATGCTCCAAGGAAAACAGCCCCAGCCTATTCAGCCTCTCCCTAGAGCTCAAACACTTCAGTTCCAACAACACCTTGTAGATCTTTTCTGCACCCTTTCAAGTTTAACAACATCCTTGTTATAGAATGGCAGTCAGAATTGAATGCAATCTTCTAAAGGTGGCCTCAGCAATTCCTGTACAGCCTCAACATGACATCCCAAATCCTATACTCAATGTTCTGACCAATGGAGGCAACTGTACCAAATGCCTTCTTCCCTATCCTGTCTACCTGTGACTCCACTTTCAAGGAACTATGCACCTGCACCCCTCGGTCTCTTAGTTAGGCAACACCTTCCAGTGCAATACCATTATGTGTATAAGTCCTGCTCTGATTTGCCTTTCCAAAATGCAGCACCTCACATTTATCTAAATTAAACTCCATCTGACACTCCTTGGCTCATTGGCCCATCTGATCACGGTCCCATTGTACTCTGAGGTAACCTCCTTCACTGTCCACTACAGCTCCAATTTTGGTGTCACCTGCTAACCATACCTCCTATATTCATATTCAAATCATTTCTATAAATGATGAAAAGCAGGGGACCCATATTTAAGGCTGAGGTAGATAGATTTTTAACCAGTCAGGGAATCAAGGGTTAAGGGGAAAGGGCAGATAAGTGGATGTGAGGATCAGCTGTGATGCTATTGTATGACATAGCAGGCTCAAGGGGCCGAACGGTCTATGCCTGTTCCTCGTTCCTGTGGTTATATGGTCCCGAGCTCCCACTTTGTTTGGATATTGAGGCGCGGCGCAGTGTCTTGCGTTGCCAATGGTAACCAGCAGCTTTGATTCATCGCATGCATCCCAGGTCAACTGCAGACTTCCCAGCAAATGACGGACACCCGTCAATCACACTTGGACAGCCTCTGTGCATAAAAACACCCATCGGACCCTGGTCAGGCCCAATGTTGAAATTTAGCATGTTCACATCTGAGAAACAAGAGAGTTTTCCATTGAGATCTAATCCCCGGGCTTTACAGAGGGAAGTTCAGACAGGACCCCAGCACTAACGTCTCGCAACGCTAACAGAGCAAGTCCAAATAACAGTTATGTATTTTTATTAATCATTTACTTGAAGCAGGTGCCAATACACTCCTTGTGTATCATGACGCTGGCATGGACAATACTTGCTGTGAACCTTATGTATTTATCAAGAAACACACACGCACAGGAACGCTGAGCACGAGTTTATAGCCTGCATTTGGCAATGGACCAACTGCAAAATTAAATGCTCAATAAATAATTGACTATTTACTAGTTTTGAATGCACTATGTGTGGATAGTGGGCCAAGCCTAACTGCACAGACCTCATTGAAAGTCATGCATGACACAGTGCAGAGCACTGGGGAGCTCATAAACTTAGTCAAAATGACCGAGGTTCCTCCTGTTTGACTAAGGCAGACTTGTTTTAACAGTCATTTCGGGTGAACTTGCACACCTTCTGTACATGCGTGCGGTTTGCCTAACCCAGTTGTCAGGGAAAAGGCGATAACGATTCAGAAAAAATGTTCCGCAAGGAATTGAGGAGGCAAGGGTTGGGGCTTTGTGGGTGAGAGAGAGGTGGGTGTTAAGCAGATAGACGGAAGCTCTGCTAGTTGGGTGGACAGTAACCTTAGACTAGCCAAAGAGCAGGTGAAAACCACATATCAGGCAACTGTGTGAAGCTGCGTACGTGAAATTACTGTCTTCTTGAACAAAACAAAGCTTGATCTAACTTTTGGATTGGGACTGGGATTCATTGTTTAGGCATTAGGCTGTCTTAATACGTGCTCTCAGATTTCAAGACCATTTCTGTTGCAACACCTGCCCTTACCATGACCTGAAACAAGGACATCCAAAGTTCAAAATGATTGGAAAAGAGCAAATTCAGGTTAAAAAATGATGTGATTTGATTTTTTATTGTCACGAGTACTTAAGGTGCAATGAAAGGTTTTGTTTCAAGTGCAGTATGAGCAGATCATACCTTACAAAGTGCGTTAGGGTAACAGAACAGAATAGGTAAAAACAGGGGCTGCAGATGCTGGAAACCAGATTCTAGACTAGAGTGGTGCTGGAAAAGCACAGCAGTTCAGGCAGCATCCGAGGAGCAGGAAAATCGACGTTTTGGGCAAAAGCCCTTCATCAGGAATAGAGGTACGGAATACAGTGATACGGCTGCAGAGAAGGTGCACAGAAGGCAAGATCAACAATAGATTTGAAACTTGAGAGGTCCATTCAGAAGTCCAATAACAGCGGGGAAGATTCCATGTTTTTGAATCTGTTGGTTCTTGGGTTTAAGCTTTTGTATCTTCTGCCTGATGGAAGAGGTTGAAAGAGATTATAACCGGGGTGGGAGGGCTCTTTGAATATGACGGCTGCCCTTCCAATGTAGCAGGAAGGATAGATGGAGTCAATGGATGGAAGGTTGATTTGCGTGAGCTGTGTTCACAACTCCCTGGTTTCTTACGGTCCTGGGCAGAGCAGTTGCCAGATCATGCTGTGATGCATCTGGATAGATTGCTTTCTATGGTGCGTCCACTAAAATCGGTAACTGTCCTTATGGGCATGTTGCACTTCCTTAGCCTCCTGAGGAAGCAGAGGCGTTGTTGTGCTTTCTTGACTATCACATCAATGTGGGTGGACCAGATGAAATAATTTTATATTGATCCGATTTCAATGCAGAGTCGGGGTCATTTCATTGAGTTAACATTTTGCCAGAACTTGTGTTCAGATTGCAATCAAGACTGATCCAACAGGCAGTTTTGAACACTTTGGAAGAGGAGTACTGTACTAGACAATTGGTTTTACGATGAAGGGCTCCTGCTCGAAACGTCGATGTTCCTGTTTTTCGGATGCTGCCTGACCTGCTGTGCATTTCCAGCACCACTCTAAAGTTGGCTTTATGAGGCAGTTCTTGTTGTTCAAGACAGCCCTGTGGGTGGCACAGTGGCACAGTGGTTAGCACTGCTGCCTCTCAGTGCCAGAGACCTGGGTTCAATTTCTGCCTCAGGTGACCCACTGTGTGGAGTTTGCACATTCTCCCCATGTCTGTGTGGGTTTCCTCCCACAGGCCAGGTGAGTTGGCCATGCTAAATTGCCCGTAGTGTTAGGTGAAGGGATAAATGTATGGGTGGGTTGCAGGTCGGTGTGGACTTGTTGGGCCGAAGGGCCTGTTTCCACACTGTAAGTAAACTGATCCTCTGCTACAGATAATGATTTTCATTCTGACAAGATAAATAGGGAATGAATATACTTCATTTTCCTTACATTCCTTATGCTCATGTTTGTTCGAGTTGTGAACCTGTTACTGGCACATCACAAAGTCCAGCCTGGTCCACATCCCTCAGCTCTCGCTCTGCGTTTCCATCAGTGGCCCAAGCTTTTCTGAAAACAGAAACTGTTTCCTTAAAACATTGTCTATCACTATACATTGTTTTTAAAGTCTAATTGGATTTGTCAGGCCGTAATTAAGTGCTGGATTAACTCAGCAGGTCTGGCAACATTTGTGGTGAGAGAAACAGAGTTGATAATTCAAATCCAGCAATCCTTCTTCAAAGTACCAGAGAAATATCAGATTGGACTTGATGTTTCTCTCACATCAGATGCTGCTGGATGTGCTGGTCTTTTCTATATTCATTGTGAGTGTCACTGGCTGGGCCCAGCATTTATTACCTGTCTCTAGTTGCCCCTTGAAAAGGTAGGGTTGAGCTGCCTTCTTGAACCGCTGCAGTCCATGTGCTGTGGGTTGACCTACAACACCATTAAGGAGGGAATTCCAAGATTTTGACCCAGCAGCAATGAAGGAATGGTGATATATTTCCAACTCTGGATGGCGAATGGCCCTGGTGGGGTCTTGCAGGGGGTGGTGTTCCCATGTGTCCGCTGTCCTTGTCCTTCTAGATGGGAGTGGACATGGGTTTATTAGGTGCTGTCTGAGGATCTTTGGTGAATTTCTGTAGTGCATCTTGTAGATAGTACACACACCTACAACTGAGCGTCTGGTGGAGGGAGTGGATGTTTGTGGATGTGGTGTCAATTGAGTGGGGGCTGCTTTGTCCTGGATGGTGTCAAGAAGCTTGACTGTTTTTATTTCAAATCTCCAGCATCTGCAGCATTTTCATTTTATAGCAGTTAGTTATTTTAGTTTAGACTCTTTTAAATGTTTAATAGTGGGCTGCACGGTGGTACAGTGGTTAGCACTGCTGTCTTGCAGACCCAGGTTCAATTCCTGCCTCAGGCAACTATCTGTGTGGAGTTTGCACACTCTCCCCGTGTCTGCGTGGGTTTCCTTCGGGTGCTCCATTTTCCTCCCACAATCCAAAAATGTGCAGTTTAGGTGAATTGGCCATGCTAAATTGCCCCTAGTGTTAGGTGTAGGGGGAAATGTAGGGGAATGGGTCTGGGTGGGTTGCTCTTCGGCGGGTCAGTGTGGACTTGTTGGGCCGAAGGGCCTGTTTCCACACTGTAAGTAATCTAATCTTATTAAAACTAGTTATGGTGTGTCACTGAAATGAAATCAAAATCGATTGCTCTTATAATTAATTCTGCATGGTGCACCTCTCTCAACCCAAATTCTGCATTTCCATCAGGTAAGGCAAAGTGGGCCAAGCTCTTCTGAAAAGCCTTTCCTTTTCCTGCAATGATCTCCCTCCCTATGTTCGCCTCAGTCACACTTAGGTGTTGAATGCATTTTTTTTTCAATTGCTCGTAACAGAGCGCATATATTCCACAGTCCTACAGTAATGTGTCGCATCTCGCCTGATGTGGGGACTTCAGCTGCAAAGGAAGGCATTAGAAAATGTTGATGACTTTCCCTGGCACCCAATGGTCCAGTTCCATCACAATAATTGCTGCAACTACTGCTACTAACCTTTGCTACATCCTCTCTTTCCCTTCCATCCTTCCAGTTCAAGCTCCTGTGTTCCATTGGTAGTGTCCCTACCTGGAGACCTGGTGTCACCTGCTCAGGAGGAGTATAATGACATCTCTGAACAGAGTTAAAAATCACACAAAACCACGTTATAGTCCAGCAGGTTTATTTGGAAACACTAGTTTTCGGAGTGCTGCTCCTTCATCAGGCGGTTGTAGAGAATAAGATTGTAAGGCACAGAATTTATAGCAAAAGTTTACAGTGTGATGTAACTGAAGTTATAATACTGAAAAAGACATGGATTGTTTAAGTCTCTCATCTTTTAGAATGACTATGCTGGTTTCAGTTCTGTCATATGTAAATCGCAAAACTTTTTTTGCTTCCAATTAAACCTGTTGGACTATAACCTGGTGTTGCGTGATTTTCAACTTTGTACACCCCAGTCCAACACCGGCATCTCCAAATCATTGCTGAGAAAATGCAAACTTCTGGATCTGAACAGTACTCTTCTCTTGAAGGATAGGCAGACTAACTTTGATGTAAATAACTCCGTGGTGCTTCAATGTTCTGAAAACCTTAAGAAATTGGAGCAGGAGTACCCTGGTTTCCCACCCTCTGGGTGGGAAATTTCTCCACACCTCAGTCCTGAATGTAGATCCCTCACTTTGCGACCCTGTGTTCTGCACACCCCAGTAAGAGGGATTCTCAATGTCTACCCTGTCAGGCCTCTTATCAATCTTATATGTTTCAGTTCCGTCATCTCCCATTCTTCTAAATAACTTCGAAACAATCACTTACCACAGCAGACTCCCTTCAAAGAATGAGCCTGTCTAGTGAGCCTTCATTACACTCCCTCCAGGGTCTTCCTTAGGCAATAAAGATGTGGAGTTACCGGTGTTGGACTGGGGTGGACAAAGCTAAAATATCACACGACACCAGGTTATAGGAGAAAGTGAGGACTGCAGATGCTGGACATCAGAGTCGAGAGTGTGGTGCTGGAAAAGCACAGCAGGTCAGGCAGCATCCGAGGAGCAGGAGAGTCAAGTTTCAGGCACAAGCCCTTCATAAGGAATCCAGATGAAGGGCTTATGTCTGAAATGTCGATTCTCCTGCTCCTTGGATGCTGCCTGACCTGCTGTGCTTTTCCAGCACTACAGTCTCAACACCAGGTCATAGTCCAACAGGTTTATTTGGAAGTATTAGCTTTTGGGGCGTTGCTCCTTCATTAGGTAGCTGTTGGACTATAACCTGATGTTGTGTGATTTTTAACTCAGGTGATAAAGCCATAGCTGCAAATGATACAACATGCATGGCGTTACCAATGTTCTACAGTTGTATTAAGATATTTTACTGTTAATTGCCAAACCCTTTGTAATAAAAGCAAACAACCTGTTTGCCTCGCTAATTGCTTGTTCTTGTTCAGGAAACAGAGTGTCAAAAAGTGGATCCCCGTAGTTGTGAAGAAAATTAGCAAAGTGTATCAAAGTTCTAATGTGTAGATTCAATACGATTGACTTTCTTGGTCCAAATGGCAGAATACTTTCCACTGACTTGTGTTTTCATCACTCTCAAAGATGGCATGAACCATGTGACCATATCTGGGCTAAATGGCCTGCAGCAACTTCCTCTATCTCCAATAATAGGTGTTCAGGAAGAGGTCACCTCAGCACTGTCCCAATAGCACTTTTGTTCAAATCGTGACTATTGCAAATGGTGGCTCAGTAGTTCGCACTGCTGTCTCCGGGGCCCAGGTTTGAGTTTGTCCTGGGTGACCGTCTGTGTGGAGTTTGTATGCTCTCCCCCAATCTGTTCCCTCTGGGTGCTCCTATTTGCTCCCACAGTCCAAAGATGTGCAGGTGAGGTGAATTAGCCATGGGGAAATATCGGGTTAGGGTAGGGGAATGGGTCTGGGTGATATGTTTTTCAGAAGGTCGGCATGGATTGAAAAGCTTGCTTCCACACTGTCGGGATTCTATGAACCAATGGTGGTGCTGGTGTCAGCAGAGAATTGTCCTTACAGTCTCTGTGTGAGTGGCTGAAATTTGTCAGAAAGGTTTTGGAAGATGAAAGTCATCCAGGTGAACTGTCAAAGGGCCACAACTCCCATCATTCCATTGCTGATGGCCTCCATTGTCCTTGCTTTCAAACTGAAATAACTCAGACCATTCCTGATGGCGGAAAAGCCCCTCAGTCCCACCGCAGCACTGCCACTGTCACAGAGATCACAAAGGGCCCTTTGGCCCATCCAATTTGCTCTTAGACACCATTGGCATCAGTTGAGGATTGCCGAGGCTTGACCCCATCAGGAACAGCCTAAAGGTGGGTGATAGTCTCATTGGGAACTCTTCCATTGGGAGGACTAGCCACCCCCCCCCCCCCCCCCCCACTCTCAAAAATGAAGCAGTTAGTCTTAAAGTTTTCAACGTTTTTTGAGGGACCTCCAGATCTAGACAGACAGAAGGGAAACCTGTCCACTAACTACCTCCATGATTTAGATCTTATTGAAATTAGAAGCTGTTTGAGCAATTGTTGAAACCAGAATGTAGGAGCACATTACTGCAGGTTTTGGAATCTGTACTGAAACCAACCAATGCTGGAGATCACAGCGAGTCAGGCAGCATCCATGGAGAGAGAGCAAGCTCAGGTTTCAAGTCTAGATGACTCTTCATCAGAGCATGACGTGATGTCACCGAGACTCGAAACGTTAGCTTGCTCTCTCTCAATGGATGCTGCCTGACCTGCTGTGACCTCCAGCATTTGTTGTTTTCAATTGTTTAAGCCACATAATCTTGTAGTTGTGCTTCCCTACATCACAGAAGTGACTATAAGTCGGAAATGATTAATTTGCTTTAAGGGTCATCCTGGGACTGTGAAAGATGCTATGCAAATGCAGTCCTTTTCTTTCATTCCCTAACACCCCATTCTTCTTCTGTGCCTTGCCATTGAGGACAAAACCGACTTTCTTATTATAAAGTATTCCATAGTGCCATTGATGACACAACATGTTTAATATCGAGATTGTGTTACCATCATTAAAGTATTCACTAAGATGTCAAAGACATGAAAAGACATAATTACTGCATTGTAGCATGCAAAGGGCACATTTTATTCATGCTTAATGGATGAAATGGTTATTTAAAATCAACAATTTACAAAGATTCAATTCCCTCTGCAGCAGTTACAAGTATGTTGTAACTCATGCATTAATGTGGAACTTTGGTGCTTAGAACAGGAAACTTGCAACCTCAAACTTCAAACTTGCACTGTCCTGCTGACCTGAGACTCCACAAGCTCTTGACAGTGGCTTTTATCGTAGCATGGACCAAGTCCTTAGCACATAATACCAGCCACATGCTAGGGATCTGAGGGGGAATTTCTTCAAAATGATTCCATGGTTTCCTTACTGATTATTTTTCCGAACATGTACAGTACACTAAGTTTGGAATTGCATGCTTTCAGTTAAAAACACCAAACCCAGAAGCATGTCAAGTACTCTGTTAATAATTTCAGATCATGCCCTTCTATTCACTTTCCATTTATGTAATTATACAGTTGACATATGGACCACCTGCCTGTTCTGAATCACTACATCGTTTTGTAACACCCACATGCCACTCAAAGTAATTTAAAGCACACAGGGGCTGATTGCCAATAATTTATTAAAGTTCAGAATCAAACTAAGGTTGATACAAAAAAAAACCCGATGGCGTGACTTTAGTTTAGCTTTAGCTATAGAGTCAATTGAGTGTCTGATGGTTGACTAGATATCTGTGACATTAAATAGTCCTGTACAATACCACTCCATGAATCCCACAGTGTGATTAAACTACGCACGCATAGCAGAGAGTCATGTCATGTACTGATTAACCCTGAATGTGAGCATATAATTCACACAGGATTTACAATGAGCAGCTTTCTTAACACGCAGTGAGAGAGAAAAATGTGAAGATCTGGCCTGACTTTGTGCAGGAATTGGAGTAGGCCATTTGGCCCCTTGAATCAGTACCTTCATTTGTGGTTATAGGCTGATCTGCACTTCTATTTTGAGAAATAAATAACAATCAAGGGTCTGGAGGATAAAGCAGGAATCATAGAACCCTACAGTATGGAAGCAGGCCATTCAGCCAATACCAACCCTCTGAACAGCATCCCATCCCATTCCTGGACCCTTGCATTTCCCATGGTCAATCAAGTTAGCCTGCACATCCCTAAATTGCACTATGGGCAACATAGCATTGCCAATCCACCCTAACTTGCACGTCGTTGGATTGTGGGAGGAAACCGGAGCACCCAAAGGAAACCCATACAGACACAGAGAGAATGTGCAAACTCCACACAGACAGTCGCCTGAGGCTGGAATCGAACCCGGGTCCCTGGCGCTATGAGGCAGCAGTGCTGACCACTGAGCCGTCCTGTCACCCTCTGAGCCACTATACCAGAGATTGGCATTTAATGAGCAATGCAGGCATGATGGGATGGATGGCCCCCTTCTGTCCTACATCTGTGATTCTCATTCCTTTAATCGGTTTTGACTCATACCATTCAATAATTGTAACTATCAATTATAGTCTTTGATTGACCCATCGGCATTCACAGGTTCTTCTTGTCTAGGGTGAGGTGAGGGGGAGAGAGGTTTCCACCACTCTCTGGGTGACAATAGTTACTGATTTCTATTCTAAATGGCTTCACTTTACTGCTTACCTGACAGCCACTGCTCTGGATCTTTCAGTGTCTCTCTCCCTATCCCATCTCGGCAAACATTTCTGTTAGATCATTTTTCAACTGTATGAAGTCAGGGAAATGCTCACCAATTTTCTGAATCAAACAAAGAACTGTGGAAATCTGATACAAAATCAGAAATTGCTGGAGAAAGGCAGCAGATTTGGCAATGTATATTTGGTAAATATACATTGTATATTTACCTTCTTTTCCCATGGTTCACTGTCCAGAAATGAACACAGTTCTCCAAGTGAGTCCAGACAAAGCCATGCTCAATGAAAGCATCACTTTGTCATTTTTACATTATAAAGCCTTTAGATAAAGGCTAATAAGGATAACTCAGTGGTTAGCACTGTCTCACAGTGCCAGTGACCCACCCTTGGGCGACTGTCTGTGTGGAGTTTGCACATTCTCTTCGTGTCTGTGTGGGTTTCCTTCGAGTGCTCTGGTTTCCTCCCACAGTCCAAAGATGTGCAGGTTAGGGTGGATTGGCCATGCTAAGTTGCCCATAGTGTCCAGGGATGTGTTGACTGGGTGGATTGGCCATGGGAAATGTGAGGTTAGGTGGATTGGCCCATAGTGTGAGGGATAGGTGGATTAGCCACGGGAATTATTGGGTAGGGGCAGTGAGTCGTGGTGGGGTGCTCTTTGGAGGGTTTGAGTGGACCTGATAGGACAAAATGGCCAGACCAGAAAGGTAGTGTATCTTTAACACAGTTACATGACATGGTGACATTTGATGTTTCAGTATAAAGGTGACATTTAGTCAGGCTCACAGTGCAATGGAGTCAGTCAGTCAGTCAGTTGTATTTATGTAATGTACAGTAACATTTAAAAAATAACTGACAATATTTAAGTCTGTGGTATTATAGCAATTTAAATTGCATTGTTAATAAACCTCAAGATATCTGTCTCAACAGTCATTGTGGTATATATTACATGAGCTAACATAATGGGCAGCACTTGGACTATCATCAATCCAGCAGTGGTGTTTAACCCCTGAAGCCACATCAAGTACCCCTGGGGTCAGGGAGTCCAGAATGCGAGGGCATAGGTTTAGGTGAGAAGGGAAAAATATAAAAGAGACCTAAGGGGCAACTTTTTCACACAGAGGGTGGTACGTGTATGGAATGAGCTGCCAGAGGAAGTGGTGGACAATTGCAACATTTAAGAGGCATTTGGATGGGTATATGAATAGGAAGGGTTTGGAGGGACAGGGGCTGGGTGCTGGCAGATGGGACTAGATTGGGTTGGGATATCTGGTCGGCATGGACGAGTTGGACCGAAGGGTCTGTTTCCATGCTGTACATCTCTATGACTCTAAGTACGACTGTGACTAAGTATTAAAGATGTATCAGAATGTTTCTCAAGATTGCTGGATAAACAGTCATGCCCTCTTGTGCTTGTCCCCATACCGAACAACAGAGGTTGATCAGATCAGTTAGGGTCAGTCCTCTACACGGTCGCTGTTTTCAAGATCCTTAGATATTTCTCTTGATTACTCTCTGCAAGTTATGGAACAGCAAAGACTTTTAAGCTGTATTCCTCCATTCTTTGTTATTCCTGCCGTCGCATCGTTATTGGATCCCTGACTAGTGGGGGCAGGGGTACGATGGCTTGGAACACTGTCTTGCACAGAATAAAGTCATGCACCGTTGGGAACATGTCAGGAGCAACCACACACCCTCCTCCCTCTAACTCCCACGCATTATTTTAATAACCTCCTAACTTGCTTTCACCAGCTGGACTGGGTGGGTTTAAAATGCAGCACGAAGACAAGGATTAGCTTCCTTAACTCGATCGCTCAGAAAATGCATGTTCTCAGAGTTCAGGGGACGTGATAAGAGCTACAGCAACGGTCCTTGTTGTTTGGTTTTCATGAGCAATTGGACAAATAATGCCTCACACACTGAGAAACCAGCAAATAAAAACACCTTTCCAAATCTGAGTGTTACACAAACAATGATATTTATCAATGAATAATATTGGCAGAGCATCATCCAGTTTGAATTATACACTTGCGGCCAGATATTTTTAATAACTTTGAGCCAAACAGAGGGAACATTATGAGGGGCAGCTATAATATTATTCTCTTCCGGGGGCAGGCAATGATCTGTGGTGGTATTATTGCTGGGCTAATAATCCAGAGACTTGGATAATGTTCTGGGGACCCAGGTTCGAATCCCACTGCAGCACATGGTGGAATCTGAATTCAATAAATATCTGGAATTAAGAATCTAATGATGGGCTTTTCGAACAATTGACAATGAATTCATGCTCATCATTAGATTCTTAATTCCAGAATGCCCTTTAGGGAAGGAAACTGCCATCCTTACCTGGTCTAGCCTACACGTGACTCCAGACCCACAGTAACGTGGTTAAATCTTAAGTGCCCTCTGGAATGGGTAATAAATGCAGGATTAGCCAGCAATACCCTCAACCCATGAATGCATAAACAAAAGTACACCCACAACCCTTTCCGTTAGATCATAAGACGGAGGAGCAGAAATTAGGCCATTCAGCCCATTGAGTCTGCTCCACCATTCAATCATGGCTGATAAGTTTCTCAACCGCATTCTCCCAGTTTCTCCCCGTAACCCCTTGATTCCTTGATAATCAGTTCCTGAGGTGCCCACAGGTCACAGAAGACTAAAAATGGACGTGTTTCATTTACGGGGCATGGTCAGTGGTGAGGTCAGTGTTTATTGCTCATCCCTAAATAACCCTTTGAGAAGGTGGTGGTGAACCCCTACAGTCTGTCACATGTTGAAACACCCCCAAAGGACTGTTAAGGAGGGATTTCCAGGATTCGGAGCCAGCTAAAGCACAGGGCCAAAGATATATTTCCAAGTCAGGTTGGTGTGTGGCTTGGAGGAGAACCAGCAGGGGGTGATGTTCCCAGGTGATACTGCCCTTTTGAAGGATGGGGGTGCTGTCAAAGTTATGCCCCATCTTTAAGACTGCCCAGCCACAGGCAAAGTTACAGAAGAGAGGGAGGCAGTTTGAGGGACTTGTGGCAGAAATTCATAGAGTCAGAGAGATGTACAGCATGGAAACAGACCCTTCAGTTTAACTTGTCTATGCTGAGCAGATATTCTAAATTAATCTCGTCCCATTTGCCAGCATTTGGCCCATATCTCTTCAAACACTTCCTATCACATCTCCACCCAGATGCCTTTTAAATGTTGCAATTGTACCAGCCTCCACCACTTCCTCTGGCAGCTCATTCCATACGCACACCATCTTCTGTGTGAAAAAGTTGTCCCTTAGGTCCCTTTTAAATCTTTCCCCTCGCACCTCAAACCTATGCCCTCTAGTTCTGAACTCTCCCACCCCTGGGGAAAAGACTTTGTCTATTTATCCTATCCATGCCCCTCATGATTTTACAAACCTTTATACGGTCACCCCTCAGCCTCCAACGCTCCAAGGAAACAGCCCCAGCCTGTTCAGCCTCTCCCTATAGCTCAAATCCTCCAATCCTGGCAACATCCTTGTAAATCTTCTCTGAACCCTTTCAAGTTTCACAGCATCTTTTCTACAGTAGGGAGACCAAAATTGCAAGCAATGTACAAAAGTGGCCGAACCAATGTCCTGTATAGCCACAACATAACCTCCCAAATCCTATACTCAATACTCTGACCAATAAAGGCAAGCATACCAAACACCTTCTTCATTATGCTGTCTACCTGTGACTCCACTTTCAAGGAGCTATGCACCTGCACTCCAAGGTCTCTTGGAGTGACCTTGGCCCATTGACCCATCTGATCAAGATCCTGTTGCAATCTGATGTAACCGTCTTTGCTGCCTACTACACCTCCAATTGTGGTGTATTCTGCAAATTTACTAACTGTACCTCCTATGTTCACATCCAAATCGTTTATATAAATGACGAAAAGCAGTGGACCTAGCACCGATCATTGTGGCACTCCACTGGTCATATTCCTCCAATCTGAAAAACAATCCTCCACCACCACCCTCTGTCTTCCTTCAAATGCAGTGAGGTATCTTCTTGCTTCTAGGATATAGCAGCCTTTTACTGTGTGTTAATGGTGCCCTCCTGATGTTTTGACATGAGGAAGAGTGACTCAAGTAGTTCCTACCACTGGGTTGTATGCACTGGCAGTATCTCTTTGGGTCCAGTGAAGAGAATGCATGTGTTGTCAATGGAGGCCACGGATTTACACAGTCAATGAATCAGTTTGACAGAATTCTTGTAACCGGGGCCAACCTTACTTAGTCACACACCTAATATTTGCTCAACCTGTCAGCCAGAGCTAATTAAGATCCTAGCGACACTCCTCAATATGGGTTACTTCACTGTTCAGATATTCATATTTGACCAACTTTAGGTTGACTGCCTTCTCAGTGTTGAATCTTCAAAGACAATTTATTTATCTTGGTGAGCTTCAGAAAGTGGTGTTGATGGTAGCTATGATGTGGAGGTGGCTGAGGAAGGAGCAGCACTAGTGCTTCCAAGTAAACCTGCTGGACTATAACCTGGTATTGTGTGATTTTTAACTTTGTCCACCCCAGTCCAACACCGGCTCCTCCACTTCATAAAGTGAAGTGCTGAAATGTAATCTATTATTACGATATGTAAACCAAATAAAAATTAAATTTTGTTTGACTGTACAAATACAGTGATGGATTACAAAGCAAGGATATTATGTGAGTCCTTTATAAAACCCAGTAGGCCTGAACTGGGGTCCAGGTCTGAGCACTGCACTTTAGGGAGGATGGTAAGGACTGGGAAAGATTACAGATGAGTTGCCAAATTTGCACACACAGAGGCTGCAGAAAGCACGATTCCAGCAGAGAAGGTCAAGTGGAAATGTAATCAAGTTGTTCAAAGTCATAATGGGTTTGGCTGAATCAATAAAGACAAACTGTTTCCAAGACTCTGAGATTCAGTAAACAACGGCCCTCACAATCCATCGTAGATGCAGTGACATGCCTTCTACTAGCAGCAGGGTGTTTGTACCCGATGTGGCAATACTTAGTACATGTAACATAAGAACCAGATGTGGCTAATGTGGTACTGAGAGACTCAATAGACACTGATTATACGCATTACAATCACAGGCATAGCCATGTCTGGGCAGGTACTGAACAGTCTGGTTAGAAACTAGAGCTCAGTGTGAGGCAAGTGGTCACAGGAAGATGGAGACTGAGATCTTTGTTGTTTCTTATTCATTCATGAGGTTGTGGGCAGTCCTGAGTGGGCCAGCATTTAACACCCAAGGGGGCAGTTAAAGGTCAATTAATGGATGCTTACTTCCAGGTTTTTTTGTTGATTTACAAATTCCATGATCTGCTGCAGCAGGATTTGAACCTAGGTCCCCAGGACATTGCCTGGGTCTCTGGATTAATAGTCTCACAATGATATCATTAGGCCATAACCTTCTCTGCATACTGTTGGGTCACATACAAGACAGTGGTTAGGCCACTTTTGGAATTCTGCGTTCAGGTCTGGTCTCCCTGCTACTAGAAGGATGTTGTGAAACTTGAAAGGGTTCAGAAAAGATTTACAAGGATGTTGCCAGGGTTGGAGGTTTTGAGTTACAGGGAGAGGCTGAATAGGCTGGGGCTGTTTTCCCTGGAGCGTTGGAGGCTGAGGGGTGACCTTATAGAGGTTTATAAAATCATGAGGGGCATGGGATAGCGTATATGGACAACGTCGTTTTCCTGGGGTAAGGAATCCAAAACTAGAGGGCATAGGTTTAACTGAGAGGGGAAAGATTTAAAAGGGACCTAAGGGGCAACATTTTCACACAGAGGGAGATGTGTGTATGGAATGAGCTGCCAGAGGAAGTGGTGGAGGCTGGTACAATTACAACATTTAAAAGGCATCTGGATGGGTACATGAATAGGAAGGGTTTAGCGGGATATGGGCCAAATGGGACTAGATTAATTTAGATTCCCTACAGTGTGGAAACAGGCCCTTCGACCCATCAAGTCCACACCAACCCTCCGAAGAGTAATCCACCCAGACCAATTTCCCCCTTGACTAATATACCTAATACTGTGGGCAATTTAGCACAGCACAATTCACCTAACCTGCACATCTTTTGGACTGTTGGAGGAAACCAGACCACACCCAAACAGACAGTCGACTGAGGCTGGAATCCAACCCGGGTTTCTGGTGCTGTGAGGCAGCAGTGCTAACCACTGAGCCACCATGCCACCTCTATTTAGCATATCTGGTCAGCATAACAAGTTGGACTATGCAATGATGATTTCATGAGCATGTCCCTTAAAGGTATATTACGTACTAACTGTGTGACAATGCAACATAAATTTCAGACGATTAGCCAACGTCAACAGTAGTAGAGATGAGGAACTATTTATTTATTACACAGTGACTTCTGTTAGTCTGCAGTGCACTGACTGAAAGAGTGGTGGAAGGAGATGCAAGAATAACTTTTAAATAACCATTGAAGGATAATCGTCAAACTCATTGCTGATTTTCCCACTGGATCTTTTGATAAAGGCTGTTCTGTCTGTGGACAACAATTAGTGTGGTTGGAAAAGGTCACACAATTTGTAGAACTTTCTTTCCCCAATACATAGTCGGCCCCATGGTGGACAAGTCTAATGCAATTCATTTGATAATGAATAACTTCCAAAATTAAACTCTTCTAGTATCATGAATGACAGCTCCAGTCAAACGATGGAATCAATGTTGCTTCTTCCGGATTGAATTCATTCCGCAGGCATATTTATGGTTTAGAGACCATTGTGTTCCACAGATTATTTCTGGCTCTCCAATCTGTCCCTGGCTTTTAAGAAATAATATTACAGCGAGACCTTGCATGATGCCATTCTGGTTGTCGCCACTCACTCTCTCGTTCCAGCCTCAAGATATAATTCCCGTCTCACAAATAGATTGCAGTGCAAAGTTGGTCCTGTCATTCTCAAGATATGTTGGTGTCTAGTTTCTCCTCTGTATAATTTATAAACCCACTGCACTGCATGTGGTCTGTTGACTGGTAACCATTGGGGATAAATAAGCAGTACCAAGTTATAATTAGCTTAGAGAGAGTACAGGAAGCGAAATGGAAATTAATATAGACACTGAAGGAATTTTGTACACATTTCACTTTCATGCACCCCTCTGCCTATTCATTCAAATGTAAACCAAACAAATTCAATGAGAAACATGTTGCATTTTGTTCTGTTTGTTGATTTTGTACAATAGCTCTGTTAGTAAACTGTTATTTCTCTTACAGAAACATAAATTAAAGCCTGTGCCTCTCTCTGTTTTACTGTTTTCGCATGAAGGTAAATAAAGTCCAAAGAAGTGAACGAAATGCACTTACTGGTGCACATTCCAGTCTAACCTCATTGCCCCACAGTGTTAAAAGCAATACCTTATGTCAGGGGATTTGCCTTACCCTCATTTGACCAGAGTGCTCATACGATTTCAGTCAAACTGGGAAAAGGTTTGGTCACAGCAATGTTTCTTATAAAGTGATTCAGCTGTGTTTACATTTGCCTCCACTGTCTGAAAGTGGAGATTAGATGCTTCAATTTAGAAACATAGTTGAGATCCCAGGAGAGATGGATACAGTACAATATGCAATCCTGTGCATAATTTGCAAGTGCACTGGGATTTAATGAGTTTTTCAGCCCGTTTATCCAACTTGAATGAGTAATCCCGTGCAATTCCCAGCATGTCAGCATCCTGCAAATCAACGTATATTAGATTTGGGAACTTTGCTTGTAACCTACACGGTCATTCCCACTTTTTGTACCCAGTCTGTTACTGGTACGTTCAGTCGCTGGCGTTTATCATGACTTCTCTCAAAGTTTAAATATTTCAATAGAACACTTAATAATGTAATATTTATTGAAGTGAAACTATTGAAGTGGTTGATACCTTAATCATTCACATTCTTGGGAAGTTCTACATCAATTCCTCAGAGATGAGTAATGATGACAGTTGACTCATGCAATACATAAATGCTAGTACAGAAATGATGGGCTGAAAGGCATACTGTGTTGTACGTTTCAATTTGATTTGATTTCTTATTGTCATATCTACCTCAGTACAGTGAAAAGTTTTGTTTTGCATGCAGTACCAGCAGATCATACCATACAAAGTGTATTGGGGTAATAGAACAGAGCCAGGAATACAATGTTAAAGCTGCAGAGAAGGTGCATAAAGAGCAAGATCAACATTCAAATTTGAAGTTTGAAAGATCCATTCAGCAGTCTAATGACAGCGGGGAACAAGCTGTTCTGGAACCCGTTGATCCGTAAATTTATGCTTCTGTATCTTCTGCTTGCTGCAGGAGGTTTGAAGAGATTAAAACAGGGGTGGGAGGGGTCTTTGATGATGTTGGCTGCCTTCCTGAGGTAGCAAGTATTGTAGATGGAGTCAATGGATGGAAGGTTGGTTTGTGTGATGGTCTGGGGTGTGTTCATGACGCTCTGCTGTTTCTTGCAATCTTGGGAAAAGCAGTTGAGGCATCAAGCTGTGATACATCAGATAGGATGCTTTCTGTGGTGCATCTGTAAAAATTGGTAAGAGTCTCTATGGGCATGCTGAATTTCTTGAGCCTCCTGAGGAAGTAGAGATGTTGTACTTTCTTGACCGTCACATCAATGTGGGTGGACCAGAACAGTTTGTTGGTCACTCCTAGGAGCCTGATGCTCTCAACCATCTCCACCACAGCTCCGTTGGGGTGTACCCTCTACCTTGCTTCCTGAAGGCAGTAAGCAGCTCCTTCATTTTGCTGGCACTGAGGGAGAGATTCTCATCTTTACACCAAGCACTCTATCCCTTTCCTGTATTCTGTCATGTATCCTGTACTTATACATGTCCTGCTGTGCAATTCGACTCCAACCTCATACTGGGATTGAAATACGATTTCTTTAAGCATCTCGTTTGAAGCGATTTCTTTTGCATTTCTCCACTGAAGTAATATCAAAAGGATTAGAGGAAACATTTGTTGGCTTTTTTAATATCAAGATTTCAACTATTAGTAGGACCAAATCCCTTCGGAATATCTAATAAAGCAATTGGACATACATTGGAGAGGAGTAATTTTGCAGGGTTTTGGCAAAAAGCTGGAATGTGGGTTACGTTGGGCAGCTCTTTCAAAAGTCTGGCATGATGGGCTGAATGGCCTTCATTTGTGCCATAGAACCTCAGGATTTGATCTAATCTTTTTCACTTCCGCTGAGACCATTTTAATTCCCATTTATCCTCCTCGTCCTCCCAGCCCAGCCATCCTGAAGGAGATACACTCCTGACGGAACCCCATTGTGCTTTTGTGCTACAGGGAAGCAATGTGCTTAAATCCCACCAAAGCAGCTGGGGTAATTTAAAGTCAATGAATAACTTTGGGATTCGGAAGCTAGCTTCAGTCATGCTAATCATGAAGCCATTGTTGATTATTTGTGTGTTGACTAATGTCCTTTAGGGGGGGAATCTGCTCTCCTTTGCCAGCAATATATAAGAAAGAGAAACCTCATGTTATGAAAGGGCACAATACACAGTGTCTTTTGATGAGGAACAGGTATTGTGGAAAGGTCTTCAGAAAAGTGTCACACTTACCTCTCTGGACTCTTTCCACCACTTCTAAAGTTTGTGTCTCCTGACCCACAGCAATGTCGTTGACTCTAACTGCCCTCTGAACTGACTGAGCAAGTCATTCATCTCAAGGGGCAAATAGGAATGGGCAGCGAAGTCAGTGATGCTCACGTCACGAAAGAATCAATGCAATGGCAAAACATTGAATTTAAAACTATTGAAGGTGCAACAAAATGCAACTTGCCTCCATACATTTCATTTCACGTTTAGGTGCCTCAATATAATTGCAGTAGTCGTCAGTGTTTGCAACATACATTGTGTGCCAGACACACATTCCAAGGTGAAACCTCAGTTGACCACAACTGCAATGTTCAGGCTGCTTCTGATCCTCCTTTCTCTCTTAAATTTCCTCCTGCCTCAAGATGGGTAAACATCACAACTCTAGTCATTGATCCAAGATCCCTTTTCCAATAAGTCAAAGTAAACGTTTGCAGATTTCTGTAGCTAAATTGAACTTTGAGTTTAATGTCAACTGTTCTGCATTTTGCAGTGTTAGGTCTGGAACATGTTCATGATTAAGCCCCACCAGTGCTCCAGTCCCATCATCACTGTCAATAAAATCTGAAAAAATAGCAGATGCAATAAATCGGAAACAAAAACAGAAATTGTTGGAAAAGCACAGCAAGTCTGGCATCATCTGTGGAGAGAAATCAGAGGTAATGTTTTGGGTCCAGTGACCTGTGTTCTGAGGAAGGGTCACTCAATCCGAAAAGTTACTTACTCATGCCCTCCCTACACACTAACAGCACTGAGGTGGAACGAGTGGAGAGTGTCAAGCTCCAGGGAGTGGTCATCCACAACAAGCTTTCTTGGACTCTTCATGTGGACGCACTGTTTACAAAGGCCCAACAATGTCTCTTCTTCCTCAGGCAGCTGAGTAAATTTGGTATGACAGTGAATACCCTTGCCAACTTGTATAGGTGCGCCATCGAGAGCATTCTATCTGGATGTATCACTACCTGGTGTGGCAACTGTACCATTCAAAATTGGAGACAGTTACAGAGAGTGGTGAACTTGGCCCGGACAATCACAAAGGCCAACCTCCCATCTATAGAATCCATCTACCAGGCCCACTGTCAGGGAAAGGCCGCCAGTATTCTCAAAGATCCATCCCACCCTGGCAATGTTTTTCTACAACCTCTACCATCGGGGAGAAGGTACAGCAGCCTGAACACTAGCACCAGCCGGTTTTCTAACAGTTTCTACCCTACTGTTGTTAGAAAACTGAATGGACTCACAAACTCGTAACATTCGCCTGTACCTATGTTTTTGTTTTTACCACTGTTTATCTATTATTTATTTATCTATGCTACTTAACTCTGTGGTCTTCCTGTATTGCTCGCAAGACAAAGCTTTTCACTATGTCTCGGTACACGTGACAATAAATTCAATTCAATTAACTCTGATTACTACCAGACTTGCTGAGATTTTCCAGTAATTTCTGTTTTTCTTAGTGTAACTACAGTGACCAAAATGGCTAATTGCTTCTCTCTGTACTATTGTTCAGGATAAAAGTAATACAAACCAATTCTTTATTGAACTCAAGGTTATCCGTTTATTATTTTGAAAGACTTATTCTTAAATCAAGAAACAATTACTGGTGAACGGCTAAGCTCTGATACAGAATTAATATTATATCCCCTCAATCCCATACACAAGTGCACTCACGCAACAGAAAAAGTCAAGTGTCTGTGGAGATGATGGACTTTCCAGTGGTACTTACATCCCGTGGAAAAATTTAAAAAAACAGCACTGGAGTCAGTCGAATCTCTCCGTTCATGCCAAAGCACTCTGACAATGTATTTGAAATATTTAATTCTTTGAGTTTGAGATTAATTTATTGTTGTCACATGTGCCAAGATGCAGTGAAAAGTGTGCTATACAGGCAGATCATATCACAAAAGGTGTAGCTGTGTAACAGAACAGAGTGCAAAATACAGTGTTACAGTTGCAGAGATGTTGCAGAGAGAGACAGGTCAGAACTAACATTTGAGAGGTTCATTCAAAAATCTGACAGCAGGGGGGAAGAAATTGTATTTGAATCTAACGGCAGTGAGGAAGAAGCTGTACTTCAATCTGATAGCAATGGGGCAGAAGCTGTATTTGAATCTGACAGCAATGGGGAAGAAGCTGTATTTGAATCTGACAGCAGTGAGGAAGAAGCTGTACTTCAATCTGACAGCAATGGGGCAGAAGCTGTATTTGAATCTGACAGCAATGGGGCAGAAGCTGTACTTAAATCAGTTTGTACATGTATTTAAACTTTTATATCTTCTGCCCTCACAAAGAGAGAGACATTTCTGCATGAAACTAAGATAGATTTGGATAATATTCAGCGTTATGGTTGGCTTTCTCGCCGTGCTGCCAATTGAGGTCAATAAGCATCATCTAAAGGTCCTTGCCCCATCCCCCCTGGCAATAATCCAGCTGCAGTTGGGCCTGTTAACATGTCGCCTACCCAGGACAGGCTTCCTGGTGGGTTTGGGGTTCATGATCAAAGGTACTGGTTAAGGGTGTGGACTGGGGGCAGCAGATGTAGCTGATGTTCCCCATCCCAGCATGGCCCCCAACCTTACATTCCTGGATCTTAAAGTCATACAGTCATAGAGTCAGAAAGACGTACAGCATGGTAACAGACCCTTCAGTCCAACCTGTCCATGCCAACCAGATGTCCCAATCTATTCCCACCTGCCAGCACCCGGCCCATATCCCTCTACACCCTTCCTATTCATATACCCATCCAAATGCCTCTTAATTGTTGAAATTATACCAGTCTCCACCACATCCTCTGGCAGCTCATTCCATACACGTACCACCCTCTGCATGAAAAAGTTGCCCCTTAGGTCTCTTTTATATCTTACCCCTCTCACCCTAAACCTATGCCCTCTAGTTCTGGACTCCCCGACCCCAAGATAGAGACTTTGTCGATTTATCCTATCCATGCCCCTCATAATTTTGTAAACCTCTATAAGGTCACCCCTCAGCCTCCGACTCTCCAGGGAAAACAGCCCCAGCCTGTTCAGCCTCTCACTGTAGCTCAACCCTCCAACCCTGGCAACATCCTTGTAAATCTTTTCTGAACCCTTTCAAGTTTCACAACATTTTTCCAATAGGAAGGAGAACAGAATTGCATGCAATATTCCAACAGTGGCCTAACCAATGTCCTGTACAGCCGCAACATGACCTCCCAACTCCTGTACTCAATACTCTGACCAATAAAGGAAAGCATACCAAACGCCTTTTTCACTATCCTATCTACCTACAACTCCACTTTCAAGGAGCTATGAACCTGCACTCCAAGGTCTCTTTGTTCAGCAACATTCCCTAGGACCTTACCATGAAGTGTATATGTCCTGCTAAGATTTGCTTTCCCAAAATGCAGCACCTCATATTTATCTGAGTTAAACTCCATCTGCCACTTCTCAGCCCATTGGCCCATCTGATCAAGATCCTGTTGTAATCTGAGGTAACCCTCTTCCCTGTCCACTACACCCCCAATTTTGGTGTCATCTGCAAACTTACTAACTCTATCTCTTATGCTTGCATCCAAATCATTTATGCAAAATACAAAAAGTAGAGGACCCAGCACCGATCCTTGTGGCATTCCACTGGTCACAGGCCTCCAGTCTGAAAAGCAACCCTCCACCACCACCCTCTGTCTTCTACCTTTGAGCCAGTTCTGTATCCAAATGGCTAGTTCTCCCTGTATTCCATGAGATCTAACCTTGCTAATCAGTCTCCCATGGGGAACCTTGTTGAACGCCTTACTGAAATCCAAATAGATCACATCTACTGCTCTGCCCTCATCAGTCCTCTTTGTTATTTCTTCAAACAACTTAATCAAGTTTGTGAGACATGATTTCCCATGCACAAAGCCATGTTGACTATCCCGAATCAGTCCTTGCCTTTCCAAATACATATACATCCTGTCCCTCAGGATTCTCTCCAACAACTTGCCTACCACCAAGGTCAGGCTCACTGGTCTACAGATTCCTGGCTTATCTTTACCACTCTTCTTAAACAGTGGCACCACGTTTGCCAACCTCCAGCCTTCCGGCACCTCACCTGTGACTATTGATGATACAAATATCTCAGCAAATGGCCCAGAAATCACTTCTCTAGTTTCCCACAGAGTTCTCGGGTACACCTGATCAGGTCCTGGGGATTTATCCACCTTTATGCATTTCAAGACATCCAGCACTTCCTCCTCTGTAATGTGGACATTTTGCAAGATGTCACGATCTATTTCCTTACAGTCTACGTCTTTGGGAGTAAGGCAGGAGAATGGGGTTGAGAAATATATCAGCCATGACTGATGGGCCGAATGTCCTTTGTCTGTTCCTATATCTAATGGTTTTATGAATCAAGAGACCCTTACAGCATTGATTTCTCACTAGCTCTCTAGGGAACATACAAGACCCATATTGGTCAATGGAAGATCTTGGACATTGTAGCTAAACTTGGATGGAGTCATTGAATAACACAGCAGAGAAGCAGAGTGGGATGTTGGGGATGTATTAACCCATTTGAATCATAGAAGCATAAAATCACAGAGATCTATAGTACAGGAAAGACCATTCTATCCATCATATCAACACTGGTCAAAAACAATCACTTGAGTATTCTAATTCCAATTTGTCTGCACACTCCATCATTGATAAAGGATTTAAAAATAAGATTTAACAATCTCAGTCCTCTGACATTACATCTCTACCTCTCAGTCAGACCATGTGGTATGTCTCTTGCTAAATATTTAGCACTGAGTCGGATTCGGAGTTTCTTTCATTTGTTTGCACTGTACCTCTGCATTTCTGAGATTTCTAACCCCCCTGATTAGGTCATGTTTCCCCTTTGGGATGATTTCATCTGTTTGCTTGAATTTCGATAAGCTGAAGATCCAAACTTCAAAGTGGAGGCTTGGAAATGCCTGGTATGTTGCCATTTTTCGAGTGGCTCTCATTAACCATTTCACAGCAGCCATTCCTCAGAGAAGGAGATTGTGAATTCTACTGTTTCATGAACGTGAGGCATCTGCTTCTTTTGCATTGTTGATGGGGTGTGGGCATCACTGGCTGGGCCGGCATTTAATGACTATCCCATAATTCCCCTGGAGAAGATGGTGGTGAGCTGTCTTCTGGAACCATTTTGACACCGAAGGAATGGTAGTGCATTTCCAAGTCAGGATGGAGAGTCGCTTAGAGAGGAACTTGGTGGTGCTCCCATGAATCTACTGCCATTCTCTTTCTGCATGTTTGAGGTCACAGGTTTGGAAGGTGCTGTCGATGGAGTCCTGGTGAGTTGTTGCAGTGACCTCACAGTTGATGCCCACTGCTGCCACTCAGTGTGAGTGATGGAGGCAGTGAGCGTTTACGGTGATGGATGCAATGCCAATCAAGCAACCTGCTTTGTCATGAATGGTGTCGAGCTTCTTCTTGAGTCTTATTGGAGTTGCATTCATCCAGTACTCTATTCTATTCCACTCCGGGCTTGTGCCTTGTCAAAGGCAGACAGGCTTTGGGTAGTGAGAAGGTGAATTACCCTCAACAGGATTCCCAGCCTCTGACCTGTCCTTGAGAGAAAGAGGGCTGCAGGTGCTGGCGAGCCAGAGTCGAAGAGTGTGGTGTTGAAAAAGCACAGAACATCAGACAGTATCCGAGGAGCAGACGAATCCATGTTTCAGGCATAAGCCCTTCATCTGATCTGTCCTTGTCAACACAGTATATCTGTGGCTGCACCAGTTATGTTTCTGGATATTGGTAACTGTTGGGTTGGACCTGGACACTTCCTCTCTAGATCCCAATATACTTGCTGCTGTGCAAACCTTGTTTATTATAGACAGCATCTGCATCTGGCATAAATAACTGACAGATCATGGAATATCCCTTGGGACTTCTAGATCATGCTCAAAGCTTGGTAGTACAATCTCTTTGCAGGTATGGAATCATACTGTGCAGAAAAGGCCTTTTGGCCCATTGAATCTAGGCTGACTCATTCACGATTATCCCACATTCCAGCACTAACTCTATAGCCTTGAATGCTGTTTCTAGGGCTCATCCCAGTACTTTCTAGAAGTTAAAAGTCACACAACACCACACTTACCAGTGTTGTGTGTGATTTTTAACTTTGTCCACCCCAGTCCAACACCAGCACCTTTTGAAAAGTTGCAAGGTTTCCCACATCAACTGCCCTTCCCAGGCACTGCATTCCAGATTCCCACCATCGTCTGGGTGAAAAATGTTTCCCTCAAACCCCACCGCCAAACCTCTGCATTTCACCTTGAAATGATGCCCCCTCATTGAGTCCCTTCAGCATAGGGTAACAGCTCCTCTCTCTCCACACTAACCGTTCCCCTCATAATTACATACGCCTCAGTCAGTTTTAATGTCTTGTTTGATTGGCTGTTTGCAACTGTGAGTTGGAGGAGGTTTATTTGGAAGCACTAGCTTTTGGAGCGCCACTCCTTCATCAGGTAACTACTGAAAGCTAGTGCTTCCAAATAAACCTGTTGGACTATAACCTGGTGTTGTGAGATTTCTGTTTGTAACTGGGTTTTGCAGTAATCCAAGTCTCCCAGGGAATGCCTGGGAGTTTCGGCAGTGCCAGATGCGATTGTGACAAAATAAGATAAGCCACAACTTCACATCCAGTTGCATTCCCTACATTTAAAGCTAAACCCCTTTCTTGTTCATGGATAAACTGAATGAGTGCTCAGTGAAAGAGCTGCACACTATTTCAGCAGAATGCATTGTGATATTAACCTAGGTGTATTTGCTGAGATCGAGTATGTGCGCAGTGTATTGCAGTGTTTGGTACAGGGCTGTAAGCAAGTCTTCTCTTTCTGTCAAACAGTCCACTTGTGAACTCTAAGACTCATTTATATTCCCACATATTGGGGAGACAGATCCCAAGCTGTCACATCTGACCGCAAACCGAGTTGCTCTTTCACTTGGCGTGTTGCCATGTTTGTCACTGTGAGGATTTGAATGTGGATGTCCTCATTTGTATTTACTCCTGGTGTGGGCTAACCGTGTTTTTGGAGATTGTGACCGAGGAGTACCCAGAGGTTTGGCTGACTCACAGATCACACTCCAAGCGTTGGAAGGAAACAGCAAAAGGATTTGTTATCTTTCTGCTCTCTGACACAATGGGGTTGACTTATTTAGATTAGATTCCCTACAGTATGGAAACAGGCCCTTCGGCCCAACAAGTCAACACTGACCCTCCGAAGAGTAACCCACCCAGACCCATTCCCCTATCTTATATTTACCCCTGACTAATGGACCTAAGACTATGAGCAATTTAGCATGGTCAATTCACCTAACCTGTGGGAGGAAACCGGAGCACCGAGAGGAAACCCACTCAGACACGGGGAGAAGGTGCAAACTCCACACAGACAGTTGCCCGAGGCTGGAATCGAACGTGGGACCCTGGTGCTGTGAGATAGCAGTGCTAACCACTGAGTCACCATGCCACCCACAAAGTGGCTCTTACGCCCAGGTTTCACGATGTCATAGTGAAGTGACCTCTGTCCCCTTACTCCCCCCACCCATCCTCCTCCCCTACTTCCCCCCCCCCCCCCCCGCCCCCACACCCCACCGACTCTGCTGCATTTTCATTGTGTTTGGGGAGGTGAATGTGACTGGGCAGGGCCAGCTTTTATGGCCAATCTCTAGCTGCTCCCCCCACACCCTTGAGCTGTACAGCGCCACTTGACAACATGCCTCCCCGACCGATGACAAGCTGCCTGGCATTGTGCCAGGGCTAAATTGCAGTAATGGGAAGCTTTAAAGTTGACCAAGAGGGCAAAGTGCACAGACAAGTGGCAAGGCAGGGAGGGATGCTGTGAGCATCCAGGGATGCGCTGAGCGAGTGCAAGCCCAAGGGCGTGGCCTGATCCAAGCGGTGAGCTGGGCCCCTATCCTTGAGTGGATGGTGTCCCACATGGGCCATACAGTGGGGTCTTGGAAATAGACTGGAGATGCTCCACGAGGGCGCAGAGAGGCTGGTACATGTTGGATGTCAGTGTCCATGTGAGCGGGTAGAACGTGGTTGCTCTGAGACGGAGGTCCGAGGGGGGTGGGAGGGGTGTGCAGGCGGGGAGCAGGAGTCGCTCAGATTGGAAATTCTCTGCATCAGGATGTGAGGTCCAAGGCTGTCGAACAGGAGACTGCAGATCAGGGAGGCGAGGTGAAGTAACAATGAGGCTGATGCTGAACTGAGTGATGATCATCTCCTGCTGCCCACACACACGAATGTCACCTCACTACCTGGAGGGAAGGGCCCGTTGTTGTTTTTGACATTGAGCAAAGCCTTGCTCTTACGCCTGTGTGGATCTCTCCAACCTCTCACCAGACCCCACACCATCCAGGGCCCTTGGGGCAATTCTGCCTGACAAAACCATCACTGCTTCCTCTAAGATCCCATCCAGAGACTCTTAAGGGGAGAAATCTGCCATCTGTATCTGGCTGTACCTTCCCATCAGAGTCGAGAGTGTGGCGCTGGAAAAGCACAGCCGGTCAGGCAGTATCCAAGGAGCAGGAGAATCAACGTTTTGGGCATGAGCCCTTCATCAGGCAGTCCTCACTTTCTCCATACATTCCCATCAGCCTCAGCAATGTGGCTCGTTCTTAACTTCCCTCTGAAATGGCTATACACTTCAAAGGCTATCAGATTTTAGGCGACCAATGCCTGCCTTGTCCTAGAACCCATCAAATAAAAGGAAATTAGGAGGCGCTAATTTCAAAAAGTTGGCGGAAGAGCCAGAGGTGATGTGGAAGAACAATTTTCAACACAGTGATGTGTTGGGGTCTGGAATGCACCGAATGTATCTGAGATTTTTAAATATTAACCTATTTTCCTTAGAAACTTGTTCACAGATGTTATTACACACTTCTGGAGCAGGTGGGACTTGAATCCAGGCCTTCCCTTCCAGGGGCAGGGACACTACCACTGTGCCACAAATAGGTCCCCTTTCATAGGGTAACCCCAAGGGATTTATAATCCATCACCTTGGATGGCTACACTCTCCTGAAAGTCTCTGTGAACTAGACTGAATAATGACTTTTGATGCTCAAAGAATCATAGAATCCCTACGGTTTGGAGGCAGGCAGTTCGGCCCATCAAGTCCACACCGAACAGCATCCCAACCAGGCCCACCCTGTCCCTCGGACCCTGCATTTCCCCTGGCCAATCCAGCCAGCCTGCACATTGTTGTACTGTGGGGGGAAACCAGAGCAAAAACACACAGACACAGGGAACACCTGCAAACAGGCAGTCACCTGAGGCTGGACTCGAACCCAGGTCTGTAGTGTTGTGAGGCCACAGTGCTAACCACTGAGCAACTGTGCTGTCCCTAGAGACAGACTGATGGGGGTGCTGCACTAATGGGCTTATAGGATCATGGAGATAAGCCAAACACATTAGACCTAAGGTCTCTGTGGTGGATCACTCCTGGCTTCATGTGAAATAAGCAAATAAAACATCGAATCCCAACAGTGCGGAAACAAGCCATTCAGACCAACAATTCCATACTGGCCCTCCAAAGAGTCACCCACGCAGACCCATTCCCCATTTACCCCTGACAAATGCCTCTAACCGACACATCCCTGAACAATTAAGCGTGACCAATTCACCCTAACCTGCACATCTTTGGATTGTAGGAGGAAATCCACGTGGACACGGGGAGAATGTGCAAACTCCACTCAGACAGTCGCCCGAGGGTGGAAACGAACCTGGGTCCCAGGTGCTGTGGGGGTAGCAGTGCTAACCACTGAGCCACCAAACATTAAGACAATCCCAGGCTCAACTGAAGTGGTCAAGTAAAACAGAGTAAGCTTGTTCTGTTGGAGCTATGAACTCAAATGGATTGTAATTTTTGAAAGAAGAAATCAACTTCACACCAGCTACGATCTTTGTTTGTATTGTGGAGACACCATCACTAACTGTCGAGTAACTATGGACTGTACTGTGTTTATCAACACTCTTATGTTCTCTGCCTTTGGAAACAATGGAAGCCCACGCAGGACACAAACCGTGCCATACATACTGACCGGTCAATATGACTTTTACATGCGCAGAAGAGCTCCAATTGTTTACAACTCCCAGAAACAAGCGCAAACTAAACCCACAGAAAAGGTCAAACAATAAGATCAAAGAGCCCCATTAAAAATGTGGCAAACAGCAAAACCAGTGTGGAAAAATGTTTTCCCTCCTGCAGTTTTTAACTAAAGGGTTCTAACCACCGACTCCCTACACCCCTGCTTGACCAACCAAAGATTTGAGGGAAATGGTTTTCTGTTATATACCCAGTGACCAACTTGTGATTTTTCTGATTTGGACTTTCAAGAAAGAAAATTTGCATTTGTAATTACTTACGATATACATTACTGACTTGGACGATGGATGTGAATGTACCATTGCCAGGTTTGTGGCTGATGCAAAATTGGTGGGAGAGCAAGCAGTGAGGATGAGCCAGAGAGTCTGCAGAGGGATCTAGGCAGGTTAAGCGAGTGACCGATGGAAGATAATGTGGGTTTCTGTGAGGTTATGGAAATACAGAAGCGCTGAATATTATTTAAATAGAGTCATAGAGCTGTACAGCACGGAAACAGACCCTTCAGTCCAACCCGTCCAGGCCAACTCGATATCCTAAATTACTCCAGTCCCATTTGCTAGCAATCAGCCCATTTCCCTCTAAACCCTTCCTATTCATATGCCCATCCTGATGCCTTTTAAATGCTGTCATTGTACCAGACTCCATCACTTCCTCGTTCTGTACATGCACCACCCTCTGCGTGAAAAAGTTGCCCCTTCGGTCCCTTTTAAAGCTTTCCCCCTCACATTAAATCTATACCCTCCAGTTCTGGACTCCCTTACCCTTGGGAAAAGCCCTAGGCTATTCACCCTATCCATGCCCCTCATGGTTTTATAAACCTCTATAAGAACATAGAACATAGAACATAGAACAATACAGCACAGAACAGGCCCTTCGGCCCACAATATTGTGCCGAACATTTGTCCTAGCTTAAGCACCTATCCATGTACATATCCAATTGCTGCTTAAAGGTCACCAATGATTCTGACTCTGCCACTCCCACAGGCAGCGCATTCCACGCCCCCACCACTCTCTGGGTAAAGAACCTACCCCTGACATCCCCCCTATACCTTCCACCCTTCACCTTAAACTTATGTCCCCTTGTAACACTCTGTTGTACCTGGGGAAAAAGTCTCTGACTGTCTACTCTATCAATTCCCCTGATCATCTTATAAACCTCTATCAAGTCACCCCTCATCCTTCGCCGTTCCAATGAGAAAAGGCCTAGCACTCTCAACCTATCCTCGTACGACCTACTCTCCATTCCAGGCAACATCCTGGTAAATCTCCTCTGCACCCTCTCCAAAGCTTCCACATCTTTCCTAAAATGAGGCGACCAGAACTGCACACAGTACTCCAAATGTGGCCTTACCTAGGTCCTATACAGCTGCAACATCACCTCACGACTCTTGAATTCAATCCCTCTGCTTATGAACGCTCATACACCATAGGCCTTCTTACAAGCTCTGTCCACCTGAGTGGCAACTTTCAAAGATTTATGAACATAGACCCCAAGATCCCTCTGCTCCTCCACCTTACTAAGAACCCTACCGTTAACCCTGTATTCCGCATTCTTATTTGTCCTTCCAAAATGGACAACCTCACACTTGACAGGGTTGAACTCCATCTGCCACTCCTCAGCCCAGCATTGCATCATATCTAAGTCCCTTTGCAGCCGACAACAGCCCTCCTCACTATCCACAACTCCACCAATCTTCGTATCATCAGCAAATTTACTGACCCACCCTTCAACTCCCTCTATAAGGTCACCCCTCAGCCTCCGAAGCTCCAGGGAAAATAGTCCCATCCTATTCAGCCCCTTCCTATAGCTCAAATCCTCCAACTGTGGGAAAATCCTTGTAAATCTTTTCTGAGACTGCGGGAACATTGTGCCATTTCTATCTCCAGTCACAAGATCATACATCCCGTCCCATCTCCTAGTGAATGCAGACTTGCGGCAGTTTAAGTCTACACCCTTAAAGATTCATGAACATTACATCAAGGGTCACCATAATGGGATTGACATTATGTTCTTGCAGTCAGCTCTTTGTGTGTATATATTCTGCATGTACCACTTCATAAAACATGGGCTGTAGATAACGCAATTGATTAAAGCTCACCAGGATTGCCAAACATGTATTATTCTCTTTTGGTTCCAACTACAGACACATCTTGGTTTTAAAATTCTTTCTCTTTTCCAAAGGTGTGCATGTTGAGTGAATTGACCATGCTAAATTGCCCCATTGTGTCCAGGGATGTGTAGATCAGGTAGATTAATCATGGGAAATGCAGGGGTTTGGAGTTAGTGTGGGATGCTCTTTAGAGGGTCAGTGCAGACGTGATGGGCCAAATGGCCTGCTTCCGCACTGTCGGGATTCTGTGATTCTTCCCGGATCCCTCTCCGACCTCACTGTTTCCCCTATCTCAGCAATCTCCTGCAAGCCTCCCAGACCAAATCTGGTCTCTTAAACATCCCTGACCGTAATCAATCCTCCATTGGTGGCTGTGCCTTCAGCTGCCAAGCCCCTTCCTACAGCTCTCCACCTCGCAACCTCCCTCTCCTCCCTCAGGAACCTTAATAACCACGTCTTTGCCAAGGTTTTGGACCTTGGAGCGCGCTCACTCAGTGTTGACTATAGCTTGATGACGAGCACCTGGGAATGTTTCCCCAAGTTAAAGGTGCTATTTAAATGCAAGGTTTTGCTGTTGCTCTTTAAAGTGGGAAGCTATTGCTTCTGAAGCGATGAGATGTGGAACTGCAGAGATTTAGTTAAAGAAAGGTACAACTGCGTCTAAGATACACAAAACCATGGCCTACATTCGACCAGCATTCTTTCCATTGCAAGTATTCTTGATCCAGAACGGTATGTAGGTGCAGCTCCAGATTAGAAAAAGGATTGATGCAAGGAAGCAGTTATTCAACATGTGCACGGGGATCATTGTAGCATTTATTCTATTAAAGCCACAACCTGCTGCTTCTTCCCTTCATGTTGACATCGAGAGGCAATGCCACGATCATTTTCAATCTTGTCATAACCTTTAGAACTCTTTCACTAATAACCACGCCCTTTCCAAACCCTCGCAAACTGCACAATCAAAGCATCATCGCAGAGACTGAAAAGGCAATGCCAATCTTTCACAAAGCTGCCGAGCAATCACGCCAAAGAGGAAATCTGATTTTCTTTTAAAGAAAGGATCTTTCCCCGTCTTCAAAAAAAAGATATATATAAACAGAGACGGTTCAGTGGTAGCACAGATGGAGTTACTAGTAATGGCATCGTGTTGCAGTCTGTTATCCCATTAGCGTAAATGGGACCATCTGTGTTTACTGTGCATCTCAGCATTCCTGAATATAGAAGGACCAGCTATTTCCTATTCGCCAGAGTGTACAGGCACACTGTTGCAAACTCAGACACTGTGTGAGGGACCAGTGTTGTACAGCAGAGGCAGGTAGACAGCGATGTCTGTGATTGCTTCCCCCCAAGTTGTGTCGCAGCCATTGTATTATCGGAGAGATAGACTTTCATTTCTGTTACCTGTACAGGGTTAAACCACTAACCTTGCTCTCTTACTGTCTGAACGAAAACAGATAGGACTTTGTTGACTGGCTGAGGAAAGTAGAATGCGTTTTATCCACCATCTGGTATCGGGTTACAGCAAAATCCCATTAGGCTGCTAAGTCAGGGGGAAAACAGGCTGCACGTTCAGCAGGGGAAGATTCAGAGGTGTGTGAAACCAGTGATGGTTCTGATAAAGCAAATAAAGAGAAGCTGTTTCCACTGGCATGCATAACCAGATGACACAAATTTTAACTTGATTGGCAAAACAATCAGAAAGATTCATTGTTTTACACATTATGATCTGGAATGTGGAGCCCAAAAGGATGGTGGATGCAGACTTGGCAGCAGCTTTCAAAAGGGAATCGGCTACATCCTTGAATCATCTGCAGGGCTGTGGGGAAGATTTAGATTCCCTACAGTATGGAAACAGGCCCCTCGGCCCAACAAGTCCATACTGACCCTCCAAAGAGGAGTAACCCACCCATTCCTCACATTCACCCCTGACTATGGGCAAGTTAGTGTGATCAATTCCCCTGGCCTGCACATCTTTGGATTGTGGAAGGAAACCGGAGCAAACCAACGCAGATACAGGGAGAATGTGCAAGTTCCACACAGACAGTCACCCAAGGCAGGAATCAAACCTGGGTCCCTGGCGCTGTGAGGCAGCAGTGCTAACCACAGTGCCACCTGTAAGAGAGTAGGGTATGGGACTGATTGGTTAGCTGTCTCAGAGAGCCATACAAACAAGGCACAAGGGTGGGCCAGTAAGGCCTTCAAACCCAGCCAGCTACTCATTAAGCTCATGGCTGATGTGATTTAACCTCAACTCTACATTCCTGCCCGATAATCTTTCATGCCCTTGGTCATCGTGAATCTAGCACCTTCCGCCTGAAAAAAATACTTAATCCAGAGCCTTTTGAGGAAGGCCCACACATCCCACAGAGAAAAAGAATCAGCACTGGTTCTGGGAGGGCCAAATGGACTCTTTCTGTGTTGTGCCATTCTATTATTCTATTCTAGAGCCGGAAGGGCAAAGTGCAAAGTGACCATCTCCTGCAGTGCTCTGCCAACAAGAGAAATATTCGATAAACAAAGGGGTTGAGATTTTCACTTCGAAAGCTGTGGTTAGGTCTCATAATGTCATGATACTCCTTGTGTCACCCTTGAATTCAGCGGAAAAGAGCAAATCTCATCAGTCATCAGAGATAGAAAGCTCAGTCACAAATGCAACAGAATAGAATGCCAAAGGAGTTGAGATGGATGCAAAAACTGAAAGGAGACAAAGACATCTTAAATTACTCAAAATTAATAATCTCAACGGAAGAACAATATACTGAGCAGACTGCTTCCATATTATTTCACAATGTGCTTCTCATTTAGTCCTGGCACCATTACATTCTGCTGGGACTCCTGCACCTGAGGAATCCGCTGAACTGGCTCATATGGGACTGGGTGGAGAGGCTGTCCCTGGCCATTGAGTGTGAGAACACGCTGACCCTTCTGCAATTGTCGCCCACCTCTGCAAACGCTAGGCCCGATACTCTGGCTTTTCTGGCAACTCTCTGGAGAGAGGAGCTTCAGGCAGCTTCCAGCATGTCCCCTCTGCCCTCGTGCAGGCGTCCTTCATCGAAAACATTCCCATCTGACCGCCTTCTACTCAACGCAGCTGGCTGTTCGAGGTTGGCATCCAGTCAGCGTCAGTCCCTTTAGGGAAAGGGTTTTGGTTGGCCGAGTGTCCACTCTCTTTCCCCCAGCTGTTGACCGAGGCTTTTACTAGAATCACTGAGTGGCACAACTCCAAAGGAGGCTATCAGCTTCAAAGTTACTCAGTTCAATAACGTGAGTCCGTTTACTTTTGATGCTCACTGTGTTCAATTGTTTAACCTTGGATGTGGACTCTTGCAAAGCTGCTACAAGAGCTGGGAAGACAGAACGACACCATAAGCAGACAGTTAAAACCCTGTGAATAAATCTTATTGCTTACTTAAAATCCAGAGGCATCTTGGTGTAGCTCTGAGATATCAAATACAAATAGAGGCTATGTGGTCCACCATGCTGTTGGAAGTACTCTTAATGTCACTTTCTGCTCTTTCCCCAGAGCTCTGAAATATTTCACTCTTCAAGTACCCTTTCAGACAGATCATTCCAGGTCTTAAAATTCCCTGTAAAGTTTCTCCTTCATTTGTTCCTTAGTCTTTTGTTTATCATTTTAAATTGAATTCTTGGTTACTGATAATTGCAGACAACTTTTCCTTTATTGTTTTGGCTTTGAACAGCTCTGTGAAATCACCCCATAATCTTATCTAGTCATATAGTACGGAAACAGACCCTTCAGTCCAACCAGTCCATGTCAACCACGCTCCCAAACTAAACGAATCCCACCTGCCTGCTCCTGGCTCCTATCCCTCCAAACCTTTCCTATTCATGGACTCATCCAAATGTCTTTTAAATGTTGTAACTGTACCCACATCCACCACTTCCTCAGGAAGTTCATTCCGCACGCAAACCAGCTTCTGTGTAAAGAAATTGTCCCTTGTGTCTTTTTAAATTCTCTCTCCTCTCACCTTAAAAATGTGCCGTCTCGTCTTGAAGTCCTCCATCCGAGGGAAAAGACACCTCCCATCAACCTTATTCATAACCCTCATGATTTTTTCCAACTTTTATAAGGCCACTTCTTAACCTCGTACACTCCAGTGAGAAAAGTCCCCGCCTCTCGATGTAACTCAAAGCTTCCATACCCAGCAACATCCTGGTAAATCTCTTCCGAACCCTCTCCACCTTAAATTAACAGGACAGCTAGAACCGGGACATAGCACTATAGGTCTGTTAAGTATCAGGAACTTAACACCTTGTGACACTCAGCTTGGGACGTCCTCTGTTATAAAAGGACACGATGGGTGCAAATTGTTGCTTTCTCCACCATCAATTCTTTTATGACAGAAATGTATCGATGATTTCAAAATAACATCAATGATTGCCAGTTATTTATCAGTTCAGAAGTGCATTGGAAACCTAAATGTCAGATTAGATTCATTCAAAATTCATCACAGCACTGAAATGCCAGATCAGAGTTGATTGTATGTATATCATATTACGAGTGATGAAAAGGGCTGCCTATTTTTAGCTTTGTTTGACTGGAGTTTGCCTTAAATGGGTGCTGTTTTAGCAGTCTGGACTTGCTTCCTCACATATAACTGTGGATTTTAATACTGCAAAGAAGCATAAACATATCATTTCTAGCGTGTTCTTAATGCAAAGGGCCTGTCAGTTACAAGGGTCTCCTTAACTGTATTCTGCTGATGCAGAGTGAAGACAGTATTGGATTATGAGAGATAGAGGCAGATACAGAACACCCCGCTTGCTTGTGTGAAGCAGAGGAGCGGGTGGGGTGGGGCTGGGGTGAAGTTGGCGGGAATGCAATAGGTAGATGAAGGTCGGGTGGGAGGGGGGGGTGATGGTGATAGGTTGGAGAGGAGGGTGGAGCGGATAAGTGGGAAGGAAGATGGACAGGTGGGACAGGTCAAGAGGGTGGTCCCGAGTTGGATGCTAGGTTAAAGTGGGGGGGGAGGGGAGATGAGGAAACTGGTGAAATCCGCATTGATCCTGTGTGGTTGGAGGGCCCAAAGGCGGAAGATGAGGAGCTCTTCCTCCAGGCGTTGGGTGGCTAGAGTTTGGCGATGGAGGAGACCCAGGGCTTGGCAGAGTGGGAGGGGGAGTTAATGTTTTTGATTTGTTCAGGGGGTATGAGTATCACTGACCAGGCCCAGAATCATTATGGTGTAGAAGGAGGCCATTCGGCCCCTCATACCTGTACCGGCATCGTTGGCCTGTCCCAATCTGCTTTCGCCCCCATACCTTTGCTCATTATTTCTATCCAAATAAACAACCAATACCCTCTTGAATGCCTCATTTGAACCTGCCTCTGCCACAATTCCTTCTGTAACTGCATGAAAAGGTTTATGGCCATTTATTGCCCATTCCTATTTGCCCTCGAGAAGGTGCTTGTGAGCTGCCCTCTTGTTTTGCCACAGTCTACGTGGTTTAGGTAGGCCCACAGTGTTGTTCAGAAAGGAGTTGCAGGATTCTGACCCAGAGACAGTGAAGGAATATATTTCCGAGTCAGGATGGTGAGTAGCTTGGAGAGGAACCCGCAGACGAGGGCGGTGCCACGCAGCTAGAATCAGAGAACCCTTACACTGTGGAAGTAGGCCCTTTGTTTCCTCCGAATGCTCCGGTTCACAGTCCAAAAATGTGCATGTCAGGTGAATTGGCCATACTAAATTGCCCTTAGTGTTAGGTGAAGGGGTAAATGTAGGGGTATGGGTCGGTTGCGCTTCGGCGGGTCGGTATGGACTAGTTGCGCCGAAGGGCCTGTTTCCACACTGTAGGTAATCTAATCTACCCACTGAGCCACCCATTGGGACAGTGCCGGTTGGCATCTAGTTGGTGGAGGTCAGGGTTGGGAAGCTGTTACTGAAGGAACCTGGGTGAGTTGTTCTGGAAGGTCTGCTGCATAGGTAGTGCATACCAGAGCTGTGACCATTATCTACGGAGCTCGGAGCTTTATATAGGTTGTGGCATTTTGCTGCCAGAGCTCCGACAGGTATCTGGAACAGTTATCAAGGAGCTGTCCAAGCTCAGGTTGTGTTGGGTAGGTCTTCTACCCACAATTTAAAAGGGAAATGGCAGAGGCAGGAGTGGAGGAGAACTTGAAGTTGCTGCTGAGCTTCAATGAAGATCCAGGTGCCCATTGGAGACTACAGTGCTCAATCATTCTAGGTTTGATAGTGGGAGTTTGCCAACCATTGATGCTCATGAGGCGTCCGCACAGAGCAGACAGCGCAGGTGGAAGGATTACAAATTGGAGGTCACCAATTAAAGATAACTAGCAAAAGAAGCAATTGTGATTGGGTTAAGGGTAGGCAATGAGTGGTCAATATCTGGAATTTTTGTTTTGTTCATTCACGGGATGAAGGTGTTGCTGGCTAACCCAGCATTTATTGTCCATCCTTAATTACTCAGAGGGCAATTAAGAGCCAACTGCATTGCTCTAGGTCTGGAGTCACATGTAGGCCAGACCAGGTAAGAGTGGCAGTTTCCTTCCCTTGAAGGACTTTAGTGATCCAGGAGGGTTTTTCCAACAAACAGCAGTGGACTCATGGCCATCATTAGATTATTAATTCCTCTTCCTGAGAGGTGGAGGCACCTCCCATCTTGGCTTTCAACAGAATAATTATCCGAAGAAGAGATATTTGCAGGACAATGGGGAAAAGCCGAGGAATGGGTGCAGCTCAGCTGCTCTTGTGGAGACCCAAGCTAAGAAAAGGGCCGAATAGCCTCCTCCCGTGCTGTATCCAGTCTGTATTCCTCTGATAATGACTCATGGTGTATTCGCAACATCATCCCAAACCCGACTCGATTAGCTTAGAACATCACGACCTCGCTTAGATTATAACTGTGCTCAAACCCACACATTCTCTCTCTCAGCAAAGGGGTTTCACTTTATAATGTCTACCACAGAATAATACATCGAATAACATTCTCAACTTCTTTGTGAAGGTAGCTTAAGTGGTTAACTAAACATTCAACAAGGCAATGTTTGTCAGTCAGACAGTGTGACGTAATATCAAAGTAATCTGCTGTGTGCAGACATCTGAAGATACAGACCAGAGTTTCAAATGACTAGAACCTATATTGTATACTGCACCTTCACTGAGAGTGTTTGATGGAGACAGTGTAGAGGACTCTTTACACTGTATCTACAGCTGTGCTGTACCTGCCCTGTGGATGCTGGATAGGGATACAGTTAAGGGAGCTTTACTCTGTGTCTAACTCAGTATCCAACCTATTCACGATGAAGGGCTTTTGCCTGAAACATCGATTCTCCTGCTCCTCAGATGCTGCCTGACCCGCTGTGCTTTTCCAGCACCACACCAATCTTGACTCTAACCCAGTGCATAACTGTCCTGGAAGCATTTGTAGGGGGCAGTGTAGAGGGAGCTTTACTCTGTATCTATATCTATACTGTACCTGCCCTGTGGATACTGGATAGGGACACTGTACAGGAAGCTTTACTTTGTATCTAAACCTATACTGTACCTGCCCTATGGATACTGGACAGGGACACTGTACAGGGAGCTTTACTCTGTATCTAACCCAGTGCATACCCGTCCTGGAAGTGTTTGATGGGGACGGTATAGAGAGAGATTTACTCTGTATCTAACCCTGTGCTATACTTGTCCCGAGAGAATTTGATGATGCTATTATAGGTAAAGCTTTACTCGGTATCTAACTGGAGTTTTAATGAGAGTACATGGAGGGAGATTTACTCTGTATTTAAACTGGGTTGTCCTAGGCCAGTGGGTGTTTGCAGGGATGGCATGAAAGGAGGTTTCTCTTCATCTAAACCCTGAGCAAGTTTGAAATTCCAGAGGGAATTTCACTGTTCATTTATGTGCTGTGTACGTCACATCATGAAGTTATTTCAGTCAAGCTCACTCTCTTCAATGTAACGGATTGGCGATTCAAGACAACAATCTCCCTGGGCTCCAACAGTCCCAGTGATGAAATTGGGAGGTTGCCAGAGATAAGATATGTAGCATTCTATGTTGATAAAACTATCTCTACTGTCAAAAAATAAACTGACCAGGCAATGCATTAGTTAATAGAGAAAAATTTTGAGTAACAGTTGTAATTGGAGGCCACTGAAGCATTCATACTGAATGAGCCGATGCTGCAGAGAGATCATTCAGCTGCACTGGTGTTTATGCTCCACTCCCTGTCATATTCAAGAAAGAGATTGAGAAAGTTTTAGATTTTAAAGGCATCAAGGGGAACGGGGAGAATGTAAGAACGTGGCATTGAGATAGTGGACCAGCCATGATCAGATTGTATGGTGGAGCAGGCTAGATGGGCTGAATGGCCTTTCCCTGTTCCTAATTACATTCACAAAGGGCATGTGTCTCTTTTAAAAGAGAAATCTGTCAATGCTCTTGAAACCTTCCCCTCTCAGCAGACCCCCTCCTTTCCTTTGTTAGTTTAGTATGTGGATATGAGTAACCTCCCACATCCCTGCACACAATCCGATCATATCCCCTCACCTGGTCTTTGAATGCAATGCAGCTACAATGCAAGGCCCACCTTTCAGCCTGTAACAGTCCACAATTGATTCCGAAGTTTATCCTGCACTGATTGAATTCGCGTACCGTAAGAAAAGTGAAAAGACACCACACTCCTAGTACTTGTGGCCCCACCCCATGCCATTTTGGTTCATTCACTGATGAAACAGCTCAGTACTTTGGTTGCCATGTGTAACCATCATTCCTTTAGATACAGGGAACATTTGCTCAAGACAGTGGGTGGCTCAGTAGTTAGCATCAGTGTCTCATAGTGTCAGGGAGCTGGGTTCAATTCCAGCATTGGGTAAGAGGTGGTCTGTATGGGTCTCCTCCCACAGTCCAAAGATGTACAAGTTAATTGCCCCTAGTATCCAGGGGTGTGTAAGGTGGATTGGCCATGGGGGTACGGTGGGGTATGGCCTTTCTCTGCGCTGCAGAGTTCTGTGATTGGTGATAGTTCTCATTGGTCACCATTACTGAGACTTGCTTCCAATTCCAGATGTCATTCCCTAACTACGGGGATCTGAACCCACACTAACCTGGGCCTCTGGATTACTATTGTGTCAGCATCTCACTGACACATAGAAGAGAATCAGATTGTTGGCAAGGTTGGGGTGTCCTCCTCAGAGGCTATGGAGAGAAGGAAATTGGAGCGGGTTCTGCTATTGGACCCGATCATGGCTGACCATCCAAATCAGGCTCCAGCCCCTTTGATCCCTTTAGCCCTTAGAGGTGTTGAAAATCATCAGGGTTAGTAATAATAACCAAGAGACGAACACCGATTTAAAGAGAATAGAGAAGAGAATCAATGGAAGAGTGCAGAGAAAAATGTCTTTAATACAATGATTGGCAAGGATCTGAAGCAGACTGCCTGAGAGAAGTAGTTTCAGTTGTTGGCTTTCGAAATCATTGTCTGAGGAGAAATAATTTGCGAGACTACACGGAAAAGCTATAGGAGTGGGACTCAGTGAGTTGTCCCTGTGGATTAAGAGCCCAGACGGAAATGTGGGATTAGTATCTCCTTTCTGTGTGCTACAACCATGGTTCATTTCTGTTTAAACCCAGACACAATGCGGATTCTGTCTTCAAGCTTATTTTCAATCAAGGTGTCGTTCATCCTCTCGCCTTGTCTGGCCGCTGGACTACTGGACCACCCTCAATCCTCCATTACCTCTTAATGCCCCTTCCTCAGTCAAGACCCAAAGAGCCGTGATGTGAAGGTGCTGGTGTTGGACTGGGGTGGACAGGGTCAGAAGTCACATGACACCAGGTTATCGTCCAGCAGGTTCATTTGAAGTCGCAAGCGTTCGGAGTGCTGCTCCTACATCAGGTGAAGTCTCCAGTGCTCCAACAGCTTCCGATTTCAAATAAACCCATTGAACTATAACCTGGTGTTGTGTGACTTCTGACTTAGAAGGACCAGAGAAAGGAGAACTGTTCCACAGAACCCGGTATCGTCCCACTCTCTCATTAGAGAGAACGATGGGCCGTGGTTTAACCTGAGGGTCACCACTCCTCAGGCAGGGAGAGATTTTGAGAAGGAGAGTCCGTTGTGGTAACCTCAGCCGGTGCAAGGGGTGAACCCATGCTGTAGGCATTACGTTGCATTGCAAGCTAGCCGTCTAGCCAACTGAGCTAACCAGCTCCAAACAGAGGCATGTGGCAGCCTGTGTGCTTCTGTCCAAGGTGATGCATGGAAGAGGCTGTCAGACAAGGGAAGCCACAAACACTCCAACTCTCCATATTGGCTCCCAGGTAAGCCTTCATGATCTCACATGTAAATATGCCTGTGCGGGGATCGGTTAGTTCAGTTGGTGGGCAGGTGACAGCATGGGTTCAATTCCTTTACCAGCTCTAGTTGCTATGAAGGTTCAGTCTTTTCAGCCTGGTCTGTGGTGACACCCAGGTAAACCTACCATCAGTTGTGTGCGTCTTTCTAATGAGCGAGCAGGACTATTGTGACCCTACACTTAATTAAGTCAATACCTGAATTGTAGCTGCAGAGATTGGCAGTTTGCTGACTCAAGGCAGGTATCAGGGATTTTTGGGGGTGTGTAATAATGTGGCCCAGATGAATTAGTAGCAGCAAACAGGTTGGGACAAGGACGATCACACAGGACTTCAGTTTTACACATGACACGTTGACATCATTGAATGAAGTTAAAAATTCTTATTCTCCACAACTATCTGATGAAGGAGCAGCGCTCCGAAAGCTAGTGCTTCCAAACAAACCTGTTGGACTATAACCTGGTGTTGTGTGATTTTTAACTTTGTCCACCCCAGTCCAACACTGGCTCCTCCACATTATAATTGAATGAGACAGCTTTTGTTTCGATTGTAAATAATGTGTGAACCATATGTGAACCAGAAGTAGCCAACCGACTGAACAAAGGGAAGATTTGCAAATGCCTAAAGTCTGGCTGGGGCTGTGATGGTGGGGGAGGTGGTGGGGGGGGGGGGGGGATAAAAGAGCAGAAATTCTGGCCTTTTGTTTTGTTTTCTGATAGTGTGGTCAGATTGCAAGTGACATAATTCATAGCGTCGCACTCCCTTTGTTCCTGACGCGAGGTGCAGATGTCAGCATGTGCTAGCACTGATGCTGCAAGCACACAGGCATCTGATGGTGCAGATGCAGAAAGATGGAGTGGTTAACAAGATGTATTCACTGCATCCCTTTCCCCCATATAGCTGATCCAAGTAGGGTTACTCATCTGCAGCGCAAGGCACGCTTCATGTGCAACTTGGAAAAGACGCTGCACATTTTTAAAAGGAAAGAAATCTCAGATTGGAAAGGCTTGTAGCAGCCAATGATTTTCTTGTTAGAATTACGGTTGCTAGGAAAGGTCAGAGGTGCCTACTTTAGTTTTGCACTATTTCATTGTCACTGGTTTGGGAGCGCGGTGTATCTATGTGTAGTCAAAATGTTAGCAGGTTTCTTTCAACTCTGGGTACGTCAAGGGAGCCACCTTTGTTGGCATCAGTTCAGTGGTGGGAGCAGGTTCAATACTAAATCTTAAACAGGAATTGTCATGGGAATAGGATTAGGGCCATTCAGCCCCTCGAGCCTGTTTCTGCCAATCCCGCAATTCAGCCGGGCTGGGCTGGGAACTAATTGGTCAGCTCGTGAGGAGCTGGCACGGGCAGTGTGGACAGAGTGGCCTCCTCTGCGCGGTATAACTCCCTGATTCTGTGGCACCCAAATCCCACCTATACCACCCTCGCTTTGCACTTCACCTACAGTCCTAAAGTTGGCAACTGCTGAGACAGTCGACCTCCACAATGAGTTCCATGGACATAGCTCGCAAACCCATTTACCGTCACAGGCCAGCACCAGGGTAGGATGGGCAGCAAGAGGAGAAGGACCTTTCCGTTAGCCTTACTGGATGGAAGTTAAAGAGGGTGATGCTAGAAAAGCACAGCAGTTCAGACAGCAGCCGAGGAGCAGGAGAATCGACATTCCGGGCAGGAGCCCTACATCAGGGATGAGGGGGTGCCAAAGGGGGCTGAGGGATAAATGGAAAGGGGGTGGGACTGGGGGGAAGATAGCTGATAGGCAGATGAAGTTGAGGGGTGAAAGTGAATTTTTTTAAAATCTTGTAAACTCCAGCCAATGTAATCCTAACTGATTCAACCCCTCCTCATACATCAGTCCCACCCAATCCTGCCTATTTGCTGCACACTGTGGCAACCCAGGTCCAGTGGAAGTGGGTTGGAGTCTGAAGGTGATATTTAGAGAGTGAGTGATCAGGAGCTGATTGGACTACAATCTGCTGGCGTACAGTCCTGGGGAGATCCTGGCTGGGTCAGGGCAGTTACCTTTACCCCATGACCATTTTTATAAACATTATCAACCTCCCGGCTTTCATCCAGCAAGGGAGGGTTTCCTAATTTCCCCTCCCCCCCCCACCTCATCCCAGATCCAACCTTCCAACTTGGCGCCGCCCTCTTGACCTGTCCCACCTGTCCCTCTTCCTTCCCACCTATCTGCTCCACCCTCCTCTCTGACCTATCACTTTCACCCCTCAACTTTATAAAAATGGTCATGGGGTAAAGATAACTGCCCAGACCCAGCCAGGATCTCTCCGATCTCAGGACTGTACGCCAGCAGATTGTAGTCCAATCAGTTCCTGATCACTCACTCTCTAAATATCACCTTCAGACTCCAACCCACTTCCACTGGACCTGGGCTGCCACAGTGTGCAGCAAATGGGCAGGATTGGGTGGGACTGATGTATGAGGAGGGCTTGAATCAGTTAGGATTACATTGGCTGGAGTTTACAATATTTTTAAAAATTTCACTTTGTGGTATGTGGGCTGGGTCAGCATCCATTCTTCCATCCCTAGTTGCCCCCTTGAGAAGGTGGGGGTGAGCTGCCTTCATGAACCACTGCAGTCCACCTGCTGTGGGTTGACCCACAATGCCCATAGGGAGGGAATTGCAGGATTTTGACCCAGTGACAGTGAAGGAACAGTGATATTATTTCCAAGTCAAGATGGTGAGGGGCTTGGAAGGGAACTTGCAGAGGGGTAGTGTTCCCATGTATCTGCTACCCTTGTCCTTCTAGAAGGAAGTGGTCATGGGTTTGGAAGGCACTATCTGAAGGTCTTTGGTGAATTTCCACAGTGCATCTGGGAGCTGGTACACACTGCTGCTACTGAGCATTAGTGGTGGAGGGAGAGTGGATGTTTGTGGATGTGGTGCCAGTTAAGTGGGGGTTGCTTTGTTGTGGATGATGTCAAGAATGAGGGGGTTCACATAGAAGCCAATAAAAGGACTAGACAGGGTAGATACAGGAAGGATGTTCCTGATGACTGGGAGTCTAGAACTAGGTGTCACAAATCTAAGTACATGGGTAGGCCACTTAGGACTGAGATGAGGAGAAATTCCTTCACCTGGAGAGCGGGGAGTTGGAGGAATTCTCCGCCACCTGAAAGCAGTTGAGGCCCAAACATTGAATGATTTCAAAAAGAAGTTAGATACAGCACTTGAGGCTAAAGGGATCAAAATATGTGGGGGTAAAGTAGAAACAGGCTATGGATGATCAGCCATGATTGTAATGAAGATGGAGCAGACTCGTAGGGGTGAATGGCCTAATCCTGCTCCTATTTTCTATCTTCCTATGAAACCATGCTATGACCTGCCCCAAGTACTATTGCCCCAAGGTTATCTGACAACCCCAGCCAAAGGGGAGGAAAATAGGATAAGAAAACATTAAAAATAGTTCTACAAACTCTTCTCTCTCTCTGGGCTCCTTGCGTACCTCACAGCTGCCTCTTTCTGCCTGTTATGGTGCCAGCCTTGAGCCACCATTTTATTCACCCTTGGCGATGAAGTCCCATCCTCAAAATGTCTTCCCAGCGCCCACTGTCAGGTGGCCAGCCAACTGCCTGTTGAGCACCCACCCTCCTCCGCCCCCCCCCCCCCACCAAACAACCCCCCCCCCCACAGGCAAAACTTAACTCTCAACACCTGAGGCAAGCCTTGTAAAAGAAAAATAATCAAAAGGTGCAGATTTTCAGACAGGGTTTACATCTTGTCCGTACATTTTTAGTTAACGATGGGACCAAAGTATTCAGCGAGGGCTAGCTGTCCATTAATTGTTCCAGCATCAAACAGGCTTCATTTTGGGCCTACTGACAACAATGCAAAGAGATTCCCAGGGGTCCAAACACCTGCTGCCCACAGAGACTGAGGTAATTAATTCTGACAGTTAATTGTGCTCTTTGCATTCCTCACATGGTGAACAGACTGGAGGGCAGGGTTGAAAGATTGACCTGCTCACCCATCATGAGCCACACTCCTGACAAGTGTCCCTTTACCCTTTCATTAGGCAGCAGTTCCTCTCTATTCATTGATCGGTGTTCAATCAATCGGTTTCCACATTTGTGCAGGATTTCTCTGCCTCCAAAGCAGACAGGGCACTGAATCCAGTCTATAATTATTCACTGCGGTCAATTGTTGTTGAACAAAATGTGACACTATTCACTGCACAAAGCAAACAGGCTGGCTTGCTCACGTGCTGAGCCTATGGAAGACAAGAGCACAATCAGACCCGTCTCTGAAAGGATCCTGATTTCGCAGGGAATGCAAATCTTACTGCCTGAGCGTGTCAGGGGGGACTGTGGCCATCCCCAAGCTTCTCCAGAAACTTGCCTCACCGTCATGAGTTGAAGTAGCAAGCTGATAACTTCAATGGAGATTGAGGGATATAATATTGGCTGCGGGGGGAGTCTGTGTCCTATCATGATCCCCATTGCAGCGCCAGGGACCCGGGTTCAATTCCACCCTCAGGCGACTGTCTGTTTGCAGTTTGCACATTCTCCCTGTGTCTGCTTGGGTTTCCTCCTCGTGCTCTGGTTTCCTCCCATAGTCCAAAGATGTGCAAGTTAGGTGGATTGGCCATGCTAAATTGCCCTGTAGTGGATGTGTAGGTTAGGTGGATTAGCTATGGAGAAATGCAGGGTTACAGGGATAAGGTGAGTCTGGGTGGGAAGCTCTCCAGAGGGGCTGGTGTGGACTCGATGGGCTGAATGGCCTGCTTTACACTGCAGGGGTCCTGTGAACAAATGCTGGCCTTGCCGGTTATGCCCACATCTCACGACAAAATTTTAAAAATTGTCTGAAGTGCTGTGACAGGGATGGACAAGAAACACTGAAATATATCACAAGTGAATTTCGCACTTTCTCAGTTCCATGTTGAGCTGCAATACTGGGAGGTGAAGTCAGACAGTGAGCTGTGGTATCTATGGGAAGAAAGAGAACAGTAATCTGGTGCTTCATGTGTCCAGACGATAGAGATTTAGGACAATTAAATCCTGTCCCATCAGCAACAGCGTTTTCGATTTTTCATACAACATTTTATTGAGTACATGTGTAGTCAGTGCTCCATTATGTAAGGTGGTTGTAAATAGCTAATGGGGAAGTGCTGTCATTTGGGTGGGAAACACGGTGTACTATTACCTATTCAAATACCACATCCTTTGATGCTTGAGAGTTAATTGAACCCATTTGCCTCTTTCTCCTCCTGATTACTAGGGCCTTACTGTGCCCTCCTTATCTGTCGTCCTAATCGGGCAGTTTTAAAAGGACTGCAGTTCTTAGTAAGTTAGCAAGCCCGTCTTTCCTCTTCCTCCATCTTGCACTCCCACACGTTTCTTCCCTCCCCCAAGCCCTCCCGGGTCAAGAAGGGTGCATCTGGTCAAAGCGTAAACCTTCAAACGCAACGCGCCGTACCATCAGCTGATTGGTAAAGACTGCCGCACATTGTAACGGCACTGGCTGTTCACTGTGACGAATATACTGAGGCCGTTGGGTAAATGGGAAGAAATTTAGAGGGAGAATCATGTGCACAGGTCTAGGGAGAACACAACTCTCCCACCTACTCTTGTTGGAAGTTGTCACCACGCTTTGGTGTGTCAGGGGGTGGGCTGGTCCTGTCACCACCACCCCCCCCCACCACCTGGGAGAGAACTTGAGGAGGGTACACATACCTCTGGGCAGGCCGCACTCTGCAAAACTGGGGCCTACAGCCACAAATGCCCAAGCCCACACCCCGAGTCACCACACCAAACCTCCAAGGCCAACAAATTCCATGGTGGGGCAGGCTCTCTCAACTCCAGCAATCCTGAGACTCCCTCCCAAACGGCATTGTGGGTCTAGCTATCACACACGGACTGCGGCCCTTCACGAAAACAGCTCAGCACCACCTTCCCCAAGGGCAGCTAGGGACCAACGATAGATCGCTGGCCCAGCCAGTGATGCCCACAAGTGAATTAAAAAAAAACAGCCACTCTTTGTACAGTTTCAAACTCTGATGTGGAGGTGCCAGTGTTGGACTGGGGTGGGCAAAGTTAAAACTCACACAACACCAGGTTATAGTCCAACAGGTTTATTTGAAATTACAAGCTATCGGAGCACTGCCCCTTCGTCAGGTAGCTAGTTTCAAACTCAGCATCTTGCTGTTGGTGAACCCCAAATACTGGCCAGGAATGCACTGGGGTAGAGTGACAGGAGACAATAAGGGAGGTCTTCTGAGTGGGTATCAATGGCATGGGTGAGACATCACTGGAAATGTGCTCACATTTCAAAATGCATGTTGAGTGAGTAGATTAGATTCCCTACAGTGTGAAAACAGGTCCTTCGGCCCAACAAGTCCACTCTGACCCTCCAAAGAGTAACTCACCCAGACCCATCTCCCTCTGACTAATGCACCTAACACTATGGGCAATTTAGCCTGGCCAATTCACCTGACCTGCACATCTTTGGACTGTGGGAGGAAACCGGAGCAGCCGGAGGAAACGCACGCAGACACGGGGAGAATGTGCAAACTCCACACAGTCAGCCAAGGCCGGAATCGAACCCAGGTCCCTGGCAGCAATGCGAGCCATTGAGCTACCGTGCCACAAGTACATTCTAACTGCAACTACAGCATCAAGGGTATAGAGCCTCATCATCCTTAATACACTGACCCAAGGTGTGAGGTGAGCAGATCCCCCACCAGGTACAGGTAATGGCTAAAACCAGGTGACTGCTCCTTTGGCAACTAGGGTCAATGTCTGCCGTAATCAAACTATTGCTGGAATGTCACAGCCAATAGTGGGATCGATTCAAGGTGTTAAATCATGTGGATTGTGAGTGCTTGGGATTGAGAATGCACCTGGTAGGGTTAATAATAGAATCCCTACAGTGCAGAAGTAGGCCATTCGACCCATCATGTCTGCACTGACCCTCCAAAATGCAACCTTGCTAGCTCGGCTCCCCTACCCGGCAACCCTGCATTTCCCATGGCAAATCCATTTAACCTGCACATCTTTGGACTGCGGGAGGAAACCAGAGCACTCAGAGGAATCCCACGCAGACACAGCTAGAACGTGCAAACTCCACACGGACAGTCACCCGAGGGTGGAATCAAACCCAGGTCCCTGGCACTGTGAGGCAGCAGTGCTAACCACTGAGCCACTGTGCAGTCCTGATGCCTACTATTCACACTGCACATCGTGCCCACACCTTGGTTTCCGTTTCAGTGTATAGTAGTCTGTATAACACTGTCGCTCTTTGAAGGCCCTCACATTCTCCCTCACAGGATGAACACTCATCCCACTGGTGTAAGTGTAGCTCACAGCCATGTTCACCTTCAATTCACGCTGGTTATTCATGACACAATGGATGGTGAAATACTGGAACTCCCTCCCCAAAAGACATTGTGGGTCTACCTATAGCTCACAGACGGCAGCATTACAAGAAGACAGCTCAGCACCACTTTGTCCAAGGGCAACGAGGGTTGGTAGCAAATACTGGCCCAGCCAGTGATGAAAACCACCCCACGAGTGAATAACACATAAAGCAGTCACTCCTTGAACAGTGAGGTTCAAACTCGGCATCTTGCTGTTGGTGAACACTCAAATGTGACCATTCCTTTCTTGGTAGCTGTCCATGTCTACCCTAGTCCTTCAATGGCACCATTTGTCCACTTTGCGCACCATCCCCAGCCCCAGCCCAAGGCATATGAAGTAAACAGACCAGATCTAGTCATTCAGTGTTGCCTCACGGATGACAGAGTGCTGCTTACAGCCATCAGACTCCTTGCCCTCCTCTGATCTATCATCTCCCCACTTAGATATTGAGTTGCCCCATCATTCACTATTGCAGTGCCCCCTGCATTCTAGCAGGTTATCTCCAAGCTCCACAATTCAGTTGCTTGTCTTCTCTCCCACAGCAGTGGTCCGGACAGCCCCTCCCTGACCCTAAGTGGAAAGACCCCCAAGGGTGGTCTCTCCACCTTGAGTGACTTGGCTGGATAGCTGTGAACAATGAGTGGCTGGACCCCTGACTGGTGTTGGACTGGTTATACTGGATTTAGTTGCACAGTGTTGACCTGGGGGTGTTGTATTTTTTTGGAGACCCTGTCACTGACTGCTACTGACAATTGTCTCAGCTGATAGAGTGATATCAGATGCTTCCCCTCACTTACTGTGCTGGGGACCTCTTGCCAGAATACTTTCATCCTGGACTCAACTGAGCCCTAATCCCCCTAGATTTTGGAGATCCGGCTCTTTAGATCACGGCGAAAATTAAAGGGTTTCCCCCATTTCAGAAGAGTTGAGGAAACATCTTCTCTCGGAGATGGTCATGAATCTTCGGCAATTCGCTTCCTCAAAATGCCGTTGATGCAGAATCTTCAAAAATTTTGAAGGCAAAGATAGATTGATTCTTGATTCCCAAGGGGATAAAAGATTATTGGGGCTTATGCAAAATGTAGAGTTGAGAGTAAGATCAGGTCAGGTCACAATCTTATTGACTGGGGGAGCAGGCTCGAAGGGCTGAGTGGCCTACTGCTGTTCCTTGTTAGTATGTTTGCTGGAAACTAAAGTGGTAGTGGTCAGACACTGGGCGAGTAACCCTGAGATGTTCCTGATCCAATGAATGAGCTAGGGATCTATCCTGCATTCTCTTTCTCCTGCAGCCCAGATGAGATGAGGTCATTAAGATCACTTAGTCGACTTAATTGGCAGTGGGTCAGGAAGCATGGAAACAGACCCTTCGGTCCAACTCATCCATATCCTAAATTCATCTAGTCCCACTTGCCAGTATTTGGCCTATATCCCTCTAAACCCTTCCTATTCATATATCCTTCCAGCTGCCTGTTAAATGTTGTAATTGTACCAGCCTCCACCACTTCCTCTGGCAGCTCATTCCATACACGTACCACCCTCTGTGTGGAAATATTGCCCCTGAGATCCCTTTTTAATCCTTCCCCTCTCACCTTAAGCCTGTGCCTTCTAGTTCTGCACTCCCCCCCCCCCACCTGGGGGAAAATACTTTGTCCATTTGCCCTTTCCAAGCCCCTCATAATTTTGTAAACCTCTATAAGGTCTCCCTTCAGCCTCTGACACTCCAGGGAAAACAGCCCCAGCCTGTTCAGCCTCTCCCTATAGCTCAAATCCTCCAACCCTTGTAAATCTTTTCTGAACCCTTTCAAGTTTCACAACATTCTTCCTATAGTAGGGAGATCAGAATTACACGCAGTATTCCAAAGGTGGCCTAACCAATGTCCTGTACAGCCGCAACATGACCTCCCAACTCCTGTACTCAATACTCTGACCAATACTCCTTCCTGAAGAAGGGCTCATGCCCGAAATGTCGATTCTCCTTCTCCTTGGATGCTGCCTGACCTGCTGCGCTTTTCCAGCCACACTCTTTCAGCTCTGATCTCCAGCATCTGCAGTCCTCACTTTCTCCTACTCTGACCAATAAAGGAAAGCATACCAAACGCCTTCTTCTACCTGCGACTCCACTTTCAAGGAGCATGAGGAATGAATTTCTGCAGGAAAATAGATAGACGTTTTGAAGGAATCAAGGGTTACAGTGAGCGGGTGGGTTAGGGGAGCGGAGTTCATGTAAAGATCAGCCATGATCTTATTGAATGGCGGTGCAGGCTCAATGGGCCACTCCTGCTCCTAGTTTTTATGTTCAATTTACTGACACTGTGATGGCCCCGACCCAAAATCACTGGTGTTGTAATAAAAGTTATTTTAATATTCTGGTGCAAAAAATCAAGAGGACGTTGGTGTTTCAGTGCAGCATGGCCCACTATTACGTTATGCTGTGCTGCCAGTACAGACGCCTGAACTCCATATTCTTTAAATTAGTCCTTATCTTAATTAAATCCCATTTAGATTCTTTCGAGCAGTGTTTCAGAATCTCCTCCAGATATATTTTACCAAGGCAGGAACATGCATGCATTAGGGATTGTTGTTATCAGAAATTCACCTCTCTTGTGCTAATTGATTCCAGGCTGATTGCATTCAGATAAACCTCTTTACAACCACATACTTTGCAATGCAATAACGAAAATGAGGCACTTTGTAAAAACAGCTAAAGCCTTGTTGAACCCAGATGAAGGCAGTTCATCAAAAAAAAAATGGCCAGTGGGTCTTTTGCAGTGAAACTAAGGGGGAAAGTGAAACCGTGCAGCAGTTTGAGCTGAGTTTTTGTCCGAATGCTCACAGTTCACGTCCCCTCTGAAAGGGCCAATATTTACCTCTCAGTGCACATTTGACTTCTCCAAGGCAACTGGGGATAAATGCTGGACCTGACTAGCGTTGCCTGAATGAATTGAGAAAAAAAGATTATTGAAACCTATCAGCCCAGTGGGATCTTGCTGTGTGCAGACTGGTGGTCCACACCACAACACGAGCTGCACGTCAGAAAGAACCACACTGTGAAAGAGGTCCACAGAGGCCAGTAACCCATCACCCTTTAGTTACACGCAAACGGCCCTTTGCCTATAGTACTGCCTTATCCAGTCAGGCACCAGAGTAGCAGTGGCTCTGATACTGTCAGCCAGGGCTCCCTGTTTGGGCCAGGTTAACAGCCCCAATCAGGGAACTCCATAAGGTCCAACTGGGCTGACTTCCTAACAATCACTGCACGTTGGTTTGAGAGTGCTGTGAGCCGTTTGGTGGATGTGACAGGCGCTTTTTAAATGCGATTCAATCCGAAAGCAGATTCAGCCTTGTGAACAGGCATCATCGAACCCCCAAGGGGGAGACTTGATGTCATATTACGGCACTTTGGTCCGCACCAGCATTAATACCACGACAGCCAGGTGTGAAGACCAACGTAATTGGTTTGGGGGGGCATTCAAATTCCGTCTGTAAAGGCTGGAAATACTAACTAGGGCCAGACAATCGGAGCATCTGTCTCCTCATGTTACCTGTGATGCAATATTCCTGTTTCCTAATCCTCTTGAATTACATGAGGAAGGTTTATATGTGCGCCCTGACTTCATTGAAAATTGAGCTAATTTCAATCAATTGACCAGCTATTAGTTAAAAGATTCTTCTCCACCTCAATCTGGGTCAGGGGTAATCTGTTGCAGAGTGAATATGCAGGAGATGCTTCTCAAATATCATGTTGTTCACAAGGCAACCTCCTTTTGTTCTTTACACACGATGTGGCGCATTGAGTTTTCAGTGAGTCACTGTATCATACGCTGCAGTGTGAAATGGTGTTTGGCTGTGTGTAAGTGGGCGTCGGCAACCCCAGGATAACCCACTTCTTGGTGGCAAGGCACAAAGAGCAAAGAAGGTCACTGCCCTGTGCCCATGCAGAGGGAAAAAACCAGCACAGACCAGTATGGAACCTGTATGAAACCAGAGCAAGATCTACTGACGTATACTGGCTTTGATCCAGTGGATTCATTCTGGAGGTGACCACAAGCCCTAGAGTCACGGTAGCACAGTGGTTAGCACTGCTGCCTCACAGCGCCAGAGACCCAGGTTCAGTTCCCACCTCAGGCAACTTTCTGTGTGGAATTTGCACATTCTCCCCGTGTCTGCGTGGGTTTGCTCCGGTTTCCTCCCACAGTCCAAAGATGTGCAGGTCAGGTGAATTGGCTGTGTTAAATTGCCCATAGTGTTAGGTGAAGGGGTAAGTGTAGGGGAATGGGTCTGGGTGGGTTGCTCTTCGGAGGGTCAGTGTGGACTTGTTGGGCCGGAGGGCCTGTTTCCACACTGCAAGTAATCTAATCTAATCAGAGATGTACAGCATGGAAACAGACCCTTCAGTTCAACTCATCCATGCCGACCAAATGTCCTAAATTAATCTTGTCCATTTGCCAGCACTTGGCCCATATCCCTCTCAAACCTTCCTATTCATATACCCATCCAGATGCCTTTTAACTGTTGCAATTGTACCAGCCTCCACCATTTCCTCTGGCAGCTCATTCCATACACGCACCACCCTTGTGTGAAAAAGTTGCCCCTTTTATATCTTTTCCCTCTCACCCTAAATCTATGTCCTTTAGTTCTGGACTTCCCCACTTGGGGGAAAAGACCTTGCCTATTTACCCTATCCATGACCCTCATAATTTTGTAAACCTCTATAAGGTCACCCCTCAGCCTCCGACACTCCAGGGAAAACAGCCCCTGCCTGTTCCGCCTGTCCCTATAGCTCAAACCCTCCAACCCTGGCAACATCCTTGTAAATCTTTTCTGAACCCTTTCAAGTTTCACAACATTCTTCCTATAGCAGGGAGATCAGAATTACACGTAGTATTCTAAAGGTGGCCTAACCAATGACTTGTACAGCAGCAACATGACCTCCCAACTCCTGTACTCAATACTCTGGCCAATAAAGGAAAGCATACCAAACACCTTCTGTCTACCTGTGACTCCACTTTCAAGGAGCTATGAACCTGCACTCCAAGGTCTCTTTGTTCAGCAACACTCCCTAGGACCTTACCATTAAGTGTATAAGTCCTGCTAAGATTTGTTTTCTCAAAATGCAGCACCTCACATTTATCTAAATTAAACTCCATCTGCCACGCCTCAGCCCATTGGCACATCTGGTCAAGATCCCGTTGTAATCTGAGGTAACCTTCTTCGCTGTCCGCTACACCACCAATTTTGCAGTCATCTGTAAACTTACTAACTATGCCTCCAATGTTCATATCAAAATCATTTATATAAATGACGAAAAGCAGTGGACCCAGCACCGATCCAACAATCATTATGAATTTTCTCGATTACTCCATGGTTAAAGCCTAGACTGCTCTCATTTGAGCTTTCTGTTCATCATCACATTTGTCTTCATTTTAGTTTCAGTCTGTTCCTTCTCCACATCGACCACTATATCTTCCACCTTTATAACTGTAGTGATAAACCCTTGATCAAAACACATCACGCTCATCAAAATGATTGAATCTCAGCCAATCTGAAACATATGTGGGGAGAAAGCAGAGTTAACCCAAAAGTTGAGTTCTGAAGAAGGGTGACTAGACTCGAATTGTTAAATCTGCTTTCTCTCCACCTCATCTTCACTTTCAGGTTATTACAGAATGAGTGGAATCACACACGTGTGATGACTCATGTTTCTCTGTTAATCCTTGCCACTACCATCAGTACTTCCAAACTCTCAGCATAATGGTGTTATCAGTAACAGGCACTCAGCAATGCAGTCAACTATATATGGTAAGTACAGCATTTCAATAGACTATTCAGCCCAAAGGATTCATGCTAATATTTATTCCCTATGTAAGTGTTCTCCCACTTCCCTTCATCTAACCCCACCAATGTACTTTTTTATTCCTCTCTCCCTCATGTGGGCATCCAGCTCCTGCTTAATGTGATTAGATATTGCTTCGAAACTGTAGTGACAGAAATGCCTTGTTTGAAACCAATGGGAATGCTGACAATCTGTTTTCCCAGAACAGAGAACTACTTTAGAGAGCACTGACTGTTTCCAAACAGAGCTCCCTTAGCAAGGCACTGTTTTTATGTTGCCTGGATGTTGAGCCTTGAGGAGGAAGACTCATTTTAAGGGACTTCAGTTTGGGACAGGGCACCATTTCACCTTTCACCTGTTCCTTCCATACCATTGCCTGGAGCGTATGGTAGCGTCGTAGCAAAGACACTGGATTAGTAATAGACTCATAGAGTCACAGAGTTGTACAGTACGGAAACAGACCCTTTGGTCCAATTTATCCATGCTGACAAGATATCCCAACCTAATCTAGTCCCATTTGCCAGCACTTCGCCCATATCCCTCTCAAACCTTCCTATTCATATACCCATCCAGATGCCTCTTAAATGTTGCAATTGTACCAGCCTCCACCACTTCCTCTGGCAGCTCATTCCATACACGTACCACCCTCTCCATGAAGAAGTTGCCCCTTAGGTCTCTTTTATATCTTTGTCCTCTCACCCTAAACCTATGCCCTTTAGTTCTGAATTCCCTGACTCCAGGGAAAAGACCTTGTCTATTTATCCTATCCATGCCCCTCATGATTTTATAAACCTCTCCAAGGTCACCCCTCAGCTTCCCATGCTCAAGGGAAAACAGCCTCTGCCTGTTCAGCCTCTCCCTATAGCTCAAATCCTCTAATCCTGGCAACATGACCTCTCAACTCCTATATTGAATGCTCTGACCAATAAAGGAAAGTAAGCCAAATGCCTTCTTCACTATCCTATCTACCTGTGACTCTACTTTCAAGCAACTATGACCTGCACTCCAAGGTCTCTTTGTTCAGCAACACTCCCTAGGACCTTACCATTAAGTGTATAAGTCCTGCTAAGATTTGCTTTCCCAAAATGCAGCACCTCACGTTTAACTCCGTCTGCCACTTCTCAACCCATTGGCCCATCTGATCAAAATCCTGTTGTAATCTGAGGTAACCTTCTTCAAGTCCACCAAACCTCCAATTTTGGTGTCATCTGCAAACTTAGTAACTGTACCTTTTATGCTCACATCCAAATTATTTATATAAATGATGAAAAGTAGAGTACCCAGCACCAATCCTTGTGGCACTCCACTGGTCACAGGCCTCCACTCTGAAAAACAACCCTCCACCACCACCCTCTGTCTTCTACCTTTGAACCAGTTCTGTATCCAAACGGCTAGTTCTCCTGAAATCCATGCAATCTAACCTTGCTAACCAGCGTCCATGGGGAACCTTGTCGAACACCTTACTGAAGTCCATATAGATCACGTCCACCACTCTGTCCTCATCAATCCTCTTTGTTACTTTTTCAAAAAACTCAATCAAGTTTGTGAGACATAATTTCCCACGCACAAAGTTGACAATCTTTAAGCAGTCCTTGCCTTTGCAAATACATGTACATCTAGTCCCTCAGGATTCTGTCCAACAACTTGGCCACCACCAATGTCAAGCTCACCAGTCTATTGTTCCCTGACTTGTCCTTACTACCATTTTTAAATAATGGTACCACATTAGCCAACCTCCAGTCTTCTGGCACCTCACCTGTGACTATCAATGATACAAATATCTCAGCAAGAGGCCCAGCAATCACTTCTCTAGCTTCCTACAGAGTTCTAAGGTACACCTGATCAGGTCCTGGGGATTTATCCACCTTTATGCGTTCAGTAATCTGGAGGTCCAGGCTGATACTTTGAGGACATGAGTTTGACTCACACAATGGCAGCTGATGAAATGTATTGGGGACCATAAAGCAAGCATAAGAAGTAAGAGGAGGCCATTCAGCCCCTCAAGCCTTCTCTGCCCCAGGCCTGAACTCCCCTTTTGTGCCAGCTCCTTATGGTCCTCAACTCCTCAATATTTCAGAATAGGACAAGTACATAAGAAATCGGGCATCAAATGTTGTAAAAACGCATCAGTTTCACGAGTGCCCCTAAGGAAGGAAATCTCCTATCCTACACGTGACTCCAGACCCACAACTATATGGTTGACTCTTAACTGTCCTCTGAAATGGCCCAACAAGTAATTAAATTCGAGGGAAAATC